>NC_061515.1:11982500-12302500 GCF_022379125.1 Scophthalmus maximus | reverse complement strand
TCCTCTGCACTGAGTGCTGTGAGTCTGTCTCTGAATTATTTAAACGCTGGGACCCCCACGAGTGCTTGTCTTCCCCCAACACCCCCTCACACTCTTGCTCTATCTCTCTCTCTCTCTCCCTCTCTCTCTCTGTCTCTCTTCTTTCCTCTGTCCCTTCCTCTCTCACTGTCATTCTGTCTTCTGGTGGCTGCAAGTACTTCCTGTGGTTCTGTCAAATGCGGGCAACACTTAGATTTATAACATACAAATCTGACCTTTAGATTTCACACTGATTAATAGTGTAAGTCTGCAACAAACTATGGATGTAAGGACAATTGCAAATTTTTGAGGAACTTTTATGTTCCTTTTTTAAAACATTTTCACTACTTTTCAGAGACAGATGTTATACTTTTAAGTCCTCTACATTTATTAGACAGCTGTAGTTACTTTGCAGTCAAAATGTTGCACATAAAGCTTGATATCATCTCATAAACAACCAATCAACATCAGTTATGTAACACTGACAAGATACAGTCGTATTGCTGCATAATCAGTAAACTGTTCTCTCTGTAAATATATTTGGTTGTTAAACTTTTGCAATTTGTACTTTCATATTTTGGTACTGATGTTATTATTTAAATAAATGTTGTGATTATGTCCCCCACCATTGCTATGTTTTGAGATCATATACAAAATCCAGGTGATAAAAGTTAAGCGCATTGTCATTATCCTGTGAAAAAAACATGAACCTCCAAAATGTCAACTTTTCCTGAGCTCAAACAGCCCTAAATTCAACTATATGTGACGATGCAATTTCCAGAAAACTCCAATGAGCTTTTAAACAGTTTGTCCAGCACATGAAGTAGGGTAGTTTTCTCAGACTGCGAAGGAACACTCAATTTTTCAGTCTAAAAGAAAATTCAAAGCACTTAGAATTGAGGGCCGGATGGATACAGCTGCAACGTTATCAAAGAGACAGACAGAATTGAGAAGCATGAGCCCAACACCCCGGGCTTGTTGTTTGTTTTGACCTACTTTATGATTCAATTAAGAGAACATAGACCATACCAACCATAACAGATCACACGGACGGAAGGAGGGGTGATGGTTAGTGGTGTCTGTTGTTGTGTAACACTGCCATTTGTGACACTCTGGGTAGCATAATGGACAAGGTTAGAGACGGCTCCTCAACCGGAAAGTCTGGATTCACTTCCGTGCAAAAGTAAATATCTGCTTTGCTGAAGTTTCAAAAAATGATATGTGAACTGACAGAAAGAGGACTTCATTTTGTTTCACTGGCACTGCTTTGCCATCACATGTTGTCGCTCTCCATTCACAAACCAAGCATGCTATTCTGAGGGGAGCACATTGCTACTATGGCAGTAGTCACAGATATTCATGGCTTTTTTTATATTGCTGTCTGTCTCTCCTCCCTCTCCTCATTCCCTGTAGAGATGGCCCTACCTCACTCTAACAAATCACCATGGCAACCTGGTAATCCCTGAACAGAAAAAAATCTGACTCCCCTTCTCTCTCTCTCCCTCGCTCTCTCTATGTCTCTCACACACACATGGATGCACACATGGGCACATTCACGCTTGCACACACACACACATGCATGCACGCATACACTCTCTCTCTCTCCAAGAGACAATCTTGCAAACCAATACACTGGTGTTTACTGGTATGACATATCTTACCACAAACACATGCTCCCATGCATCATTGTAAGGATAAAGCTTCTCTGTACTTAGTGAGAAGCTTCGTGTGCGTCGGCAAGGATTTAAAATACACCGACGTTTGGGTCGTGTGAATAAATGCTATTTGTGTGCATACTATTTATGTATGCATTTTGCATGTGTGCGTCCGTGTACACAGGTTTGTCAGTATTTGTATACAAAAGTGCATGTGTGTGTGTGTGTGTGTGTGTGTGTGTAGCTGTAATTGATTTCACACCCAGGTCACCGATTTTACAGCTACAAGAGAAAAGCACACAGATTCACTCCAGTTAGCTTCTCATCTCTGTTTCAGTGCCGTTTTTCTTGGACCCAGCTTTGACTTTTGCTGCAGGCGTGTCTATTAATAACACTGTTTGTCTTCTGATAATATAATTTGGTTTTATTTACTGAATAAATGTTTTACAACAATAATACAACACAGCCCACATCATTGTGTGGTCGACCCAAAAAATCAATTCATACATACATCATTTATGCAAACAACAGGTACAGTTTTGGGTTCATTCACAATAAGATATCATTTTAATTCTAAACTCTTCATATTCAGATTACAGTGAAGGCCAGTAAAGGGGCCATAACCTAAACAGTTTTTTTTTCTGACTGGATACATCACCCCTCCCTCTACACTAGTTCTAATCATCTAATCAATACAGCTCTTTCTCTTGACAGACAGAGTGGTTCAAAATCAGCCTGATTTTCAGGATAGATCAATAGGCTGATTGACATGTCAGATGGATGAATGAATGTACTCCAATCAGGTGTATCGATCCTACAGACGAAGACCAAACACGATAGAATGGTGCTAATTGATAATGTCAGCAACTCTGTGTAAGGGCATCTCATGAGGCGTTTATAAGCCGCTCCATTCACTTCAAATATTATAGTGGCTATAGTAAGTGCGGTGCTTCATCGTGCATCATCGCAGGTATTACACAAATCAATGAGGTCTGTGCGGTAGAGAGAGGGTCTGTAGAGTCAATGAACAAAACAATGGCGCAGACACACCAGGCTGTGAAAGAACAGAGGGTTTTTCTCAAATTATACATACAAGGGTGTGTGTGTGGGGGGGTTAGGGTGCGTGTGTGTGTGTTTATTTATTTTAGACTGATGACAGTCAGCACTATAATAATTTGATCAGTGTTTATTGTAGTGTCTAATTTTGACCACTAGGTGGTGCTTGGGAGAGTTTCAAACATAACCTATTAAAGTGGCACAAAGGAAAAGTCCAAAGCAGCATATCTTCGAGAATGGATGAATGTTTACACATGTTTTAACAGGTTTATCTGTGCGTCTGTGCATAAATGTGTCATACGTGTTTCCGCTTGTGTCTGCGCATGTGTGCTTGTGTCCCAGTGTGTTTGTTTGACCTTTACAGATGCTCAGTGTGGCCTGGGCACAGAATGCTGCAAGGTCATGTGCTCGGCTCCAGTGAAAGGCAGTCTGTGTGTGCAGTAATGGTGGACCAGCTCAGAGATGTTGGAGAAGACACAACTGCTCTGATTCAGTGTGTAGCCCAAGCCCTTGCTGCTCTTAGTCTGGGCCACGATGATGTGCACACAACTCTGACTGGTCCTAACGGAAACAAGACAGAGAGAGAAAGAGAGACAAAAAATGTCAGTAAAGAAAGTTAAAGATACACAGCAACAGTTGGAGAATTGAAGCATAATATACGTGTTGTAACTCAAAACATTTGTTCTCTCATCTGTCTCTCTCAAAACGAGAGAGTGCACTCACCAAGTTCAGTGGATATGTAAATGGGGTTAATGATGTGGACTCTCAAATGAATGAGCAGTGTACAACAAATGTTGTACACACACACACACACACACACACACTGGCAGAGAGGATTTCACCATTTGCTGAACCATTTCCTTGTCGGTTCAAATGATGCAGTAACACATTACAGGTTACTGCTACAATGTCAAATATGCTTAGTAAAAAGAGCTTTACATCATGGAATGAAATCTCAGTAAGCACCAACACATTTACTAGAGAATAAATGCATTCATAATTATTTTAAATACACGGTATGATAAATGTCCTGTCAACGAGGCTGTTTTAATGAACAAGTAAACATACAGAAAAATTTGTGAAAAAAAGTCAATATTTTCATTTCAGTAAAATGTTTCCCCCTTTCAATATTGTAACTGAGCTGAAGAACAGCTGAGATTGCGAAGCAGGAAATACAAAGGTAGAGTGAAATAGCAACAAGATGTTTATATGTAATGTGATAAACAGATACTTGCACAAATTAAATGAACGTCCACACATCCCCACACTCACTTGAGAGCAATGGAGTACTTGCTGGTTCCTGATTCGCTGTCTCTCACCAGGAAGCTGGCTTCCCTGCAGCGCTGCAGCTGAGCCTCGGCCTGCTGCCGACTCACACTGCCATGGTACCAGCTTGGGGAGGCGAAGGAGAGTGGAGAGGGGGGGTGCACAGATGGACAGCAGATCAGTGACATATAGCACACCAACATATGGAAATGGTCAGATGTCAATTTAATGATAGGTCATCATGATAGGTGACGATAGTGAGAGAGAGAGACTGACTGGGAGGAAGGAAACAGGCTGAGAGAGATTTACGCTCGCCGTAAATCAGACAGAGACATACAGACCCATATTGCGAGTTGAATGAGTTAACAGTGTCAAAGGTGAACACTTGAGAGGGCGAAGAGATAAATATGAAAGACCTATAAGACATTAGGATATAGGCGAGAGCCATATATTAACAGGCTGAATGTGGCCTTGATGCCAGGAGGCACACTGACATTCAGCCACAACATGAGAGAAACAATCGTTAACATCAACAAACTAATACATGAACAGACGCTTTAATGTCTTTCCTTTGAATATGATAGGGATTGATTTTCCTAACCTGGATGTGTTTGGACTGTCGGAGTAAGAGCAATGGAATGTACCTGCCAAAATCCAGCCTGGATTTGAAGCCATGCAGGACTTGAGTACTACTTGTAATTTATGTCACATATATGCAAATTTGCCAGTAATGTGTTAACATTAAAAGTGGTTACGCTAACTTTGAAGATTCCCTACATTTTTGGGGGGCAGGAGGAAGATTTATCAATATTTTAGTCAGCGGGGTCTACTGAATGTCCACACTGATGTCAGAAGTGGTTCAATGTCACATTTATGACTTCAACAGCTGTGGCCATACCTTGGTTTGTCCTTTTGTGAATTTTTCTGAATGAAGACTAGAAATGTTGCCTGTTTCTCTGTCTCATAAAGTTTGGGAGCTACCGTATATTCCTGTAGATGCTTTCTTATTTTCTCCTTCCTGAAATCTTTAACTTTATATGCAACATTTCTCACCTCTTTTCTATAGGACCAATATGTTTTCTCCCTCCTCTCACCTTTGCTTCTCCAGGGGCAGACTGGGGTCCACTCTAGCTTCATCCCCATCCAGTGGGGCACCAATGGAGGTAGGGGATGGAGGGGAAAGTTTGGTAGGGCTGGAGGAGGGTGAGAGGGGTGAAAGTTTAAGGGTTGGGAAAGAGGGAGACGGGGGCGATAGAGGGGAGAGTTTGAGAATAGGGGAGGAGGGAAATGAGGGAGAAGAGGAGGAGGATGGAGAAGAGGAGATAAGTGTTTTAAGGTTCCAGTTCTTCTGTCTCAGGGTGTGTTGTTGCTGCTGCTGCTGCTGCTGCTGGCGGCTGGAGGTTGAACTGTTCTCTTTGCTGGGAGAACAGTCCACTGCCTCAAATTGAGCTGAAGGAAGCAAAAAGACAATATCAACCATTCATAACAAAACGCATGCCAGAGCTACCAAGTAAACATGTCTCTGGAAATTGATTCTGCAGGATTGTTTTGTTTCCTCTCTAAAGCAAATACAAAATGGTTGTGGCATCACTGTACAAATAAAACTTGTGGCATCCTTCCTCCGCACCCTAACCCCCCACCCGTTTAATCACCCCTCTCTCCCTTTCTCTACCTGACAGCGCTCTAACAATGTCCTCCTTCCTCCACTCCCAGGGCAGTTCATACTCTCCAGCGGGACGGATGTCAGACTCTGGTCGAGTGACAGGGATCCACACCCCCTCACTATCACCATCTAGTCCACCCTCATACGGTGTGTCATAGATATTTGGAGGCGGGGGCTTTCCCTCTTCTCCCTTCCGCTCTCTGTGGCCGCGGTCCAGCAGGACACACACCTTCAGGAGGTCCTTGGAACCCCGTCTACGGACCTCTAGAGCAGAATGGTCACATGATTAGTCAGTTAATAGCATTCAAATGTTGACTTTTCCCTCATGTAAAAATAGATAAAGCTTTTTATCTTCCAAAGGACTCACAATACTGTCACTTTTTACTTTTAAGACTTATTTTCCGCAGTAAAGTATTGTGAATTGAGCTCTTCTGATTTTCTTTTTGTAATCTGACAGACTTTCCAAATGTAAAGAAATAAAATAAAAGAATAAACAAGTAGGTGACAATGTTCTGAAAAACCTTGACTTGACTTTCTTGTGTAAATGTAAAATATTGATGGTGCTGTAAAAAAAATGTGATTAACTTCATAACTATTTACCTACATTTACCTGTGATCAGACATGCACTTCTACAAGCATCCCAGTATTAATGGGCACAATGTGTCTGTCAACGGCTTGTTCCTGCATCTGATTGGATGAATGATATGTCATGTGTCCTGATCGTCACAGTTAGAAACAGAAAAAGGAGAATGTCTAAACAAAAAAAGGAAGTTAAATTGACCTCATGGTCTGAACTGGTGAGATTGTCCATCAGTTCAAACTGGCATGCCTACCTGAGATTCATATATAATTCAAATATACACAGAAATGTAATCCAAAGTGCCCTCAACAGTGTTCAATTGCAAAATGTGAATATTCGTATGGACATTGTGTTAGTAATGGAAAGTCATTGCATTTTTAGGAATTTCACTTGTGTTCCTTTGCTGTCCAACAGGTAGCCTGTGTGTCTGCACTATTGTGTGACCAAACAATGGAAGTACAGGAAGAAAAGGTCAACACAGCAGCTGATTGGCTGGTTGACCAGGCCATTTCCTGACTGCTGGGAAGTGATTGGGTGAGTGGAGGGTTGAGGGGGTCTTTTGATTTACGGGACCATAAAGTAGTGTGTGTGTGTGTGTGTTTGTCTGTCTGTGTGTGTGTGTGTGTGTGTGTGTGTGTGATTGGGGGGGGCTGGGGTGTTGGGGCCTTCCTATCAAGAGAATGGGGCAAAGGAAACAGAGGCAGGAGACAGGAAGTTGGAAGAGGAAGCTGCACCCATTGTCCCTGCACAACACGGTTCCTATAGCGACCGCCAGTCGGGAGGGAAGTTAGCAAAGAGTCTGAGGGTCTAACCTGTCAGTCCCTTTAAAACAGCTCTTTATCAGGAACATGAGGTTGTGTGAGTGCGAAGAAACTGAGATAGGATGAGTGAAACGTTTCCCTGACTTGCAGATAATTGACTTGACTCATCAAAGGTGATATACAAGTTGTGTTAAGAGTTAAATAGACATATAGCGGACAAACTGCAGTCCAACTATTCAATTCCGATTTTAGATGATTTGTTGCCCTCTGGTGTAAAGGTGAAAATTTACTTTTATGGCACTGTCATTAGAATCTGCAGTTTAGAATTGCTTTGATTATATTTTGTCTGAAATTGCAATTGCTGAGACCGGTGACGACCCCGACCTCACCTGTGATGATGACCTGGGCATCATAGGGCTCCATGTACCCATCATTCACTCCCGCTCTCTCAGCCTCTCTCTGCTCCTTGGTTTTCTCTGCATCAAAAGGATCCGCATAGTCCTCCAGGATAATGAGCTGTGAGAAGGAGAAATATACCAGTCAGGAAACCACAATGCTGGGCTACAACATTTTCACATGTTACATATAACTGGAGACAAGTGTGTGTGTGTGTGTATGTGTGTGGTGTCCATGACTGAGTGACAAGTAATGGAGGGACAAGCGGAAATACTTGTGCAAAGAGGTCAGTGCATTGTGTTTGCCTGTTTGATCTGACACAATGTAGTGAAACTGCATTGTGTTCTTTTGAGAGCAATGGAAACTGAATACAGGGTTATGAACTGAGTTGGGGAGGGAAAAAACAAAGACGAGCACTCACCTCAAGCCCAGAGTGAAATGTGCTTTTTGCACTGTTCAGTTTAATGACTGCACGCTGCCATAACCACCTCTGACTGACTTGGTATAAGTAAATAGCAGATCAAATATGAAGATCAAAAAGTGAGTTTACATCTGTCTCGGGATGTTACTCACCGTTGTCTTGATGTCAGACCTTCCCTTATCGTTGTCAGGCAGCTTCTTTTCACTTATCCCGTTGAGTTTGGGGGTCTTGTCCTGTTTGTCCACTTTGATCATTCTGCTGATGTAGGCTTGCGCGAGACTAGAGGTCCTGACCTGGCGGTTCTCGTCTGATGTCCCCGTCTCGATCTTGGAACTCTTGCGACCTATTCCATTTGTGATACTTTCCCAGACGGTCCCACCAGATCCAGCGTTATTACGACCAAATTCTGTCGCCGAATTTTTCCTATTTCTCCCTGCCAACAACCCCCCCACTCCTCCATCCTTACGTTGATTTCCTTTCAAACTGTCCCGAGAAAACGAAGGTTTGGGTCGAGTTTGCGGACCGGATTCGGAGGCCGAGCGGACCCTTTCATTTCCGTTCTTCAGGTTGATGGGGAAATCTCTGAACCATCTTGCCATGGCTGTCGAGGAATTGGCACTTCTCTCAGATTAAATGTTTAACAAATGTGTCTTTTAGTCGATCCTATATAAGCTGCCCCACTAGAACTTAAGTTGAAACGTGCGTAACAGCCCCAGCTTTACGCACAACTATTTTACGCACGCCTCGAATGTACGTTGGTACTAAATTGCAAGGTTTTCTGTTTAATCAAGCTGAGCAGAGGCTGAACCTAATTATGCTGCACTGATTCCTAGCATCTGAAACTGCCTGACAATCGGACAACCTCTGGTGCGTCCTGGAGATCATTGGTCAGTGGCCCTTTGCCCCCGTCACGCTGCAGTAACAACTATCCCTGCAGTTTGAAGAGTAACTTCTGCAGAGCGTAAACTCGAAAGAACTGGAAGTTTTTCTTTGAACCAAGTAAAGATCCCATTCCCGGAGCGTGAGATGGTGCGTGCAGTCTGTCGAGAGTGATGAGTTTGAGAGGAAAGTTGGTGTGCGCAGACAGTGGGATGTCGCTGGAGTTTGGGGAGGGGCTGTGTGGACGGGGCGGGGTGGGAGCTTTACTGTATCTCAGTGGATACAGAACGATTGAATCTTCTGAAAATCACCGGAGGCTACTTTATCTGTGGCTGGCCAAATACTACTGTTGAAATCATATTTGTGGTCAGTCCGGTTTTCCATAGGTAACAACTTGGAGACGTAGTTATACTTTACCAATGTGTTTATGCACTAAATTGTAATGATTTTTTAAATGTCAGGATGTGGACTAATAACAATGGACTACAGACATCGATAAAAACACTTGGATGAATAACAACCCAACTTAATAACTCTATATTCGACAAAATAGTAGAACAATACATGTAATAATCATCAATCAACATCAACAACAATAAACTTTATTCAAGAGCACTTTTCATAACACACTGCTTTTTAACACTGTTACATGGTTGAAACATTTCGGAACTGAGGCAGAAAAGACTGGGGAATTTGATAATGGTGTAGAATGACTAAAGATGCTTTTTTTAAGGAAACTTTTTTAGAAGTAATTTAAAAGATGTCACTGATACTGCAAACCTCGGGCAGGGAGCTGTACACTTTAAGCTACTGCAATTGTTATTGTTGTTTATTTATTTTTTTCATTGGAGGTCGTGCACCTGTAACTGCAGACAAAGCCCCTGATGCTGCAGCAGCAGCAGCTTGCAAGTAGTTGCGCCATCTACTGGCATATTTGAGAAACAAATGTATGGGGGTATTAGTCTGCGCTCACCTTGGTCCATCACTGGTCTCAAAAACATTCAGTCATACCAGTTACTTTGTGTTTATGCCACCTGCATTTCAAAATAAGGGCTGCTCTTTTTTTCCGGTCAAAAGTCCTTTAAAAGTGATCCAGCACATTTAATAATTGACGTGGATATCTCACCAATAGTAAACGTAGTGAGTATATATAGTCCCGCCCATGTCAGCGCGCTGGTCCAATCACAGAGCTCCGCCCGACGAGGCTGGGCGGGACGGTGGCAGCGCCGACAATAGGTAACAGGTTGCAGTCGCGGAGGGAGATGAACTTGTTGCCGTGTTAATTTGCGTGGGAGCCCATCGTGTCCCCTCCTCACCTCTCGGTGCGGACTTTGATGGACGTGTGCGTGTGTGTGGAAATAATTGAACCGTCGTCGAAAGTAACAGAGAGGAGCCAGCGGACACAGTTTGAAGAAGAAGGTAACTTTTCACGTTTGGTTTTAACAAAGTCAGACCAGACGAGACGACACCAGACAGACGCGACCTGTCAGACACACAGTTGTTAGCTTGGTGAAGGCTTCGCGGGGTAGTTTCGTCGCGCCAGTTAATATCTTTCAAGTTGTGATTCCTCAAAGTATCGTGTCACCGTGAGGGGTTTCTGTTCTGCCCGTGTAGCTCGGGCAACTAACGTGAGTGTGATGGTCGAGAGCGAGAAAGACAGGGACCAGTGCGCCCGGCTCGTGTTGCGTTCAGGATACTTGTATTCGCCAGTTGTGTTCTTTGTTGTGTAATATCTCTGATAAGTGTCCGCAAGTTGTTTCAAAGTCAGAATGCCACACGTTTAAACGCTAAACGATATCATATGAGAGCACTTTGTGTGACCTCTGTGTCCGAGCAGTGTCTCAGGACCAAGTGAATGAAGGCAGCAGAATCATAAATCAAGTTTTCAGCAGATGGAGCAGCTCTGTGTGCACAGAGATGCTCCGTGTGCTGCAGGTTGTATTTGTGAAAGTTGGTAATTGCAGGTTCATGGATTGTGTCGTGGATTTCCAATGATTATAGCCTCGAACCTGCAAAACCACTGACGTGGTAAAGTTGATAAACGTGTTAGAAGGTACTAACTAGAGCTGCAACAGTTAGTCGATTCATCTATTAGTAATCGATTACTTAATGAATCGCCAACTATCTTGATAATCGATTAATCGGTTCAAGTAGTTTTTGTGGAGAAGAAAATGTCTTGATTCTAAGATTTCAGCTTCTTAAATATGAACATGTTCTGGTTGCTTTGCTCCTCTGTGACAGTAAACTGAATATCTTTGGTACGTGGACAAAACATCATCTTGGAGTTTTGGGAAACACCATCGACATTTTCAACCATTTTGTGGACCAAACAACTAATCGACCAATGGAGAAAATAATCGCCTGATTAATTGATAATGCAAATGATCGTTGGTTGCAGCCCTAGTACTAACACTGAAATGAAGTGGGCAGGTAGAATCTCATAATTCAATCAGTCTCTTGTCTCTCACTCGCACACACACACACACACACACACACACACTTGTGTATAAGTGAGGAAAAGGACAAGTGTCAGGAATGTGAGTGGAGGGAGGGGTGTGTTTATGTGCTCCTGATATGGTGTCATTTGTGTACTGTTTGGTAACTCTCGAGTCTCTCTTTGTGATGCCAATGAACCTCTTTGGGATTTGAAGAGAGGAATTAAAGGGCTGTTTGTGTGAGTGTGAAAGAGGAGCAGTGGCGAGTTCGGAGAGGCCAGATTGACTCGCAGTGGAGAGGACGAGGGCCCGGTTTTATGTGAAGAAGGTAATAGAGAGGGAGAACACCCAGAGGACCGAGTGGCCGCCTGTGCTTTAAAGACGGAGGGGGAGTGAGCTACTATTTTTCTCTCCTACACTGTCACGTTTCTGTTTTCCAGGCCATACCCGTAAAACGTATTGATTCATCTGGAAGAAGGGGAGCAATTGAATCTGTGCATGGCCATGTTGGCTTTATAGGAAGCTGTACACTAAAACTGAAACTGACAGTCGTTTTATCAATTTGTCAGTCTTCTAGGACTGCGACTGATGATTACTTCCATGATCACTTTCCCTGATTAATTGTTTTCTCTATAAAAGGCCTGAAAGCAGTGAAAATGTCTGTTATTATTTCGCAGAGATCAAGGTGTAATCCTCAGCTACCCTTTTTTCCCCTCTGACCAATAGTCCAGAACCCAAAGATATTCAGTTTATACAGTGTGGTCCAATTGTCTGAGACCACTTTCTCATTCACATAAGTGGACCAGTCTCTCAATCAAATTCTCAAATATGAGATGCTAGCTTAAAAGATTATCCATCGGCGTTTACTTTTGCAATAAATCAACCAATTGAATAATCAATGAATTAATGATCACAGCTTTATAATCTATAAAAGCAATCGACAGTTTTAGTGAGTGCTATTTTTCTTTGTGTTGCAAATTGAACATCAGGATGAAATTTCATTATGGACTCCGCAAACCGTTGTTTGACATAAAAGAAAACTTCACTAGCTTTTTCCATCACTTTCAACTTCATCTCCCTTTATCATCCTCGACAGATGAAAGATGTCTGCCGTATGAACAATTTTCATCATATTCTGACATTTTATAGACTAAAAGAGAACAGATAATGACCGTATAAAATAACTGGTCATTGGGAATATCCAGCGTGTGTGCGAGAACGCAACGTGGAGATTATTGTGGATTATTGTGATGATGTTTGTTGCAAACTAATTCCCTGTGGGGACAAATTAAGTATCTACTATTCGATCTATATGATACTGTATTACACAATATGCTGTATTATTCATCCAGGATGTTTTACTCTCAGAGTCTTTGGCCAGAACTGGTGACTGTGAGTCAGCAGAGGCATTTTTCATGACTCCACACATTGCTGTTGTGTCATTCCTCTCCACACCCGCTAATCTACTAATTATATTGTCCATTCCATCTTGGATCTGAACAGGAAAGTAGCTCCAATTCAATTTCCTGTGCAAGAATTCAATTTGAGGCCTGAGGCGGAGGGCCCATCAACGTAACCTGAGTGTCAAGAGCATCCAAAAAACACCACTCTACACTGGGAATACCAACCTGTGAAAGCTGGTGTGTTGTTAGTGTCCTCTAGAGACCTTTGCCTGAGCCTGTTAAAAGAGCACTGATACTAACCTACTTAAAAAAAAACCCTAACATAGCAAAATACAAAGGCTTTTGTTTGACTGTCAGTCCATAACCCAAAGAGAATCAGGATACTCTTATGTAAAATAATGAAAAGCAGCAAATACTCTTAATCGAGACGCGTGAACTGGAGAATATTTTAGTATTTGTGCTTGAAAAATTAATTCAGTCATTAGTCAGTTTCATATTAGTTGCTAATTAATGGAGACAGTAATGTCAGTGTTGGAGCAAACTTGCTGTAATCAAAGACAGTCGGGGAACAAAAGAGGGCAGGGATAGATTTGGCATTCCCAGGATTGCTGCCCTCGTTTTCCGCCCCACATCAGCTGGACAATAGGATGGGTTCCCCCTCACCACTATCCCGTCAATGCATTCTTCCTTTGTGAAACAAAAAATAATTGAACTGAAGAAGAAATGCAGATGAACAGATATTTAATGAGGGTTTGATCTACTTTTTACTGCTAGTCGATATGGCCCCCTCACAGCTCAGACAGATCAGATGAGCATTTCACCTTAAATCAGCGGACATTGTTTTCTGCGTTCATCATATGGCGTCTGTCCCACGATAGTCAGTGCACGACATGTTTTGCTTGACCTTGGAGTGAAGGCAGTGGGCTTGCAGACTTCATGCATCACTTCACAAATGTGCTATGACACGGTGCTTCCTCCGTGGCTCCCAAAGGGTGGAAAAGAAATCGACTAACTGTGCACTTCTGTCTGCGGACGATGCTTACGCACCACGGATACCTTTTTAAAGGTCATTCGCGTAATGTCAAATGGCGTTGGTGCATTCCCTGCCAGAGTAGATGTTTGTTTTATGTTAGTATTCACTTTCATTGCAAGGACTATAGGACATACAGTTACAGCACATAATGGCTCGCTTCGATGACCATTTCTTATTTTACTCTTTCTTCGATTGCTGTTTTGAACTTGAAAATTCTGTATGGAAATAAGAAAATTTGTTTGTAGAGGTTTTAAATAAATTGATTGTTGGTTACATCCGTAGTCAGTCCTCTCTGTGCACGAGGGGGAGGGTTGTTCACACGAACAGCTTGACTTTGGATTTTATCACACGAGGCACTGATAAGAGAAGAAAAGCTGGCTGTTTCTTTCTCTCTCGTACTTCACCCTCCCTTTCTGGCTCCCGCCCCACTTTGTGTCTCTCACCTAGGAAAGCTGAGAGTTGGGAGGAAGTGAAAGGTGCAGAGCGGCGGGGTCAGGAGGGAGTGTTGTTAATGGGTTTGAAATGGGTTTAATGAACCATACTGTTGTAATGTCATGGGGGGTGGGATCATAACACAAGGCGTGATCGGTCAGGGATACTCTGAAGGATACTTTAAGGAACTGTCTGTGTCATATCTGCATGATAGGTGCAATGGAAGTGTTTCAGCTTTACTCATCAAGTGTTATCAGAAAAGGGGAGGATCAGGGAGTCAAAAAATAACTAGAGAATTTACAGAGTGAAAGAATGAAAAGGTCAAGACTACTTGATAATGTACCTATGTGTTTATATTCAAGCTTTCAAAGTTTTGTTAGAGGGATTAGGTTTGGTATCGAGCTGGGAATTTTCCCAAAGTTGGGAAAGGCTCAGTTGGTCCTTGCGAGGGGAGAGTGATATGTGGGTGTGTGCTCTCGGGTTAATGACTAATGGAGTGCACTGAGAACAAAGTCCACACAGGCAGTTGAGAGCCAGAAACTAAGTGTCACTGCTCATAAATCTGTGTCACTGTTTTTGTTCAAAGCAAAGCTTCATGTCTTCTAACAAGGTTCTGGCATTTCCCAGGTGCTTGCTAATGAGTGAGTTTGGTTTCCTAATTTGAGGGATTATTTATTTTTTGTTCACCTGATTTATGTAGCAGCCTTTGCTCTCATAAAACATTTTATCCATAGCAAAAGTTGGGCAGTCATTCCTCACGGTCCGTAGCAGTCGGCTCTGTGGTTTTTCGGCAAAGCCCTGGGCCCTGGCTCTGTTAATTGAAAACAAACAAAACAAAAAGTGTGAACCACACCTCACAACACTGCGTTGGCAGTTTGTAAACATCACTCCCCGACAAAGAAAAAGCTAATATAATAATAAGCTAATATGTAGCCGGGTAGTCTGGTGCAGCATGTGCTCTTACCTATCTTTGCTTGATTTGTGTATTCTTTCTTTACCCTGATCTCTTCTGTGTTGCCAGCATGAGCGCACCATCCTCAGGTCGCAAGACCCCAGTGGACCACGGTGTCCAGATCCGCTTTATCAATGACCTCTGTGACACTGGCGGTTGGCAGCCTGGTTCCCAGCCCTATCCCAAGACCAAGACCAAGACCCAGACTGCCTCCAAATACGGTGTGGCAGTCAGAGTACAGGGTATCGCTGGCCAGCCATATGTGGTCCTGAAGGATGGAGAGAAAGGAGACTCATATGGGGTCCAACTCAGGACCCAGTACCCGTCTGGCTACAGTAGTCTCCCCCGAAGGAGAGAGGGGGCAGAGCCAGGAACACAAGGCGCAAATGTTGGAGGAGGAATTGGAGGAGTGCAAGGAGGTGCATTACGCCGGGCCCAGTCCCATGGGTCACTGCTGGACAGGGATGGAGAGGAAGGGGCAGGTAATGAGGATTTACAGCTGTCTAGGCCACCAGGGGATGGGAAGTCTGGTAGCTATGGGAACCTGGATGGGGGATTAGGAGTGAGAGGAGATAGAGAGCAGCCTCGGCGTGTCAGTGGTAGAGAGGGGGACATGCAAAGGAATATGTGGGGCGGTTCGTATCAGGCAGGGCTTAACGGGTCAGTGAGGGGCAGTCAGTCTTACACAGCCCCTCCGAAACAAACAAATGAGTCTCAGTCCAGTCAGAGACAGACTCCTGTCAACAGACTAGTAAACAGGTTTGATGGTGGTAACACTGGGGGCCAGAGAGGCCTTCTCGCTCCACAAGAAGATCCCAGAGCTACATCTCCTATTGTCAGCCCCTACCCCTACACCTCACCTCCGTCCTCAACTCATAGCAGCTTGGGACGCTACCAGGACACTATCACCAGTTTTCCTGGACACTCTGCGAATCAGTGGTCTTCACCAGGGAGATATGCTTCTGTGGCAACAACGCTGACCGACGCACAAGTAAGAATTCAATGTTTTCTGCTTGGGCATTAAAGCTGTTATTTTCAGTGCACCCCAAACACCACAGAGCATGCAAAATTCCAAGAGTAGTTTTCTGATCTATGTCTTAAGGTGACCCCTGACCTTTTGCTGGACCAGGTTCAGAGTGCAGAGGTGAGCGACGAGGAGGAACAGGTCATGCAGACCATATACAACATCCTGAGGCAAGGGTATGGTCCTCCATGTCATTGTTATCCTCTTGTTACTGGATTAGCACTTAGCATTTTCTCTTTTAAATGTTGTCACTTCAAAATATTAAATATATGAATTATTAATTAAGCAGTTGCCTTTCACCTTCCCTCAGAACAAACGAAAGTGATGCTATCATCAGGCACAAAGTCAAGCTCATCTTTCAGAAGATTCAGACCATAAAGGTTTTTCCCTTGTTCTTACACTGGTTCATTTGTCAGATAAAGAAAACGATTAGGCGAAATGCTTACACAGAATATTTGTCCCCTTACACCTTTTTCCTTCAGTCCAAAGAAACCCAGAGGGAAGAGTGGATGAGAGAAAAGAGGGAGCTTGAGAAAAAGACTGCTGACCTACAAACTGCCCTGCAGGGGCAAAAAAGGGTAAGCAAAGCAGGAATAAAGATGTGAGGATATAGAGATTGTATCTGCCGTAACACTTTCAGTGATAAAGTGTTAATTATTGAAATGTACAGTTGCATTTTTAAATAGAATAAAAATATCGAATGCGCTTTCTTTTGGTTTAAATGCAGTGTGTATTCAATTCGTATGCAGTAAATAGGCTAAAACTTTCTGCTTTTCTTCTTTCTACTGGAGCTTCAAAACCCATATTAGTTAGTTACAGTTATGTTATTTAACCAAATCTATCGTAAAAGAGAGAGAGGGACATGTAGAGAACATGTGCTTGAGTTTTGGGTTGTTACTGTAGTTTTGGTGCAACCACCAAGTCTAAATTCAGCCGGCTGATTGGAACTGGCTGCCACCAAGGAAGTTCACATTCAGAGAGGAACCTGCCACTTTAACCTGGCTCTAATTACATGGAGCACATCCAATGCCATGCATTAACACTCCTTAAAATGAGAGCACCAGTTACCAAGTGAAATAACTAGGTGTCAGGTCGTTGAAAGTAGGAAACTGTCCTCAGAGGTTGTTTTTTTTTAAACTAATCTAACCAGGAGGGCTGAGGGTTCCTTGGAGTGCGCTTCAGATTAATCCTCTGATTAATCCTTAAAGCCCTCTAGCCTGGTCAGAGGTGCACATACACAATAATCTAACTTCAGTAATGACTCATCGGTTGTTGGTTTAAGGAAGTTGGGCAGGTCTTAATCTCTAATGGCTCCTAAGTACTTAATCCCTTATGCATATTGATCGGCTGGTAAATGCAAGCTTGCGTTAGCATTTCCTAAAAGCCCATTGTTTATGCCACCAGAGCTACCTGATGTCTTATGTTTCATCGCTCTCATTTATTCATCATGTCTGCTCGTGTGGAGGACTCTGATCCCGCTCTGAAAGCTGAGCTGGAGTCCTGTCTGGATGAAAATCTGCAACTCCGGGAGATGCTGGACCGAAAGAAGACAGAACTAAATGAATCTCACTCAGAGTGAGGGCACAACAGCATACACACACACACACACACACACACACACACACACACACACACACACACACACACACACACACACACACACACACACACACACACACACACACACACACACACACACACACACACACCCCCTCAAACATAAACGCAGAGAGGAGTGGGAAGGGGCATGGTACCATTGTTTACAAGTCTCTTTGTGGTCAGAAGTAGGAGGGGGAATGAAAACATGCTTCATGTACACATGAACAAGCAGTTACTGTATCTTATTCACTAGGCCAAACAAGTATGTTGTAGTCATTTGAATTCAAAGAATAACTCAGTCATGTGTATGTAGGCTGACTCAGCTGCGGATGGAGCGGGAGAGCGCAGAGGCCCGGGTCAGAGAGATGGAGGACCAGCTGGCTGAGCTTCAGGATGAACTGCGAAGAGAAAACGGCAACAAGACGGTACCTATGAAACACTGATATACAGTACAGGGAGAAAACTCACCCACCACTGCATTAAATAAAAAATCCTGCACGTCCAAATTGCCTTTTTTCCCATGTTACATCATCTTTTACTTTTGCTTTTAAAAGGAAATGTAACCTTAATTAAATAATAGCAGTCAAAGGTATCAAATTTATACTACACATTCCCTGTGTCCGCAGGACCTGATGTCTTGTCAGGCAGAGCTGATGGACGTCTGCCAACTGAAACACAAGCTGGAGGAGACGCTGAGGCAGAGAGAGAGGGAGCTGACGGCACTTAAGGGAGCCCTGAAGGAAGAGGTGGCCACACACGACAAGGAGATAGAGGCCCTCAGGGAGCAGTACAGTGCCGACATGGAGAAGCTTCGCAGCAGCATGGAGCAGGTGTCTCAGGTGTGTGAAACACACCTTATTTACGTTTGAGAGGAAAATGTTTTAATCAGATCCACTGGTCAGACCAGTTCATCGACAACAAAACTGAGCAAAATTGTCAACTACACTACGTTTCCCCTGTGTGTATTTTGACAAGATACACAAAATGTTTAGATCAATTCTTCTACACACACTAGCCGACGGTATACGGGGTTCCTATACGCAGAATGGAAAGGTGTATGGAATTTGAGTGTAGTAACTTCTGGGTCTGGATAAGAATGGTGAAAAGAGAGTATGGGATAATATTTTCAGTTCAGTGTTTCCCTACAGAATGTGGAGTGGAGGAAGAATAGGTTTGGGCCCTTGAGCCCAGTCGTAGCACACACGTGTGCAGCACCCCCGAATGACGGGTACCATGAACAGGGAGTGCTAGTGTTATGGCGAGGTTTGCCTGCCTGCTGAGAACTGTATGCCCATCGCCGCAATGCACACAGCTTAAAGTACAGCGTATGATTTACAATCTTTTACTCAGTACTTGAAGCTCCATCGCAGCAATTGCAGCCTCTTTGCCCTCACTTCGCACGTGCGGGTGTGGTTATTTTCTGCCATTGTTCTTTGCAGATCCTCTGAAGCTCTGTCAGGTTGGCTGCAGACCAGTGGTGGACAGCCACACCGAGGTCTCTCCTGAGTTGTTTGATTGGGTAAAAGTTAGGGTTCTGGCTAGCCTGTAATTTGGACTTTCTCAAGCCATGAAGCCATGGGAAATAATTGAAGCAGTTAAAAACAGTTTACTGGTTTACTTGTGCTTCAGAATTAACTCTTTCAAACAGGCCAAGGATAATAACCAATCTGCAATTGAGGTGATACAATCCCTTTTTTTAACTTAATGAAATCAACTCCACTTTCCAGTCCTGTTGTCTTTATAGCAACCCTGTTTACTGTAACCTGTTTTGTCCATGGAATTCTAAAGACACTGATTCCATGTGAACAACTCATTTGAATACAGGTGTGTCTGCAGCAGAGAAGCTACATGCAGAGGTGGAATGATCATACTCGGCTTAGATGCAATATTTAGCTGTACAGTATTTAACCCCATCATTTTTCTCAAATATTAGAAGAGAAATTTTGAACTTGACCTCTTCGATTAAAAGAATTCAAATGTCTTCTCAACTGAGTCTTCTACACACACTCATAATAATATTGATGAAGTGGTAGGGATATAATAAACAATATGCCCTCATTTCTTCTCTCTCTTGTTTCAGTCTCACGCTGGGATCGAATCAGAGCGGTTGCGTGTCAATGCCTCCGTTCGCTCTCTCCAGCAGCAGTTGGAGGACTGTCGAGATGAGAGCAGCCACTGGATGGAGCAGTTTCATGCCACCAGAGATGAACTTCGAATGACTAAACAAGAGTGAGTCTACGGAGATTTAAATGCATCATACTGATCACAAAGTGTATTCATCTTCTCTTGCCTATGTAGGTGTGGGATTTCCATATGGATTTTATATGGACGTGGAATTTTGTCACCCTCTTTACATTTAAAATATTTTTTTTTGCTCCTGCTGTACTACTAATGTTTGTCCATCTCTTCTCTTTCATTCTACCTGCTCAATGTTTCTCCCTCTTTCTGTCAGAGAGCCACCCAGCAGTCCTGAAACACCGTGAGAGTCACTAATTGATCAGTGTTTGTGTTTAGAAATGCAGAGCTGTGGCTAGCTGCGCTAACAACTGTAGCATCAAGACCATCCACACATGAGCACACTAATGCGCGAGTCCCAATTGGAATATGGAACATATTTAGTTCTGTGGTTGAGCAGAAATGACGCTGAATACCAGCCACTGTTTGAAGCTTCTGCACACAACATTTTTACATCGAAAAATTCTTTATTGAGTCCAAACAGAGGATTCACTTTCTGTGTACAAGCAGGAACAACAAAAACACAAAGACAAGTGTGGATGGTCTCGAGTATTTAGCTATAAATGTGTTGTAGACTTGTTTTCTGTGAATGTCTCTTGGTTTCATGCTGATTTACTTCCTGTTGTTTTAAGATTATATGATGATTTATTTGCTCATTCAAAAACAAATGATGCTCACCTGTCATGATTCACCTTTGCAATTCAGCTGCTACTGATCAGCTGATTCAGCAGTAATATTTGATTGTTACACTCGACTTACATCACTTGTATGTTCACATTTTACAGACTCCTGCAAGCTCGTCTGGAAAAAGAGGAGTCTGAGGAGGAACTGAAGGAGCTCCAGGAGAGAGTGAGCACCATGAAAAAACAGACACCGGACCCCGGCCACACACAGACTCTCAACCAGGTGCAGTCAACACATTCAAAGCTTTACATGATCACTAACGCACAGGTGAATGACAATAAAATATCACCATCATATATTGTTCATATTGTTGTGCAGGAGCTCCAGCGATGCAGTGCTGATCTGCAGAAGGCCAAGTCTGAGCTGGAGAAGCACAGGACCGAGTTTGACAGGAAGGTCATGGAGGTCATCTCGATAAAAAAATCTCACCAGAACCAAGAGGCAGAGTTGAAGTATGAGATCGACAGGATGAAGGGCCAATTGCATAGGGCCAAAGAAGAGGTGGCCAAGGCACAGGAGAAAAGCAAACGGGTTAGTTTAATCTCAGAGTAAACGGCTACAGCATCTTAAATCAATCATTTACGATCTTACTGAGGTTTTGTGTATTTGGCAGATAGATTTGCGTGACTATTTATGTTTTGTCTAAATCCTTTGTCTTCCTGCCTGTAGCTCCCAGACCCAGCCACCATTTCGGAGCTGGAGCAGAAGCTGGTCGGGGCACAGAGTGAAGCTAGCCAGCTCAAAGAGAAACTCTCATTGGCTGAAGAGGAACTGGAAGCCATTAAAACACAACTCAGTAAAGCTCAGATGGACTTTAATTTGCTCCAAGATTCCCAGCAGGAGCAGAAAGACACCAACACACGTCTGAAGGAGAAACTCTCACGGTTGGAGGTAATATTTCATCCTTTCACACAACACTGATCAGCTCAACGTGTTAGTTTTGTGGACGTAGTAGATGTATAATTGGACATCTGTGGAATCCTCAGGCTCAGCTGCAGACCAGCGCCACAGAGAGCTCAGAGACAGAGCTCGCCCTCCACTCTGAGGTGAGTGGCCTGAGATCTGAGCTAGAAGAGGCCAAGAGAAAAGCCTCCCGACTGAGCCAGGAGCACCGCGAACGCAGCCTGCGCCTGGAGGATACGGAGAAAGACAAGGAGACACTCAGGCAGACCATCAACCAGCTGGAAGAGACCAAACGACAGCAGGAGAGAGCTCTGGAGAAGCTCAACAAAGAGGTAGGAAAGAGAGACTCGTCTCATAGCTTTGCAAATAATGAAAGGCCTTGTGCAGCCTGGAGCATCTGATTGTTTACAAAGTCTTCATCCTTGTTGTTGTTCCTTTTGTCCCCTCTCCCTCCCTGTCAGCATGAGTCTCTGACCATGTCCTCAAGAGAGGAGACACAGGCTCTCAGGGTTCAGCTGGAGGAGCAGCGAGAGAAAGCACGCAAGGAAATGCAGGAGGTGCACCGTCATGGAAACGACGCCCAGACTGAGCTTGAGAGAAACCATCTAAATCTAAGGAGACTGGAGGAAGAAGTGTGTTTAATGTTCTACGTGTTTGTGTCCGTGCTTACTCGCTCATTTGGCTTTGTTTTTGTTTTCATTATGAAAATCATGTCCGGTCCTAATTTGTCTAATAGTTTTGACACATAATATTCATTGTGCATGCTTGACTGACATGTAATACTGTGTCATGCGAAGCTGATTCATGTGCAACTAGTTTCCTCATGAAGATCATTTAGTCTGATGTGAGCATTTCTAATATTATGATTCATTAACTAGATGTCACGGCAGAAGAAGGAGATCCTACTTGTGTGCGAGGAGAGAGACAACCACCAGCTGGACAAAGAGCTTCTTGCCAACAGACTGCGCCACCTTGAGGGAGAGATGGAGGCCAGCAAGAACAACCACAATGAGAAAACCCGGGAGATTCGCATCCTGGAGGTTAGATATGTGCATCTTCTCGCCTCCTGGTTTGGGAGAATAAACCATGACTGTTTTGAATCCCGGTTGTTGATAGTTTTGGTCTGCAAACATTAGTATGACCTGATCTGTGAATGTTTATTGACATATTTATGCAAATTCCTTGCTTTCATCTTTGAATCAGACACAAGATAAATAGATTGATTATCTAGACATTGGACATATGCTCCATTGATTTGGCAAAAGTCTTGTTCACACTCATACCACTCTATCAAATCCAGTACACACAGTCTCCTCTCTGAGAACCTAATGAAGCTGATCTTGTCTCTTATCAGGACAAGCTGAAGCGCATGGAGTTGGAACTGGAGGAGGAGAGGAGCAGTGTGGAGATGCTGACAGACCGGGTGGATAGGAGCAGAGACCAGATCGATCAGCTCCGCTCTGAGCTCATGCAGGAGAGGTCCTCCAAACAGGACCTGGAGCTGGACAAGAACGCCATGGAGAAACATGTACGTGCACAACCGTCACATGCTTTTTTTCCCTCTCAGCACACAAAATAGACTTTAGGTGGAAGTCCAACCTCCACCTGACGCTGAACTTGTGTTTTCTCTGTGTCTGTCCCGGCAGCTGAAGGAGCTCAGGAGTCGTGTGGCCGACATGGAGGGTCAGTCCCGCTCCTCAGCAGGAGTCTCCCAGCTGGAGAACAAGATCCAGGAGCTTGAAGAACTCCTACGCAGTGAGGAAAGGTACAGTGCAACATATTTCCTCCTCCCCAAGAGATCTTCATTCGGAAATACTTCTTTTTTTGTTTACCTTTATTTGAACTGAATATTTATCTACATGTTTATTGAACAGATTCCTATAGGATTTGGTGGATTGACACAGTTATCATTGACTGAAGAATATTTGATTAACTGTGAAACTGGAGAGTTAACATCTTTTAACTGAAAGAATAAGATATGAAAAAATTATCAAAGGAATATAGGAGCCATTCTTTGCTTTTAACATGACGTTTGGTGTGATTTGACAGTTGTGCTTGAGTTTGTGAAGCTGATTAAACCAGAGAGGTTTTGGTTACGAAAATATTCTGCTTCATATTAATACAGTTATGTATGTACAAAACCAAAGTTTTGCTACTTGGAATGCGGGCGGTGAAATGGCAAATGTTTTCTTCAGGGCATCATCTGAGTGTTATCAGATTTTGAGTGTTATCAGATTTTGTTTTAAGTGTTTATCATTAACATGCTCGTATGTCTAAAACTCTGATCTGATCCTGTACATGAAAAGAGAGAAGAACTCTGTCTTTGCGTCTCAACGTCGACTTGAGAGGAAACTTAAAGACCTTAGTATGACACTGGACGAGGAGAGACAAACACACACTGACCAGAGTGACAAGGTACTCACATTCACCCCCTATCGTATGTCACTTCTTAAATTTACTGGAATGAAATGTCTGCTTTGTTCAAAAATCACTTTAATTGACACTTTAACCTTGTTCTGCGTTGCAGTTTGCTTTGAGGGTGAAGGCTCTGAAGAGGCAGGTGGACGAAGGAGAGACAGAGCTGGAAAGGATCGATGGTCTGAGGAGAAAAGCTCAGAGAGACATGGAGGAGCAGATGGAGTTCAAAGACGCCTTGCAGACCAGAGTCACTGCTCTGGAGTTGGAACTTAAGTGAGCATTTTACTTTTCTTTTTGTTTCCCTTTCTCTGCCGCTCATCCTGTTTTTTTTCACTGTGAGCTTTTGGTGATGATTATGCAAGGCAGCCAGATTGTTTGTGTGTGCGTGTGTGTAAGACACCACCTCAACTTTCCTGTGTCACAGAATCAGAATGTATAAACCGGGAAGGCAATGTCGAGGTAACTCTAGTGACATCAGACTCTTCAGCGTGTTACTCACAGTTACACACACCTGGTAGATGTTTACGCAGCCTCCCTGAGGTGCAGCATTTCACAACGTAATGATGAGTGTGAAACATATCAGCAGTCGCCCACGTGCAAAAAGGTATTTAATTTAACCAAAATGGCACATTACTTATGTACCACAGGGGAAATTAAATTCCAGACATGCTCCAACTAGCAAGGGGTTGCATGTTGTTCCTTTATATCACCAGCAGAAGGAGCACTGTGATCACCTTGCAGCATATACATTTGCAACATCAAGCAACTGATGACAGAATAACAGTGGTTAACTATAACAGTAATGACAAGGGTGTGTTGATAATGTGTCACAGGAGGAAAACTCAGGCAGCCATGCGTCCAGCTTTGGATTCATCAGCCCTGAGCTCAGATGATGATGACAGCCTTTACGACCCGTCCACCATCACCTCCATCCTGACGGAGGGCAACCTCCATACCAGCTCCTGTTGAAGCAGCACTTTGGGGACAGGGTGAAAGGTGGGAGAACATAGCACTGCGAGTGTAGGATATCTGGTGTGTACAGTAGTACTGTAGTTGGGAGCAAAGCCAAAAGGCAGAATGGCATGCCCTAAATATAAATTATATATTGTAGAGGTTAGTGCGGGCTTGATTTTCCACCCCTGATTGAATGGAAGGAAACAAAACATCCTCTACATGTCAAGGAATTCCCTTCTGTCAACCATGTACGCAGATGTTCTCCACAGAGCAGTTGGAACAAATCTTATTCATGCACACAGTACACTACCAATATGTCTCCGGCCATTTTAAAGTTGAGATTCTTACTTCGAGCACTTATGGTACTATGTCTGGCTTTGACTGAATGATGAACTGTACTCTCATCATTTCCTGGTGTAAACAGTTTACATGTCATACTCAAGTTTTTCTCCGTAGCTCAGCTGTAAAACCTGACTGAACTCATAAAATCCTGCCCCATGCACAGAAATGAGGTAGAACCACAGGTAAACAAGGACCGAATGTTCACACTTTTCACATTATGATCGACACAAGTGAGCACTACAACAATAAGGCCCCGAGTGCTGTTTTTCCTCAAAGTTAATTTGAGTAACCAGATCTAACCATCTAAAGTGCTGTAAATAACTCTTGCTGAACGAAATCCGGATTTTGTTATCTGAAAACAAAATATATATTTTTAGCCATTGTATGTGTCTGTCTACAGTTGTCACACCGTACACTACTGTATAATATTTAATGTAACGTCTCAAATAGGTTTTCTTAGACAAAGACACAGATTCTTATTCCAAACTAGTAATAAATAGCACATACCAGACAGAAACCTCCTGTTTCTGTCACAGATTAAGATTAATTTAGCTGTTGCTGGTGAGTCATTATTCACTGAACCTGTAATAGTTTCCTGGTGCGACAGACTTTAGATCTTTGGTTTTGTGGTTCATTACTTTGAGGACATTTCGCTTACAAAATAACTTTAATTGTCAGAATATGGTTGTTATGCTTTTAAAGCGACAAAATGGCCAAAAATATTTTTCTCTGTGTCGTAGAAACTCTCACAAGATTGAAGCCGCATAATTTCAATACATTCCCTTGTAAGAAATCAATGAAAAATATGTACTGTCATTTAATTTCAATGCCTTAAAATTGTTTAAAAAAATTATTTGTCAAAATGATTATTTTGTAAAGTTTTGGAGATTTGAGTCTTAAACTAGTTTTGTAAAGGGTTGAACAATCAGTTGAAGTTATAATTGTTTTACATTTTGCTGCAATGTAATGTTTCTTTCTATCTAGTGGAACTGGAAAATGGTACATATGATTTATTAGTCAGTGGAATATAAATATGTTGAATTTAAGGTGCTGGTACATACTGTAATTGTTGAATGGAAAAGTGACTGTACTTCACTTAATAGATCCTTTTTTTCTATTGAGTATGAATTGACGAACAGTAATACTATCAAGTTAAAATGTTATACATGTATAATCTTTGTCATAATTACAGAATGTTAGTGAACCATTTTTGGCACATTTCATGATATACAATTTCCTCATAGTTTTTGAACTTTTCCACTTTGAACCAGGCATATTCTCTTTGTTTTTACGTAAAACCTTACTTTGATAACAGTGTTGGGGCAAAAATATATATTACTTTATGATTATCTGTCATCAGGGGGGAAATAAGTTTCCCCCTAGCACTCTGAATAAAACCCTAAAACAGATGAACTGTGACTCAGGCTCACGTCTGTGTGATTGAAAGAAAAACAAACAACATTAATATTTATTAAATACTACATACTGTATTCCCATGATTTTGTGTGGCACATGACTATTGTGCTGCAATGCAGATAGGTGATGTTTTTTTGTTTGTTTTGGCTGCAGTGGCTGTGCATCTCTGGAATTAGAGTTAATGCTTGTTACGTAAATTGCACTGAAGTGTGAAGCGGAGTTACTCAGTACCACCTACAAGAGCTGGTTAAGCACATAATGATTATTATCACGATGTCAAGGAATGTCTGACCAGTGCCCATGCAGCCTTTATTCACATTGACAGTGACTGTAGCGTGTCCTCTCAGGGAAATCATAGACATTATTGACACCTGTAGTATCTGCTTTGTTAAAATTGCAGACCTGGTGCACACATTTCTAATCTGTGATACCTTAGTAAGTGTATAAGCTTATCTTCTAACATCTAGTGTTTAGAGATTAGATACTGTTGGGAATGTGTGAGCACAGTACCCAGAGTACCCTTCCAGTAGAGGCCTTGTAGGGATTCAAACATTTTCCAGTAGCAGCAGTAGCACAGGAAAATTGCATCACCCCCCTTGACCAAAACACTACATCTGACCTACTGTTGTGTTTGCATCAGCTGTTCCAGCAGAGAAGCGGTGTGTTGACATGTTATTCACTGAACCAGCACCAGTGTTAATGTTTTGCCCTCTTATCTCTGGCTGCAGAATTGTTTCTGTTGTAGCTGGGTTACGCATCATGTGGAGCGGAAATAAACCTGGCTGATGTGTCCCGTTCACTCAAGCCTGGATGAATAGTCCAGGCCTCTTCTTTATCTGTTATAGTCTGAAGACTGAATTCTACAATACACAACAGAATGTGTGCACCACAACGCACAATCAGGAGGTAGAACCACTGAAAACCACGGACTGAATTCTGACAATGTGTTTGTCGTTGACAGCGGCACGTGATGAGGAGAAATTCCAAGCAACACGAACGTTGTTTGATTCTAATACATTTTGTTTGCAAAAAAAAAAAGAAATCTTGATTTTGATTGTAACTGTGCTAAACATCACGCAGAAGTCAGTTGGGCTAATGCAAGGTCACAAACATGTCTGTGGACATGAAGTGTTCACACACGCCTGTACGTTTCACATTTCACCATTATAGGATAGGCAGGAAAATAAACCACATCTGTGGTAGATTTCAGACAAATGAGGAATGCGTTTATGCTCCAGGTCTCACTGTGAGTTCAGGATCCTGCTGTGAGATGCAGGTTGGAGAGGCCTTGTAGTGACTGTGGGTAGTGATTGATGGGTTGTCAGCCAGCAGCACCAACAGGCTGAGGCTCTGTGGGAAAAACAGGTTCAAGGAACCTTCTACAGTAATAGATTCAAAATCTGATATCAGAGGATAGTCCCACCTACTGCAACGCCAGCAACTGTTGATCCAACTCTAAAATCTCAGCAAAATCCTTAATATATGGGAATAAATCAATGCCTTTGTGTGCCAAAGCCAAAACAATTTTTTTATGACTTAAGGCATTTGTTTTTCCCACATCTAGAAGACTCTCCCGTAGGGACACTTCACAGAGTCCCTGGGTTTTTTATATGTTTACATCCTCTTTGGCACTCACACAAGACTTTGTTTAACTATTTTTGAAACGCCACAGTTGCGTCCAGTATACGTGTTCCTTGCTGATTTGGACAAAGATTCACTTTACCTCCGCCTGTGCTATTGTGCTATTGATCTACAAAAGACCTGGAAGAAAAGAAGCTCTCCTCTCCTCCCCTGGTTGCTGGGCATTGAACTTGGAACATATTTTCTTTTTGGCACAAAGTCACACATTCAGTGTTTGCGGTAGAACCAGACGAGGCGTCCATGATACTACACCTCCCATCCAGTGTAACCAAACCTGTATGCACCAACATGGTGTGTACAGTACCTGTTTTTCCAGACTATAAATTAAGAGGTAACATACTTTCCATGGGTGGGATTGGGTTTCCATATCATTCCAGCTTTCCAGGCACAACTAAAAAACCTGACAGATGATTGGCTAATCGCTGGGTGTGTTGTGTTTTGAAACCGTGTGTGTTTGCTATTACAGTGTACCTGTAGTAACTGTTGTCCAGAAAGAATGCAGCCCAACCATGTTGTCATTAATTTAGACAAAAAAACCCCACAAATTAAAAGATAAGGAGTGGCGACTGTCATCGTTTAAATATGTCTGTGCTATAAATACCTGTGCTGGTGTTCAAAAGCACACGATAAGCAGCAGAAATATAAAGATAATGAGGTCATTACAACAAAAAGAAAGTCTCTAGGATTGTTCAAATGTTTGTATTCTTTATGTTCTTTTCATTTAGCTAGGTGTTCTGTAATATTTTATTCATCTTTTACTTAAATGAAGCAATTCTTACATAAATTAATACTACTAATATAACTAGAATTGAACTGAGTTGAGCACATATGTCAAGGCCCAACAGACCCTTTAGATAATGATAGTTACAATAATAATAAACTTTATTTATATAATACGTCTTTTAACGGAGTTACAAAGTGCTTACAGAAAGACAAAAAAAGGAAATTAAAAGAACAGCAATCAAATCAAGACAGAGCTAACAATAAATGTCAAACATTCATAATAGCTTTGTGATGAAAAAAAATGGTTTAAGAAGAGATTTAAAATAATTGAAGGATGTTGCCTGTTGGATCTCAACAGGCAAACTGTTCCACACGTCAATCAGGCCGCACCATATTAGACACACATTAGTCACCTAAATTTGTAATTTTTTTCCCACCAAGATCCATGAAGAATATCTGGGAAAAATTAATTCTTGGCCCATGTCCCATCCTTCCATGGAAAAATGTTTTGCATAATCATGCTGATGAACCAACCAACAAACCAGCAAACGGAAAGGGGTGAAAACATTACCTCCTTAGTGGAGGTAATTTAATCCAGGATTAAAAAACATGTTACATATGTCATCTTTCTAAGAAACTTCCTAGATAATATGCATAGAGTTGTAAATGTTCTTGGAATTTCTGATGGAGAAACACTTAATCAGGCTGGGCTTTAAATGTAGTCGAAACATTTTTATTTATTTATCATATATAAACTTTCCCGAAGCTGCTCTCACCCCTAAGTTCACAGAACAAATTCCGGCGACATGACCTCAGCAGCAGGTACTGTAGGGCTGGGAGGAAAATAAAGGAGTGGAAGTGACCATTCACTTTGCTAAACTTGATTATGTGACTACAGTTACGGTGTCATCCTTATTTTCCAGAAAGAAAACGTCATTTTATCACCACCTGTTGATTCTGTGTCACATTAGTGCACTTTTAAACTTTGACCAATTATTCCCATATGACCACAAAAAAATGACCTTTGCCTGTTTGTTGGTCAGTTGGACTGAGTCACATGGTCCCCCTCAGAATTTTTTTAAATAATTTTTTGGGGTAAAATCATAGTTTCTTTTGGACACTGATAAAAACAAAATAGTATTTATTTGACTGCCCACACAGTGTTGATTGCTATCCTCCAAAATTATGGCTTCACTCTATGACTGATCTTGTGGTTTTCTAAAAGCCTCTGCTTTTAGATCAATCACTAGACAACTGAATGCTTTACGTACACTGCAATATTGACAAACTGAAAACCAGTGAGGTGAATGCCGGGAAATTTCTTTTGGCCATAACACACTTCCACAGAGTACAGAGGTGGCTCAATCCAGTTAAATCCGACTGATGTTTAGACAGCATGTCACAACTCCGAATGAGCTCCGCCAAACAGACGAGAGACGACCATGGAAGTCACATCGGGAGAGGCAGGCGGTGTGAATGACTCACTCCGTGGTCTCAGACATGTGTGCATGTATGTAAACACGTGGACGGACCTCTCATAACAGTCTGATCTCTGGATCAGTGTGTCTGACAGCGCGTGGTGAACCGTGTGATGTAAACACATAGTTAAGGCTCATATTATTCCTCAGAGCATGGTGACACACTGTGGTCATTTTTTTTAGGCGTGTTTGCAGGTGTTTCGTGCGCGTGGGAGAGCTTCCTCTCAAATGATAAGTCAACCATTTAAAAGTTAGCTACGTTCTTAGTAAGGAATTCATTACAGTACAGATTTAACTGGAAATCTTTCACCTCTTAAAATCCCACTGACATTACCTAATGGCTTTTGATCCGTGCCTTTTCAAGGACCGCATGTCCTTTCTTCAGTGTCACTTTGTGCCTCTGTCGTTTCTGCTCCGGTTTCAGATTTACTCAGCATCTTCGCTTGTGTGCCACCGCGACTTGTTGTTTTCTCCTCACCAGCCATTAATGCCATTAAAGTCTTTATCCAATTTGAGGTCTGTGCCTGCGTGGATCAGCTGCTGCTGCATCAGCCACATGCCAGCAGAGGAACGTTCACTCTGTTATTTGTTGCACTCTGTCATTTCGTCCCTTTATTCAGTGTGACCTCTGTGACCTCTGTGTTCCACATTAGTAACTGATTTTGAATGTTTTCTACCATTATTATTTATTGCAGTTGATAATTTGCCGGCATTATTTACTATTCATTTTCACATGGTATTAAAAAAATATATACGTCAGTATAGACATGACGTTATAGCTCCCTGTGAGGAAGTAATCTACGCATTATTATTTTTTTGATCAAGGTTTAATTGTCCCTTTTGGCATAACATAACTGTAAGCACAGATTTAAATGAAACAGTATGTACTGTTTTAACAGCAACACAACATATGGCAGCTTTGACCAAATAGATAAATATATAAATAAAATGTTCACTGTGGTGAATTACTTAATTTGAGTCTTTTTATGAATTAATTTTACCAACATACTTGCAATAATTGCATTTATTAATTTGTAATCTTATATTAATTCTGCTGAGAAAGTCATATCAGAAACAAAATTATCTATCAGGAAAAAATACCTAAATCACTGTTGTCCTCCATTGCCCTGTAGTCGAAGGGGACACTTCTTCATCAGATTCATTCATTCAGGGGTGTCACGTTTTTCAATCAATCAATAATTCATTGGTAAACTGAGTAGTCCACTGGGCAACATTTAGTCTGAGTTGACCATCAATAATCCATATAGTCAAACTCACTTCTTTCATATTCCTTATCATCACTGCCTGGACATTTTGTTTCCCTAACCCCGCTCATATACCACAACAATCATGTGATGATGATCGTGATGTCAAAGTTTTCTGGAGGTGATTGTTTTTTGTTTCAAACCATCAACAGAAACAACCACAACAGTAGCTAGTGTACAGAACACATACCTTCCTAAGTCAAATATCACTAGCAAATGAAGAATACATAATAAAGCAAAAAATGAGCTAAAAATAAAAAAAGAAAGGACAAAGGTCACAAGTGTACAGAAACAATCACGTAAAGACATTAAATATATTGCACAAATGGATGTTTTTCACCATTTTTTGGTTCTGTGCAGGTAAAATTGTTGTACTGCTCCATTTCCTTCACGAACACAAAAAAAATAGCTTTTTTGTTTGTGAATTTACATTTGTGGATGTGGAAAGTAAGATCAAATGGATGAGGACAAAATAAATGGGAAATAGTTTCTGGATACGAAGAAACAATGAACATTGATTTGTGGAGGGGGTCCCGGTGCGGACCGTCCCCTCTCGTTCCCCAGGTCCCTACTTGGTCGCGTCGGTCGGATTGTGGGCGGGGCGCTTTGGTTTTTGTTGCGCACACCCACAGTGACGTCATGAGAGAAGTTATCACAGCGTGCCGGGTGGCAGAGAGAGCAAACACTCACACACACACACACACACACACTTTCTCTCTCTCTCTCTCACACACACACACACACGTACCGGTGACTGGAGACTGTCGACGTCTGGGGACGGAGGAAGCTCGATACTCTTCTCTCTCATTTCCTCATTCATTTATTCATTTACAAATTTATTTATTTGTGCGGCGTTTATTATTATTTTTGCCCAATCAAACATGAACGGGGTAACGAGAAGTCTGTGTACATTCGAGGACATCAGAAATCAAGAATATGCGGTAAGTTACTCCGAAAAGTGCTCTATGAATGAACATTTATTATTATTATTATTATTATTATTGTTATTATTATTGTTGTTACTATATTGTCTTTTTTATTGATTGAAGGGTTCCTGGGTGTATTTCTGTGGGTAAAGCCCCTATTTTTTCTTTGCCTGCTCTATTTTTTCTGTTCAAATGATCTTTCAACTCCCAGTTTCATCCCCTTCTTTATTTCCTCCACATGGCTGCTGAGTTTATGCGGCGTGGATTCTGAGGAAGTATGTGATTTGAGATCTTCAGAGAGTCTTGGTCTGCTCAGTGTGGGGGCATTTACTGTAGGGTTAAGTCTCTGGCCCTGTTGTAATTAAAGCAGCTCAGAATTAGTCCAAATAACATATGTGCCTGTCACGGGTGCCCTGGTCCCACATCAGTTATGGGCTTACAGTTACAGTTGTGACAGTTCCAGTTCCGAGGAGCAGTAATGGCTTTGCCCGTGAACCACCTGTGCATGTAAAGTTTGGTCAAGCAGGATTTAAACAACACACTTGCTCAGCTGCCCGTGTCACGTACCTGAGCTTTATCCTCTGTCCGTGGCGCTAACGGCTTAATCATTTACCTCAGCCGAAGATGAAATCTGTCAACCTGTCTATGGTTTTATTAGGTTGCAAAGCAACATGACACTTTCACCTTATCAGCCGCCTCCTGCTGAGCTCGACATACCTACCAGTAACAAACCAATCCACTGAGCTCATGTCTGTTCGTATTGTTTAGTGAAGCCTTGTGCAGCGAACACATTGATTATGTTCAGTGATATCAAACTGAGTATGATTAGGACAGAATTTGAGGGCCATACATACAGTTGTGTCAGTGGTCTAGACCAGAACATCGCCGTCTGCTGGGTAACTGCCAGACAAGTGTACAAAGGGCAGCGCCACTCACACCTTTTATGAACCGATTCCTTGTGTTGAAGAAAGTGTCATGAAGCAATATTACACCTTTATTCAGTTTCTGTCTAATCCGCCACTCATCACATTCTAGCATGAGACATTTGCATCGGCTTCGAACAGAGCACAAATTCAACGCTATCAAAGTGTAATCCAACAGTCAAATAGTCACACGCCTACAGTATTTACATATCTGATACGGTTATTCAGGTCAGTCTAAACAAGCCAGGTGAGGTATTTCACCTCTACAAGCAATATACCATGATGAGTGACACTGGAAGGTTATTAGCAAAAGAAACGCCCTTACGGCTTGTCAAGTCTGTAAGGATACATGTGGCTGATGTGGCAGAGACAGGCCTTCTTTCTTTGTGCGTTTACTTAAAATGTGATACTGTAAAATGAAACTGGCGGAGGGCTAGCTTTGAAAGATATTGTTTTATCATCGTTGCACATTTAATGTGAAATATTTTTCAAACTCCTCCCTTAAAAACCCAGAATATTGAGAAGATTGCAATCCTAGAACAATTATCCCTCACGACAGACATATAGTTTCCCTGCACTGCTTGACTCAACACATTCCCTCGATCTGTGCTCGGTCAGGAGTGTCTGACATCACCGGCTGGGAATCAGCCAAACATGACATAAAGATGCATCTATGCAGACGAAGGACCCGTAGCGTGCTGGAGCACATCTGGTTCGCATGCCACAGAGACGTCATCACAGATATTATTAAGATGATTGTAGGAATCTTATTAGTGTCCTCGTGATGTTCTCTATCACATGGCAGCTGTCACTTCACGGCACAGATCCATGTTCCTGGATGAGATGTCTTATACCTTCATGTTATCATGTGATGACAATACACACGCAAACCTGCTCAACAACACTCCACTTCACGCCTCAGCTCTTCTCTTCCCTGACCTTTTAGTTTAAGATCAGGGACTGTTGACTGGCCTCAGGTAGTCAGTCAGTACGAACAACAGTGCTGTTTATATAAACTGCATGTAAAACAATATATATATACAACTGTATATGACAAAGAACAAACAGCGAATCCTCATGTTTGACAAAAGTTATTTACTTTTGATTGATTGATTGATTGATTGACTTATGAATAAAAACGTACCAATACCTACTCAGGCTGGGCATTGAACCTCAAATCTCGTTGAGCAACGGCCAAAATGTAAATGTAAAACAGTAAGGGTGAGACATTGAATGTTGGCACTGAACGATTAGATTCTTAGTCGTGTTCCTTTGCTCAAATATTTCCTCATGTAAGTCACTGGGAGGAGGAGAGTCACTGTCTTGCTACTTCTGTTGAAGAAGACTTTAAACACCGATATCAATAGGGGTTTGGCAGGTCATGCAAGTAAATAAAAGGATTAAAAAAGATTTAAAAAAATGTCTATTTTCCTTATTCCTCACACGAGAAAGGCACTGAGACGATGGTATTTCAGGGGCGTTATTACCAGAGAATTTTCAACACCTACAGTCATAGCATCTGCGTCATTGGCTCACATTTACAGGATGTGGACACTACACCTACACCTGGAGGCATGAGAGGATGTTCTACTGTTAAAGGCCGCGTTACCGGCTGCTACCTGAGTTGGGAAATCTGAGCACAAGTTGCACATAGCTGTGAGGGACGTTTTGTTCTTTTCCTTTTTTTCTTGCCCCAGATCCAGTAGTGTTTATCAGTAACGTTTTCAGGGAAGCCGCCACCCATCAGCTAATTTCACGCGGATGATTTACAGGCCTCCCGATGCCAAAGTCCAAAACAAAAGCGTCTTCATACCCTTCAAGCCTTTCAGCTTGACCATACCCCGTGATCTTTTGTGCCCGTTGTCGGTGTGCCCAGCAGTGTGGATGCAGTGTGTGTGTGGATGTGTGTGTGCGAGCGCGCGCCTAGTTTCAGGTTTCTGCTCTGTTACAAAAGGTAGTGTGTACTTTGAGTTGCTACGTGCATCTTTTGTGTGTATTTTACCGCGTGTGAGCGGCTGTGTGCATGTGAGTGCATGCGTCACTGTCCATGAGCACATCCAACTGGTTCCCTGTGCGCGGTCCCAGGAAGTCTAGTGTTACAGGTTGGCTTTGAAGGAGGTATGGACGACATTTTTAGTGCGCACACGAAATAAAAGAGAAAGCAGACAGAGAGACTGCCGTGTAAGTGGTCGACGGCAGAGCCAAGATTAGCAGGGTCTTTGTTTGGTGGTCTATGAAGAGCCACAGAAGTTGAATAATGATGGATTCCCTCCCAACAAACCTCTCACTGTTCCCCTTTCCTCACCCCCTCCTCTCTTCTCTTCCCGTAATGGCTGTGCCCCATAGAGCTTTTCAGGTGTCTGTAATCCGAGAGGAAAGCATGTTGAACAAGAGGGGAATTTTTTTCTTTCGCTTCTCTGACTTCTGTTTCTCGTAGTTGGAGCCCCCCCCCCACACACACACACACTATTAGGCTATTTCCTCTGCGGTAATATCGCTCTAATTGCCTGGTTACTTGGTTTTTCTTATCTCTCCTGTGGTTTTGAGTTCCCTCCGTCCTCCTCTTCTCTTTCCTCCGTTACTGTGTTTCCTGAGTAGATATGTAAGCCAATGATAAAAGCCTACTATGGTCTACAGAGCACTTTTTTTTTCTTTATATCCCTCTCAACTCTTTATCATTGCATTAGGCAACACAACTCAGTTTATTTCCTCTGTCTGGTTAACATCAAGGCCGGAGCGCCGCCTTCATGTCAGACACCAGCAGCAGACAGCAGGGTTTCTTAGCAGCAGGAGAGCCTTTATTCACTTTGAATGGCAACAAGTTTAAAAGTTAAGTGTCATATCGAGGCATTTTTGGACATTTCACATGATTGTGATAAAAAAAACAACCCATCTGAGCACTTTACAGACTTATTTGGCTTAAAAGCTGATTCTAAAGCTTAAAATACTCAGAAAGAGTAAAGATTTAATTATTCCACGATAATCAGGCAAACTCAATCTGCTGACGAAGATCATGTGTTACAATTGAAAGTGTCATAACAGCTACTACATAGACTTTGGCTGTGTCTCAACAGAAAACACAAGGTTTTGTGCTGCTGGTTAGTTACTAAAAAAATAATTTAAAAAAAAAGTATAACTGTACAAAAGGCTAAATATAACCTAAAATAGCATATTGTGATCACCAGCGAAATAAGTTAAATTCCACACATTACTCCTCCATCAAATCAGTCCCACTCCCATATAATATATTACCAATTACTCTGATTATATAAGTGTGCACACTCTGTGATTGGCTGGATTTGTTTGTGTTTACAATATTTAGCCTCCGGCGAACACTGCAGCCATTCCTTCTTGAACACTGGGAGATACACTGAACAAGTTGTGTTGGCTGGAATTAGTTATATGAGGCCTTTGACCTCCTCCCTCACATCCGCATACTTGTCCTTGGACACACACTCACTTGGTATCACTTTAAAGGGGGTTCCCTGTGCTGGAAAACACACACACACACACACACACACACACACACACACACACACACACACACACACACACACACACACACACACACACACACACACACTCAGTCACTGCACTTCCCGCTTCAGACTGTTCCTCTCAGAGAGGCTACTCTGCTCTGACTAAAAAGAAAAAGGTTTGAAGGTTTGTATGCTTTTCCTTTTTTGCCGAGTGCTGCATCTGTGCGTTGTTTTGTCTCTGACTTACTCCCCCCCGTTAGACCGTTTGAACGCCAGATAGTTTATGGCTTCTGCGAGGTTTTGTTGCCATGGAAATGTTCTGTCTTGCTTTACATTACATTTCCCAGCCACCGCCCCCGATTGCCTGCGAGCGTCTGGAGGGTTTCCTTGTAAGTCCCTCTGACGTCCACAGCACACAATTTAAATCAAACAGTCTGTGTCTGTTCAGCTGGGGAAAACTTTTGCTCTCTCTCTGACGCGTGTACCCCTCTTTTTTACTGGCTGCTGCCCCCTCCCTCCTTCTCTGTTTCACTCAGCGAGTATGACTCAGTCTCTCCTCCTCCTTTTTTCCCCTCTCTCCTCCTCAAAATAGTCCTCAATCAGTCTCTCCATCACATAACGGACTCTTTGTGGCTTCACTTCATCTTCTCCTTTCTGCGTTGGCTTTTTCAGGACGGGTGCAGGCGACTCCGGCTCACACTGCACGACCAGAGCCAGGCAGCTCGGAAAACGGAGCAGCACAGGGAAAAGGTAAGAAACTTCCAGCATCTGATAACTTAGGTTACGCTCTGGACTGTATAACACCAGAGCAAAGAACAGGCCTGGACACCAGAACAGTGGGAGACAGTAAGATTTATCAGTGTAGTTCAAATACACAATGTGGATACTTGAAGGCAAAGAATGTGGTTTAAGATGATATGCTTAGATATTTAGATTGACATCGCATTCTAATTTATAGGCAAGGCAAGTTTATTTATAAAGCACAATTCATACACAGGGGCAATTCAGAGTGTTTCACTTTAATGAGCAGATAAAAGGAAATTGTGAAATAATTCATTAATATAATGTGAAGTGTATTAAAAGATGTAATGTAATACGCCATGTTGTCTGTTTTAAATAGCTCCGGGAGAATATTTTGCCATCTGAGTCATGAGAATTTTCTTTTTAAACCCTTTAATCCTTTGAGGTTAATGTGCCGTCGCTCAGGCCCGTATTTGGATCTGAAAGTTCAGACAGTGATCCTGATGAAGTAAACGCGGAGCTATCGTACATTCGCACAGCTATCACGCCACATTCCTACGCACACATTTTACAGAGATGCGACACGGCTCGTACACAAGCCATAGCCGCCATCAGCTTTTCATTAACATGGTTTCGTCAAACTGGGATGGTCTCAACCATTGTTCTACCAAAACCAGCGCCAAGGTCACACACAAAAAAGGGAACCACCAGATCAGCGGAGTTACATAACGCCTCCACCTACTTCTGCCTGTCCCTGCCTCACTCGCTCTGTTTATGGTTTCGAACCAGTCTGTTTACTGCTTCCAAAGAAGCAGCAGATGTTTATGGGTGAGTCTCCACAGTGATTGTGGCCTCCTGATTATAATGGCTCACAGTGTGCAACATATATTCAGCAATAATTTGCTAAGGACACAACTGAGGGAAGTATTTTGATTCTGAAAGTCTTAATTGCATCATTCATGTCGGACATTTGCAACAGACGTTGCATAACAGTTATGAAGCTGATAAACTCTTAGCAGCTCTTCTAAGTGCCGAATTGATCACAAACATGATCCAGCTCGTCTTCAAGTGTTCGCAAAGTACAGTGACCTCACTCAGTTTCACATTCGCTCTTTCACTGAGGCTTAGGATGTTTGGAAATGTATCACGGCCGTTCACCTGTGCCTCACGAGGGGCATATGGACTGTAACTCTCTGTAACTGTCTGCTCTCCCATCTCCAGCCAGTCGGACGAGCCTTTGCTCTGGTGCAGCCGGCCAGCGACAGAACAGCTGTGACCCCTGAGCCGGTCAAATCTACAGGCGAGCAGGTCGAGGTCATCAAGGTGAGTGGGACCGACTGGAGACTGTGAATCACTTGTGTTTGTGTTTTTATGTTGGTGCTTAACATCCATGTCTCTCCCTGTTTACAGGTGTATCTAGAGGCCCGCAAACAAGAGCAGCAGAAACACCAGCAGAGCCTGAAGATGCTGTCGGACGAAGTCACACAGATACAGGAGGTCAGTGTCATCAGCACACACACACACACACACACACACACACACACACACACACACGCGCACATCCCTGTCTCCTGGACCAAGTATAACATTTGCATGTTTACATCATGTAAATTCCTCATGCACCATCTGTGTCTCCTCCACTCTAGATTCCTCTCTGTTGAGAGTTAGTCTTGTGTTGAGCCTGACACTCATACATGTTAAAAATTAAAGATAGGCAATAGATAATATCTCACTCACTATTATGTCTGTATTTCCCTCAGGTGAGGTACTGCCTGAAAACACTGAGGGAGCAGATGGCGGCCAAAAACAAGGTAGGTCTATTTTGGGCTGCTTTTTGGGCTTTACCATTGTGAACCTTGCATCCCGTGTGCGAAATGGCATTTCCTCCACCTCTCTCATCTCCATCTTTCACTCTTTCCGTGCTCACTTCCTCCTTTTCTCCCCACAGCTGCAGACAAACGGGTGGAAAGTCAGCATTCCCTTCAGAAAGACCACTTCGACTGAGCCCAAGGGAGAAGCTAAAGCTGACGGACAGGTGAGCAGTCTCTCACATGAACTCATACCTGTTCAAGGTCTTTTCAGAATGTGAGAACAATGAACATATCAAATCCTGTGTATCATAGCCGCAGTCCGCAGAGTCTTTTGTGTGCATGTGCGTTGTCTGTAAAGCAGTCGACTCCCAGAGGCCTGCAGATAGAAGGTCTACAGCTAAACAGAGGGAAACAGAGATGTGGTATAGGCTAAAAGAAAGGATAAACAGCGAGAGAAAACACAGTATCCTCACAGCACCCCGGGGACTAAGAAAATGTGAGAAAGCTGTTCAAGTACACACTGTTCCTCTGCCTGCACGTGTTAATATGTTCAGCCCCTCCTCATTGTTCCCAGCATTCCACAGATGCTTCATCCTTTCATAGTTTTGTTTCTGTCTTTGAGCCATGCACTTTTAGAAAGCCATTAACTGGTTCGCATGTCAGCATAGTTTTTGTACAGTACGAGCACAGCAACACTGACACCACTGTGTTTGGTTTAATTGTTTAAATAGCAATAATTATAGCATTTGACTGACTCACGCCACGGCGTGTTGCAGAAATATGGAGCAGAACACTAGTCATGAGCCATCTGCTCCAGTGACGCACGCAACACGCCTGTTTTCTCTACGACGGCCAAACCCACCGAGCTTGAACAAAATTAACAAAAATTCATGTTACATCATCAGACAAGTATCTATGGGTCTGTATTGCAGTTCATTTATCGTTTTGCTTAACATTTCATCAGGAGGCAGATGATGAGGCGGAGAGAACCAAGCTGAGGGAAGTCAGCAAGCGCTTATATGCACAGCTGCAGGAAGCTGAGAAAAAACACCAAGAGGAGAAGGAGAAAATGCAGGTAAGATACACACATACACACACACAGACACACACACACACACAATACCACACAACATGTTTGCAAAGCCATTTTACACCATCACAACTAAAATGTACTGCATTTTGGTAATTAAAAAAAACCAAACAACTAAATTCCCCTTCTCCTCCAGGCTGAAGGCACAAGGCTGAGGGAGCGTTTGATCGACCAGGAGGAGAAGTTGAAGACCACAGAAGAAGCCAGCGAGGGGAAAGACATGCGCATCGAAGAACTGCAGAGGTTTCTGGGAGGGATGAAGCAGGAGAGCGCCACCCTGCGGGAGGCGATCCGCAGCCGCGAGGAGGAACTCCTTCAGCTGCGCAAGATCAGAGAGGAGGGCCAGAAAGGGGACCAGAGGTCAGCTTACACACACACACACACACAAAATCTCTTACTCGATCATTGGCAATCAAATCACTCGTGTGCTAAACAGAAGATGACTGTGTGGATAATTTAGAGCTGAACAGTTGGAGAGGGAGGTGGCTGTTCTCAAGGAGAAGATCCACCATCTGGATGACATGCTGAAAAGCCAACAGAGGAAAGTCAGGCACATGATTGAACAGGTGAGAGAGACACATGTGTGAGACTAAGGCAAACACGATGTCTCCGTGTGCATATTTGCGCAGGCTTGGCTCACTGTTTGACTGTGTGTTTGTTCGTCCACAGCTCCAGAACTCCCGCATGGTGATCCAAGAGAGGGATCGCGTGATCAAAGACCTGGAGGAGAAAGTGGCGTTCTTGGAGGCTGAGGTAAGGTCTGCTTACGGTCTCCCATTTTATGGCATGGGATTTAGAATCAAGGGTCAAGGTTAAGTTGAAGTGAGGCACAGGAGGATGGAAACATATCTTACTCTACCTGATCTGTGCAGAGGAAGAGAGGTGTGAAAAGGAAGGCGATTCGACCACTGTCTGTTTGTATATTTTATAATACTGGATTTAAGTAACTGACCTCTGACCACTCCTGTGTGTGCAGAACCGAGAGATGCATGACCAGATGGACTACTTCCTGGGAGGACAGAGGTCAAATTCCTACCTTTCATCAGAGCGCAACCCCCAGATTGTCTACAGGTAACTTATTTTGCCCTTACTTTTCAGATTTGTCTCCAGCAAACACAGATATATCTTCATGTCCTAGTGAACACAAGAGGAAATCATTTACTTTTGCTAATTTCAGCTCAAAACAGACGCAATCAATACATACAACCACACACATAAACTCCCTCACATTCAAACATCCACCTAATGTAATTGTCTGTTTGCATAAGTTTACTGTGTTCCTGCTGACACCAGTAGACAAAACGATTACTTTTTCATCCTCTCGTTGCCACAGTAAACCAATCAAGCTGTCCAACTCCTCCAACAAGCCGCTCCCTTTCATCAAAGTCATCGAGATCAAGTCATGAAGAGACTGTGCGGAGGAATGATACAGTTCTGGGGTGACGCTCGCAGAACCACGAAACCTTTTTCGACGCAGGCTGAAACCAAACAGCAGCTCTACAACCACGTTTGATCCTGTGAACAGTCAGAGCTGAGCTTCTTGGACTACAACTACAACAACACTAACCACAAACACTATTGAAGGAAAATGTGTGGTGTTTGGCAACGCACATACTCTGGGGTCTGGTGTGTGCGTGTGCGCGCGTGTGTGTGTGCATAACAAATGAGTGTGTGTGTATGTCAGCTTAATTGTAGATACATAAAGTGCACCGATGCACCTGATGTGCTTTTAAAGTTTCACATATAATACAGCACTGTGTGCAAGTGTTTTCAAGTCATACCCTGTTTGATCACTTGTTTGAGCTTTGAGTTTATGGGCTCTGTGTTGTTGTGTGTAGTTGTTGTTGTTGTTGTTGTTGTGGGCAGGTTGGCAAAGCTTTTTGCCAGTGGGGAATGATGTAGTAAAATCCATATACAGTAATTTAGCACCAATATACTGTAGCTGACTTAGCCGTCATGACGGATCAGTTTCATGTCAAAAAATCACTAACCTGAGGATGTGAATCCTGTGTCCTTGTACTCATTAGCCACTCCTACAGGATTCCGTTCACTCTGCAGAGTGAATAGTATGATGCGTTTAGCTTGTAAATACTGACTGTAGCCTATATAGGGTCAACACCCTGCACTGTGCAGTTTTAACAATGTTTTTAAGCCCCAAACAACAATATGGCACTTAAAGAAACTGTAGTAGTAGGAGAAATTAAGATGTGTGGCAGTATTGCTGCTTCATAGCAGTTTCATTATTATTATTATTAAATTATAAAGCATTTCAGTTCCCTGCCATTATGTGTAAAGTCACCTGGTTTTGTACATACTTTTAATTCACTTGATGTTTAAATTTCTGCCTAACAACTTTCATATTTGTATTTATTTATATAAAATAAAACATCTAGACAGATTTTGTATGTTATTCATTTTTATTCTGTTATCTGTGCTTGTAGGCTTTTGGAATAAGTTAATGAAAATCAAGACAGTGCTTCTTTGTCACTTCCCAGTGAAATCACTGTGAAGTGGGCTCCCTCTGCTGGACACTGTTCACACAACAAATTACTATTGTGTGATGACAGCCCATAAGAACAGCAATTCAACTGTATTGTCACTGTTTTATTTTAATGGCAACTTGCCAAGCAAGCACAAAAAAAAAATCCCCAAAAAAATTAACTATTCGGGCATTAGAATGCCTCCCTGAAAACCAAATGAATCTGAGCCAACCCCCAGATGCAACACCTCTCATTTAGAGTACATGGACGCACTGGAATACTGTTACATTACATTGCACTTAGAAACATTATTCAATTATAAGAGCACTTAATAATTATAATTCATCAAATCAAGTAAGGTGTCTGTAAAACAAACATTTAAGGCTTAAAAAAAGGCTTGTCAAATGCACAGCAGCATATGAACAGTAGAGACATAAATAGACAGACTTGGCTTAAACAAGTGTGTTTTTCTCAGTGTGATGCAACAATTAAAATGTTTACATACAGTCGGATAAGTTGAAGAAACCTGAATAGGCCTTTACATTGTGCAATAAATACTGATTGTCTTATGCCATTGCATAGCCACATAGCTGTTTTGGTCAAATCAACCATACTTACTATAGTCACTAACTACAGACACCTTTCTACCCAAAGATACCTGTCACACATGCTGTAATACAGGATATACGCTCAAGCTACATTTAGGTAAGGAGCACTGGGCCAGCAGTCTGATATGCACTATTCTGTGAACCAGGTAATGTGTTGGTGTATAGAGGCTGTGTTTCTGTCACTTCACTCTAAAACGCTCTGGCGACATTAATCACAGGCAACACTACCTCGTCCTTGATCTTTTTTTCAGAGATTTTCAGAGCGTACTGTCCAGGGTGTTGTAGTTGTCTTTGAAGTTCTTCAGCTCCAGGAAGTGTCTGGGCCTCTTGCTGCGCTGCTGCAGTGTAGATATGAGGTAGGTGGTTTGGTCGGGGGAGGTGGAGGAGCTCGCTGGCTCCGTGGTACTGGTCAGGTCTTTGGCTGCAGACTGGTGGTGCTGGCTCGGAGTGCTGCTGCTGCCGACGCTGTGAGACTTCACACTGAAACAGCAAAGGGAGAAAACAGCCTGTACCCAGTGTATAATCAACATTCCACATTGGGATTATCCTAAAAGGAAAGCTGTACAAGAGCAGGGGGAAAGGTTGAGTTTACTCACGCTGAGGCCAGTTCAGTTAGAGCTTCCTGGTATTTCAAAAACTCTGCCTCTCCAAATGCCTACGGACAAAGGGAGAAATATATGCTTTAACAAATCCAGAAAGTAATACTCACACTGTCAGTCATAATGTACAGAACACACCAGATTTGACTGTATGGTAAATAAAAAATATATAAACACATGGATACCATATAAATGTCAACATAAGCAACATCAGTTATGGTCTTGAACTCAATGGAACTATACAATAATTTCAATTAATATTCTTTCATCACTTTCATATGTACATGACTTAGTCAAAGTCTTTAAATGTAATGTATTTATTATATGACACACACACACACACACACACACACACACACACACACACACACACACACACACACACACACACACACACACACACACACACACACACACACACACACACACACACAGAAGGACTGACCTTTGCCCCATGTCGGGCTTTATTGTACCCATCTAGCACTGTGTCTATGAGGGAGCTTTGGCTGTCTCGGAACATGCAGTGGGAATTTCGTAGCTGCAGAAGCCAAGTCCGAAATCTTTTCCCCGTCACAGCGGTGGATGTCCCACCCAGTTCACGGAAAGGGAGATCTTTTGACATACAGCACAGATGATACTGTAACAGTGGCGAGGGATTCAAGTGCTGTCGTGGCAAAGCACATTCAGAGAGTGAAAGAAAAGCTTACCAGCGTCTCTGATGGCATCCAGTGCTCTCATCCTGTACAGGTAGTCATGGAAACCTGCAACACACACAGACACTTCTACGCAACTGGCATATAAACAACTCATGTGGATGGTTTCAGGAATTGAGTGTGTGTGTGTGTGTGTGTGTGTGTGCGCGTGCGTGTGCTCCTCTAACCAGTCTGTTCTCTTGGCTTTAGCCGGTTGTCATCTGGGGACAGCAGACGAGGCTCAAAGTGGATTTTCTGGACCTGGCACAGTTTGGCTTCAATTTCTTGTTTCAGCTCCTACAGCACAGACACAATGCTTCATGAAACACACTAAGAAGTAAAACCAAGCTGTCACAATAAAAAAGTCAAACAAACGGAACACTTGCACGGCATCACACCTCTGGTTTCGTCATGATGCCGAGAGTCTTACTTTGGGGGCATTGTGGCCGAGCGGAACATGTGGTCCTCTCCGAGACTTCACGGCGAACCGCATGATTTGTCTTTTGACAAAGATGAACAGCAAAACAAACACCTGGAGGAGAGTGAACATTAGATAACACACACAGTAAATCAACAGTTTGAACTGCGAGGCCACAGTGCGAAACACCACAGTGCAAAATACACAAACAAGAAATAAGCAAATAAATACAATCGTTAAAATATTGAAATACGTGTGACATGTTTGATGGCTCTAGTATTATTAGATGCAAAAATATGGCAAGGGACATATGTGCCCTTATTACATAAGAACATGCAAAGATAATTATCAGGTAAGTGACAGTGGAGCAAAACAAAACATTTTAATTGGGATTAAATGGGGGGTTACTATGTAATTAGACAAGACTAGAAAGTGTCACGGACTCACCAGACTTCCGTAGGCCATCACAAGCACCACGTTGACGCTGGAGAGCAGAGACTCATTGTACATTTTGAAACTGAGCCTTTTCTCTCCCCCTCCCCTCGACTAACTAACGACAAAACGACACGTCAAAGTTACGGCCCACACTTGCGCTTCGTAGAGCACACGGTTACATTCGGGCGGTCGCTTGTTTGAGAACATGAAGCTGCCGTTGAACGGAAGACACAAACAGGGGGAAGTTCGGGAAAAAGTGCCTTTTTCTGGTTTGTTACATGTCGCTGCCGGATCTGTTGACTTCCGTGTTGGTCACGTGACCGGTACGGGCGGGGCGGGGCGGGGTTACGTCAGGTGTGACGTATCCCTGGCCTCTTCTGCCCTCTGCCGCTGAGAGACGCACAGAGACAACAACACGACAACAACACAACGACACAACACAACAACACAACGACACTGTGAACTGAGGCCAGCGACTCCTGTAGCCTCCAGATTCAAAAGTCACATTAATGGGAAAGATACAAACCATTTAATTGCCCTATTTTTTCCTTTATTTCTGTCTTTTTGTGTATTTTTTTTCCGCTTGACACTGAATTCCATTGATCATAAAATTTCGTAAGCTGTCCTTTTCTCACAACACTGTGCTGTGCTGTGTTCTTAAATCCCACATCCGTCAAGACTGAATTCAAACCACCAGTGAGTTTGTGTGAACAAGACAGTGATTTGCATACATCCTGCAGAAACACTGAGAGCCATTCTTCTGTCAGGAACAAGGGTGGGTGTCTGTGAAGCCACGCCGGAGCTATTTACCCCTACTCACACACTTATCTCTGTCCCGAGAAGACTGGTGCAATGTACCAGTCCTCTGTATTGTGTGTGTAAGTCTAAACATTGACTGGATCCTCAGGACCTTGGATCTGTGTGTTCCTGCCTCAGTGTGTTTTGGCTTATGACTTGCACAGAGAGACACACGTCGTACTGTAATTAGCCTTGCAGCAGGCTGATGTGGTAACCACAGTTTCCTCTGTCTCAAGAGACGACAGTAGCAGGTGTCTGCAAGGAGCAAGCTGTAAGAAGATGAGCCTCTACATGACACCTAAAAACTGTGAGTATTTCTTTTATTTCATGTATTTATGTCTGCTTGCCCCTTGTAAATCTGTGATGCAATGTCTGTCTATTCACCTTCCCACTCTGCAGAAGTTAGTTTTACCACAAATCCTGCGATTCTATCCTGCAATGGGAAATGTCATTCCTCTTCCGTTTCACACAATCATCTGAACTGTGTCTCCTCTGCCTCGAGCTATGAAATGCTGATGTCACACTTTGTACGCTGAGAGATGGAGTTGTAGGTGTCTGCAGGGAGTGTAAGTAAAGGTGTGTGTTTGTGTGTGTGTGTGTGTGTGTGTGTGTGTGTGCGCGTGTGTGTGTGTGTGCACTCCCTGCTGAGTGTTGAGCCGTCGTTTAGTGAGCTGTAGTCAGGAATGCTACCCTGTGAGAAGAGGAAAAGAGGGAGAAAACAACAATGGGAGGGGGAGGAGAGAAGGAGAGACACAGAGACTGACGAGAGAGAGAGAGAGGTAGAGAGAGAGAGAGGATAAACCAGTGTGGCAGGTTTGCGTCACTGTACGCAGTCCATCATGCAAAGCTGATGGAAAGAGAAAAAGACAGAGAGAATGAGAGGCGTTGGGTGCTGATGTCATTACAGAGCACGGCCTTCATTTTGAACCTGCGTCAACACAATGGTCCAAGGCAAAGGCGATTCTCGGAGAAGGTAAGGCACATGTGTCTGTGAATGTGTGGATGGATCAATGAGCAAATATTGTTATAAGGGGAGTAAATGTGTTTCGGTGCATTTGTGTCTTTCTTACTGTTTAGTGGGAGATTAAAGTAAACGGGCCGTGTTGCCCAGGTTACCCAGATGGGAGGCTTTGTGACCTAGCAGAACAGGTGTTTCTGTAAACCGACACTCAGACTCACCTACATTGGAAAGAACCAAAGAGATTTGTTTCCCAAAGTTACACATTGTAACCTAGACACTTCATCAAAATGCTGCAAACAGCTTTATCATTATAGGCACTTCATATCTAATCCCTCTGTCCTGTTGAGTTTATGCAGTAAATCTATATTGACATTAAACAAAAGTATTTGTCTTTAATGTCAATGATTGGATCCTATTCTGACATGATGAGTGATCGAAGACGTGTGTGGCTGAATACTCAGATATCCCTGATGAGCCATTGTCTATCGGTAACATTATCTCTCTCTCTCTCTCTCACTTGGCTGTATGTAAATGAACGTAACTTTGTCCTCATCTGTGTCCGTCTTATCTGATAATTTCATGTGAATCCATCGTGAATCCAATGTTACAATCAGTTACTACTTTCTGACTTCCAGACCGATACGTGCTGCACAGAGACTGGCTGTGACACTATAATACAGTGTTTTTGCAGGGTGGATTGCTGTTAGGTGAGTTTTTCCAGTTTTGGGTTCAGGTTTAGCTGACGCTGACAGTCATGAGTATGTTGCTTGAGTAAACAGCCGTTATGATACAGTATGTGTGTACGACAAAGAGAGCTACCAAAGTGCCTCTCTGAATGGGCTCATTGACTCAGAGTGAGGGGAGTGTTATAGGAAGGTAAAATACAAAAGGACATAACTGACAGTTTGGATGAGCATACTGTAGTGTGTGTTTATTTGTTTGTTTGTTCTCCTACTTTTGTGAAACTTTTGTTAAAAAAATGTCTTACCTCCTTTAGTTTTTGTAAAAATAACTTTCATAACTTCTCCATTCACTGTCCACTTTATGCCTCACTGTAACATACTGTATTCATTGTCCTACATGACTCTGTGATTCTATTTGACCATTTTGAGCAGCCAGAGCCACCACAATCCACACACATCACAACATTCCAACCCAATCCTGTTCTAAGGATGGACATTTATACATTTTTTTGCTTGGCAGGCGATGGGAACTGTTCACTGAGGTCGTGCTGGGGAACTAAAGACTCCTTAGGACAAAACAACAAGAAAGCAAGAAGAGGAGTCCAGAGGATTCATCACTTCTAGACCACAAGAAAGAGAATCAACAAGAGCATCTCTGAAATATCAAACTTTTCTTAAGAAAACAATTAGAGACATGTACTTGTGGCCCTGTTTCACTGTCTTTTGCACATTGAAAGCTGCAACATTCAGTTGAACTGCTTCCAGATTACAGTTTATAGGACAGTTGCCTGGAATCGCACAGATATCAAGTTCACTCTTCCGCTCTCTTTTTTGCATTTGGCTCTTGACAGGAGGTCATTAACTTTGTTTACTCTCAGACAATGGACTTGTCCTTTCTCCCTACCCCAGTGACGGAGTGCAACAAGCGGACAGGAGCACACTTTACTGTCCGCTCGGCAAACTCTCCTTCATACAGTCTCACCCGCAGACCTGGTGTCAGGAAACAAAAAGGGTTTTCAGAAGATGAAAGGGAGGGTGCTGAAGACGTTGGTGAAAGTGAGAGATATGGGACAAACCCTAGCACAAATGGTGAGAATCAGGAAGATGGAGTCGCTGGATATCAAGCCAGGACTGGTGGTCGCAGCAGTGTGAAAGATCAGCAGGAGGAGAAGGAAACATCAGGCCATGAAATGTTCCCCAAGCTAAGCCGGGATGATACAGGAGACAAAATGATCACAGTGTCTGCGCTTGAAAGCCAGGGCAGGACAGAGAAGAGGAGATTTAACCTGTCAAGTAAAAGTCAAAGTTTAGATTGGAGAATGGATGGACAAAGTCCTGTTTGGGGAACCAGAGCTGACACCATTAGAGGAGGGGACATCAATAAACAGCCTGGAGGCTTGGATGAAAGAGGGACAAGAGCTGAAGCTGTGAGGGGCAGGTTAATGCCTTCAATACATGTCAATAACTCTGCAGGTGGAACTAATGTTGCTCAAGAGAGGAACCCAGTATGTCACCTGACCCAGACTTTGGACAGGGTCAGCAGGGGTCATTCTCTCCCCTACAGGTTGAGGTCCCAGTCTGGACCAGGCTCCTGGTTCACAGAGACAGCTACGTCGTTTGGGCCCAAAGGAGGTCAGAGTATATTGGAGCGGATAGAGAAGCTCTATGGGTCTGCTGGTTTTGGAAAAGCAGAGGATAACAGCACAATCAGGGACTACTCTACCACATCTGCAGATATTTCACCACAGCAGAGCTCATACCAGAGAGGAGCAGGAGGAACCTTCCCCAGGCGTTTATCATTAGGAGAGAAATATTGCCTCAGTCCAATGCAAAGCATTAAATCCGTCACCTGGACAACCCAGAAAGACACCTCAGGTTCAGAGAGTTCACTATCTCCAGGGAAAAGCAGGAGATCGTCAGGGGGGCAGTGGCAAGAGAAGGTCCAGGGCAAGTATTCACAGGAAAGTGCAGTTAACTGGGGGAAGGGGTTGGTGGAAATAGGTACACAGTCTCTGGATAGAGCAAGGAGTAGGAACACTCTAGCAGCTCAGATAAGATCTGCCAGGGTGGCAGGAGGGATTACTGCCTTAGACTCAAGTAGTTTCTTAGAAGAAGAGACATCTGTTGCTCTCAAAGATTCATCTGAATTCAGAGAGAGAGGTGCAAATGGAAGTAAGCATCAGGACAGGGCAAGCCATGGGAAGGAAAAGGGTGAGACTAATGGAATAAATGTGGCAAAAGAAAAAACTGAAATGAAGAGCGACATCGCTGAAGTAGATGTCTTTGAGTCAAATCCAAATAAAACTACACTGAAATCAATCGAGAGGAAGAACTTTACTGATAACTTGTCGGTCCCCTCTGCAGCTAGTGTGAGGAATAAGATCAATCAGTTTGAGGCTCTGTCCCAGAGAGCTCAGGGTTTGGCAAGCGGACACCCACCGATGCCCAAAAGAGCCTTTTCTGTCCCAACACAACACAGCAGCGTGCATGATGGGGTGAAGAAGAGCGGGTCGGCGAAAGCAATAGGTGGATTGAGGGACAAGTGGGAGGGATCGAAAGAGGGATGTGAGGTACATGATGAAGCTGAAGAGAAAGTGACAGGAGCAGGAAAGAAGCACCTGTTAGAAAGGTTTTTATCAGTGGACGAGGTTGGACTAGCGAGAAAAGAGAGAGAAAGGAGTGAATGGGAAGGGGAAAAAGAAGCGGACAGTGGCGACAACTGCTCTGAGGATTTTGGTAAATATGCGAGACTTAAGAGTGCACTTGAAATCCCTCTAAATGGAGGAGCTCAAAGACGGCGTAGAAACGTTCACATAGATGAGACAGATTTCGCCAAAGTCTCAAGTCCTGAAGACGCAAGGGGGAAAGACATTACAGCCAACAATACCCCATCCTCGCTACCGTCCAGTTCCAGTGACACCACCGCCACTGTGCAGAAAGTGGCACTCTCTGGGGATTCTCCACCTGCTAGCGATGATGACACGACTCCAACAAACACCCCGAACCACTCGCCCTTACTTTCACCTACAGCACAAATGGAAAAGGCCTCTCCCATTGCAGATACACATGTCGGCACTTCTGTCTTCACACATGCAGCCACAACTCCTGATCCAGACTCCTCACCTCCCCCTCGTCCCCTCGCCGCCTCCTCCCACAGCAACCTCCCTGATCTCATCTCTCCAGATGACAGAACAGCCCACCAGAAAAGGAAAAAAAAGGTATTGGACCTCGATGCTTGGGTAGCTGGCTTGAACTCGGCAATCAAGGTCTGGAATGCAGACGAGGATTATGAGGACGATGATGAAAGTACGCAGAAGGATGATGATTCAAACTATGATTCAGACTCTGGAGAGTCCTCGGTGACCATCACCAGTAACATGAGCCAGTCAGATCACAGGAGCTTCTGTGTCAGGTGGGTTCAGGGGAAATGGACCGCATGATCAATTTCATTGATCGGGTTTTTTTTTACACTCAATACTCTCCTCTTGTTCCGTGTAGTCTTTCAGACCTGTGTAACTTTGCTGGAGTTGACTATGAGTCAGAGAATGACAGTGATGAGTGGCAATCGACAGGCAGGCGTTCTGCCTCACTCAGCTCAGACGTGTCTGCCCTTTCCTATGTGTCTGTGATGCCCAGTGAGGAGCTGGACAGGCTGCTGGAAGATGTCAGGAGCCTCGGGGACAACAACCTGCAGGTACAAACAGCCGGGGATTCATATGTTTTTACATGCTTTGAAACTGTGCTATGGAGCCAAGTTATTATTACCATGAATCAGGTCACTTCCATCTTTATCTTTATCTCCTTTTTCTACCTGTTGTTGCACTGCTCATTTCAAAGGGCCTTCTTTGCCCGGCATTAACCTGTGACTAGATATCAAATCACAGGAATACATTGCATATGGTATTGATATTGTTAAAGAAAAATGTACATGGTCAAAAACCTGTTGGCCTTTATCAAACTCAAAGCAAGTACACCCGAACACTATCAATTTGACCTCCTTCCCTACATCTCTTTCATTTATCTCAAAGGAATGATGCTCTTCCAAATAGTCAGTGGTGTTAATAGAAATAAATACAAATGCATACATAGGACTACAATTGGATCCCACAAGGCCTGAAAAATATACTGAGGTCATCCTGGTGGTCGAGGTTCATCTGGATCCTTTATCTAGTGTATAGAATCCAAGGTTCAAATTCAGCAAACCTCTGTATTATTGCATGTCATCCCCCCCTTTTTTCCACCCACTCTCTGTCATGCAATAAAACTAGTAAAAGATTATCACTGAGAATGCAGCTACAAATTGTTTGCACAATCTCTCTTGCAGGACTATGATGATGTGCAGGTGGCTGTTCTCCATAAGGAGGTGGGAGTGGGACTGGGCTTCAGTGTGGCAGGAGGCGTGGACCAGAACAAGCCAGTCACTGTGAGGAAGCACCCGTGCGGTCTCTCTCCTGAAAATGTTTCACAATATTGTCCCCGGTCTCTTCATCAGTCTGTTGATGTCTTTTTGTCAGGTCCATAGGGTGTTTCACTCCGGTGTGGCCGCTCAGCAAGGCTCCATAAGGGAAGGGGACCAGGTCTTGTCAATCAACGGTACAGCGTTGTGTGGCCATGCCCACTGGGAGGTTCTGAGGGTGTTGAGAAGGGCGAAGAACCGTGAGACGGGAGTGGTGGTCCTGAGGAGGGGAGGTGTTAGCGGCGTCCCTAAGAGCGGAGTGCAGACAAGTGTTCCGGGACCAACACAGACTCTGTTCACTGAGGCTGGTGAGACTTTACCATCGATCTGAAAAGACAATCATCCTAAATCTGGAGTCGTTCAGAATGAGATACTGTTTCCTTTCTTTCTCCACTCCTGTCAGGTCAGCAGATGTGTGTGTGTCTGGAGAAGAACAGCAGGGATCTGGGCTTCAGTCTGGAGGGAGGTGTAGGCTCCAGTCTGGGGAATAGGCCACTCACTGTGCAGAAGATCTTCCAGGGTGAGAACTGAAACTCTCTCTGATATCACCATAGGAAAATGTAGAAATTTGAGCATCATTATGTCTTCCCCCATTCCAGAAAGTGATTCTCATTGGTTTATAACATTGCCTACAATTGCCCCCAGAGATGTTACTGTGGTATCAAGGTGTGGCAAAATCTGTGATGGTTGATGCAATTTTTTTGCGGATATCATCCTGTAATCCACCCCGACTTTTATGAGCCAGTATTCATGTCTTCTTTTTTTTTTTTAATTTGAACTTGGCTGTGGTGGCCAAATTATAATTAATAGTAACAGAAGCGCAGAGAACACCAGTTTTGTTCATATAAGACTTCTCATAAAATTGATTGATGTATTTAACAGAATCAAATTTTGATTGTAACAGTTTCCAGACTTTTTCATGAAGCCATGTACTGAACAGTCCCTATTTCTATTGTCCATTCAGGAGGTCCAGTTGAGAAGGTGTGTCCTGGTGATCAGGTCCTAGAGATCGAAGGTGTGAGTGTGGTGGGGATGAGACGTTTGGAAGCCTGGGCTTTGATCAGAAAACTTCCCCCTGGGCCAGTGGATGTGATACTTTGCCGCCCTCTGAACCATCAGGAAACATGAGGATTATGGAAGAGCTTTGGGCACAACAAAGTTCTGGGAATGATGACGAAAAACAAAAACAAAAACAACGTCCATGAGAGATAGTGTAGTCGACAGAGGCTTAGAACATGACATTAATTACCTAGGATATTTGGGCCATTGAAACAATCCAGGAATTTGTTTACACATTGTTATTATAACTAAGCTCAAAAGGAAACATAATCTTGAAGACAACGCCAAAAGTGTGTTTTTTTTATCTCTTTTTTAAATCTCTTTTACATGATCACATCTACCTCATGGCCTGTGATATTTATATGTAATAATTAAAATGTAATAATGGCTCATTCATTTACCAAATCAACCAACTTTTATACCAATAGTGATCATTTGACAATTAATAATGTGGCACTGTACATTAAAATACACGTTGAACATATTGTGAATACATGCCAAGAGCATTTAGAGTCTATTTAGCTTTTTTAATAAAGACTAACAAATTGATGCTTGTTGTACTTATGTCCAGCAGAGGGCGAACGTGTGATATCATTTTAAATTTTTTATCAGTTTCCAGAAAAAGAAAAAGAAACCCAGGACAAAACTACAGGGTAAAGGTATCTGTCCTCTTATGCACCAAAGAGAGATAGATATGATATCACTATGTAGCTTTACGACTCCACATACCATGTCGAGGTTTATCGTCGTAGAGAGATAATCACCATCTTTTTTTTTTACAGTATTACCCCAAACTCAAACTATAGCCTAACATTTCATTTTTAAATAAACAGTATCAAGATGTCTCCATATCTTATCTGACGTCAACATATTTCCATGTCACAGTCACGTGCCTATTTACACCTACTAAGTACTTATTGGGTTTATATAATCCATTAACAGTCAGAGTTCAGTGAGTGGGGTTATGGTGAAACTGATAAGCTTGGCTTCCCTTCTAATCAAACACCTGACCTACCATTTCAACAGACTATTTCTAATATAATGTGTACATTTACTTACTGCCCAAGGCTTTTTAAACTTGAATTTCACTGATATAATTTACAAGTTTGGACAATCTCAATTTTGACCATCCATTCATAGAAACTCCTACTAAAGATGAATTCATGAGAGAGCTTTAAGGAACATGCACATTTAGATCAAGAGCAGTCTGACTCAAGAGTGATGATCTAAGACAATAAACAATATTTCAGAATAGGTTTTATTATTGGACAATGCTGTTTTTCTGAAAAGGATAATTTTTTATATCATATTAAGCTTCCATTTTGCCTTGCCTGTGGTTTATACAATAATGCTTTATGGATGCATATGGGTTCTTCAATAGAGGATAAATATACAAACCAATGCATGCACATAAATATGGGGAACTAAATGTAAATGTGTCAAATATTCATCAGTCATCTTCTATTCATGCATCATGACAAGGGGAGTCATGATATAAATTTCCGGCTGTGCTGATTTAATAGGCGGAGTACCAAACTAAATGGGCACAGATGGCTTTTTCTCATAAACATCTGTCACTGCATCTTGATAGGCATAGATATATTCCTGTTGTGTGTGTATATATATATATATATATATATATATATATATATATATATATATATATATTGTGGTTTATTGCCCTCTGTCATTGCTGTTTATGGCCCCTGTTCATATACGCAACCGCTAAGTGCGGAAGCATATTACACTCTCTGCACCAGCCCATCCGGAGGTGTCACAAACAAATAAATAAGTCATAGTGTTTGACCAGCTGTGGAGAGGTGGGATACAGTGCATTGAGGGTCATCAGAAGCTCAGGTGGAAGTTCAGCACTGTCACATACATCACTAAAACCATCAGCTCCGGGACAGAAAGACAGACAGACGAACAGCCCAACAGCTGGTCTGTGACAAATTCAGTGTGGGATGAGAAGAAGGGTTTAATCCAACTCCAGGCATGCTGAAGTTACGTTTCCTGAGGGTGAGGAATCCTCTGGTGCGAGAGTGCATGGCCGAATTCCTGGGAACTTTTGTTCTGCTGGTAAGTGAGACTCCAAGCTGGGTTTTTGAAAAAAGATCCATTTGCAGTTTCATCATGTTTCTACTCCCAGCCATTTTATGAATTTCATTTTCATAATGATTTAGTTTGCCTTACATTTCATTTCAATTTGTATTACTTTGTGTGTTTTACTTATTGGTTGCAAAGGACAAGTAAAAGGCATACTGTATGTTGTATATTATTTATTTGATATACAGTTTAGATTATTTTATTGTATATTTTACAGTTGTTGTTTTTGTTGATGATGTTGAAGTTTAGTTACCCCTAAATACTACTAATACAACTCATAATAATAGTAAAATATAATGATAATAATAATAATAATAATAATAATAATAATAATAATAATAATAATAATCATAATAAATATAATAATAATAATATAATCTGGTTATCCATAAAGGCACTCTTCATGACACCATTTCACTGGAATTACTTTTATCCAACTACTTCCTTTGTATTTATATTTGTTATTATTGTGTTATTCGGCTGAAATAGTTAGTGTGTGTGTGTGTGTGTGTGTGTGTGTGTGTGTGTGTGTGTGTGTGTGTGTGTGTTTATGAAATCCTGTCATTTGTGGGGACTTAGTGATTGTGATCAATTGATGCCAGTTTCATTACAAAGTCTAAGTTTATGAGGGGACTGAATCAATAACATTTTAACAACCACCGACTTGAGAGATTAAATAATAATCAGTTACTCATCAGACACATGACAGGATGTGCCCCTGTACTTTTTTCCCTGTGTCTGTTTGAAGTGAACTTTGACGTCTGTATTTTTAACATGGATTGATTATTACTTGTTTCTTAAATGACTTATTGAATTCTCCTGATGTCTGTCCACTTTCTCTCACTCTGTCCCTTTTACCTCAGCTCTTTGGCTGCTCGGCTGCAGCCCAGGTGAAGACAAGCAGGGAGACTAAAGGCCAATTTCTGTCAGTCAACATGGCCTTTTCTGTCGGAGTCATGTCAGCCATGTACCTCACCAAGGGCATCACCGGTAAAAACTGAAAAAAATGGACATGAACATTTGATATGATGATTTCACTTCACCGTTGACTTCCCTGACAGACTGGTTGTACATAAACATACAGTAAAAGACATCAGCATTCTGTTTACTGCCTGCGTTTGCATTGCTGCAGACTCCCACTGATCTGACCACTTTAGATTTATTACATTAATAACTCGTCCATCTTTTCAAGGATTTCACTGTGTCTGATTTGTACCTAGAATGCAACAATTTTCAACTGTCGCACCATATGGCTACAGATAATCTACGATCTCATGACCTTCTAATCTTTCTCATGGGAATTTACATTAAACATCTTCCTTTTCCTGCAGGTGCTCATCTGAACCCAGCTGTGACTCTGAGTTTCTGTGTGTTGGGCAAGGTGCCCTGGGGAAGGCTGGTGCCCTATTCCCTCTCCCAGCTGCTGGGGGCCTATGTGGCATCAGCTCTTGTCTACCTGGTGTACTATGGTTTGTCTTTCTGGCATCTCAAATGATATCATCACTATACTGAACGTGTATACTCATTTGCATACAATTTGTTTTCGATTTTTGTCACATATCATTAACCTCCTTTCCAATCTCAGATGCTATAATGGACTTTAGCGGAGGACTGCTGACTGTTTACGGCCCAAATGAGACGGCGTCCATATTTGCCACATATCCCACAGAATATATGACTTTGAGCAGAAGTGTCCTTGACCAGGTCAGTTGGAAGTATTTGAGTCTGTATGTATTTAGTGTGTACTTCAAGAGCCGTTCTACTAATAGCTGTATTTGTATGTGTTTATGTCATTAGGTAGTGGGCACCGGCATGCTGATGTTGTGCATCCTGTGTCTGGGTGAAAAGAGGAACATGCCTGCTCCCACAGAGCTGATACCCGCTGTAGTGGCAGTGATTGTCCTGGGGATCTCCATGTCAATGTCAGCTAACTGCGGCGGTGCAATCAATCCTGCTCGTGACCTGGGGCCACGCCTCTTCACACTGACTGCAGGCTGGGGCACTGAGGTCTTCACGTAAGTGTCTTATCCAACATTCTGAGCCGTGCTGGACAAAGCTAGTTTTGGATTCTTGGGTCGACATGATATTGCCATTGCTACCGGTCTTTGACCCCATGTTTATCAGATAATCACAACTGTCAGAGGTTATCAGACTTCAGAAATTTTTCCTGCAAGACCAAGGTTAATTGAAGATTAGGATTACAGTCTGGTATTGGTTCCATAATGCAACTTGTTGCTCTATTTGATCTTGCAATCCAATTGCTTCTCTGTTAATTTTGCACAGCTCTTAAACAAAACTTTGTACTTGATGTTACGTATTTAAAGCTGCATTCATTGATTCTTGCCCACTAGGGGGCAGAAAAACAGGATGTTATGACTCTCATGTTAACATCCCATTGGAGTTGTGTTTCTCATCATCTGATAAATGCAGTTTGATATTCACCAGAACTTTTAGCTGTCTTTTGGACTGAACCAACTGAGAAAGATGATGATTTTCAGCAGTTTGCTAGTTTTTTTTATATTAGATTACACAATAATTTTTTCATACATTAACATTTGATTCAATGTTAATAAAAAAAAACCCATCTGATTGTGCAACCTCGGATAAGATCCAGGGATTTCTAAATTGCTTCATTGCTGTAATCATGAATACCTTTTTCCTGTTCTCCTGTTCTCTGCTCTTCAGGTGTTACAACTACTGGTTCTGGGTTCCTCTGGTGGCCCCACTCCTCGGAGGTGTTTTGGGATCTTTCATGTACTTAATCTTCATCCAGTTGCACCTGCCTGACGAAGACCTCCCTGACAGTATATCCACTCTCTCCACCATCAGTGACAAATGCAAGCAGCCAGCCACCACATGGGAACATGGAGTAGAGATTAAAAATGCATATTTCTAAATGTTACAGGAATAAAAATATGTCCCACATTAAAAAGCTAAGTTTCACCACTCATGACCAAAACAGACAGTTAAGACAGAAATATGAATGTAAATTATCCTCAAGAAAGCAGAAGCAAATATCTGAGCTTATAGCCCCTGTTGAGACGCAAGCAGATCTTTTGATCTGATAGGAAAATAGCAGGTTCATATTTGTTAAGTTGAGTTTCTTAAACAGCCAGTAGAGGCAGAGACAATGTGAAATATTACTGATGTCTGTATTTGAAATAGATATTGATATTACTGCATTGTTTTTATTTTTTTAACAAATGCTTTATATGAACATCCATTAAACTGATGTCTTTGAAAAACAATGCATCACTGTCACCATTGTGTAGGTTTTTAAAAAGTTTTTAACTGTTTCATGCAGTTTTCAACAGATTTAAATATACTGTGTATCGTGACACACAGATCAATGTAGGGTCAATGCAGTGACCCTCTTCTGAAACAACAGATCTCCGCATCTGGAGGTCTCCATCATGATTATCCCTTCATCAGTGTTTTAGATTGCGTTGGTCTCTTGAGTTTCTCTGGAATACACTCAGGAGAAGCTGTAGTTGATTACAGAGAAATCATGTCTTTGAATCTTTGCGGCACATTCACAAAGGTCAAGACTATTTTAAATGACATTGTCGTGGACTTTATGTGACATAGATTACAGGGAAAGACAGACAACAATCTTAATTTTCTCTTGAAAGCCAATCCTTACTCAAAACATTGTTTTCTTCATCATTCATTCATTCATCGTCTACCGCTTTATCCATTTAAGGGTCGCAGGGGGTCGCTGGAGCCAATCCCAGCTAACATTGGGCGAGAGGCGGGGTACACCCTGGACAGGTCGCCAGCCTATCACAGGGCCACACACAGAGACGGACAACCATTCACTCTCACATTCACACCTACGGTCAATTTAGAGTCTCCAATGAACCTAACCCCATTCTGCATGTCTTTGGACTGTGGGAGGAAGCCGGAGAACCCGGAGAGAACCCACGCATACACGGGGAGAACATGCAAACTCCACCCAGAAAGGCCCTGGTTGAACCGGTACCTTGTATCTCTGCCTTCTGATGGCAGCAGGGCTCGGGATTTGAACCCAGAACCTTCTTGCTGTGAGGCGAAGGTGCTAACCACTACACCACCGTGCAGCCACATTGTTTTCTTGTTTTTGTTTTTTTTACACGAGCCCTGCTGCCATCAGAAGGCAGAGATACAAGGTACTGGTGTTTTTCAGGCAATGACAATATATCAGCTTTAGTGCTAGACAACAAGATAACAAGATAGATTAGGCTGTTTCACTCGTTGTCCTATGTGCCACAAAAGCAAAGCAAAAAATGTTAAGAAATGGGATAAGCGTGGCTGGTCCTTTATGACATAACTAGCATCATAAAGGATCACATGTTATTGTAATCAAGTGAGATTTCTGTTATCAGAGAAGATTGCTGTATAATGAAACATGAAAAGATCTGTGATTTCCATTTGGAGTTGAGAAAGCTTTTCATAACATTCCACACCTTCACCCAGGGATTCTCACATAATATATCTACTGGATAGAAAGAAAATAAACACAATGTCTGTGGATGGACACTGTAGCAGTAAATGATTGTGTCATATGATCACTTCTCTGAAATTCTCTGACACCATTATAAATATTATGATATCATATGTTGGCTGTAAATTGTAATAGTTGAATAAACAGATGCAGTGCAAGTTTGCATATGAATGTTTGAGTATTGTTTGCAAGAAGGGCAGATGCTTGCAGATGTTGAGGTGGAATAACGCCGACTGAGCAGTAGAGGGCGGTAGGACACGGGGGGGGGGGGTGAAAAGCACATGGGAAAAGTGCATGATCTGGCTGTTAGAGCAGCTGTGAAAGATGTTTTGTATGTGTGGATTTTGAAAAACAAAGTGATAAGAAAAGGAAACGCCTTCCGTCACAGCTTCAATTCAAATGGCGTAAAGTTGTGTTTTCCCAACAGCGGGCACACAATCCCATCCAAGGTGATGCTGAGGGAAATGTCCGATCCCCAATGACTTTGGGTTTATGAGGTCTTGAGTGCAGGAGCTTCGGATGGAGGTGGAGAAGGTGACGGAGGTGCAGCCCCCTCCCTCCCCCCCTCCTCGGCTCAGTGTCTCCGGCTCGTCCCCGGTGCTCGTCCCTCCCACCTCGGTGGCCTCAGATCACCACCGCGTCGCCTCCGACTCGAGCCCCACGACTTCACCGTGACCTCGACGAGGAGAGCGACGACCATGTCCCCGCCAGAAGCCCACGAGTAACAGCGACTTGGAGAGGTTGGTTGGCGTTCCCCGAGGGGATGATGGAGCGGGGGTTTATCACATCCGCCCCCATCATCCATGGGCCGTTGCGCGGTTCTTCCTTCATCAGCTGGCCGGGCATCTTGACGCGCGTCTCGTCTTTCACTGGGAAGTGCTCGGCTCCCATTACTGCGCCGGACAATGGGATGTTTTTCCACTGAGGCAACTCTGTGCTGCTTACAGTAGAGATACAGTAAAAAAAATCTCACCCGCATGTGAAGAAGTTAGTGTTGCCTGACGTTCGTGTTCCTTAAAACTTAGAGTGAAAGTTCGTGGTGTGTCTCTGCAGAGCCCCCAGACATCACTGGTGCATGAACTGCATTTACTCCAATAGAAGTGGAGCAAAAGGACCAGTAAGGAAACAGGTGAGGTCAAGTTTGACAGAGTTCTTCTAGTCTCCTGCTGTTTCCCTTTGTTGTAACTGACCCACAGTGTTTTCATTTGTTTTTTAATGGCATGTCATGCAGATATCAAGCAGCGATTTATTATTATACCGTACCAGAAGGAAGAAATAATCACTGCCCTCTCGAATATTACAGATAAGTGTATTTAGAGCCGACGCTCATCAGACAACGGACGACTTATAAACAATGAATTTAATTTCTCCTCAAGGAATATAAGACTTCAATCTGCCTTCGCATTACGTAATGTAATGACTCTTCACCTGTTTCGATTAGTTGTTTTCTTCCTTCCTCCTTCCTGACAGTGATCTATAGCAACCCTGTGATCCGTTTTAACAGGATGTCACTCAGATATCACAGCGAATATATTTATTATGGTAGTAAAGCAGAAAAGATACAAATCTCTGTAATTGAATTAGTCCGACCTCAGAGCGGGTCAAGTGCATAATGTTCTAACATTAACAGAATTATTGTTATTGTAGTCTTGGTTTGTCGGTTGCTTTCCTTATGATAATATCAACAGTAAAGTGACCATGTAGTTCACCAAATGAGATTGAAAACCTCGTCAATTACGCTGAGGTCAACATTAGCCTGTTATGTATGTGAATTTGATATGTATATAGCATACCTGTCTATCTGGAAATGTATTTTCTCTGCTCAAGAAGTGTCCAAGCTGCTTCCTGAGAGAGAAAGTACATGACTTTGTAACCGTTTTATGAATAATCCGTGCTGTAAAGTTAAACAGAACATTTATGCTTAAGATGATGGTGTTGCTGTTGCTGCTGAAAGCCACACATTTCATCACAGATTGTTTTGCTCCACATCTTCTAAATCTTCAGCCAGACTCCAGGGAGAGAGATGAATTCTGCCCAGATGCCACGAAAGGTGCTCAGATATTCAGTGTGTCCCTGGGTGTTTCCAGAAGGGCATTGCAGGTCTAGGGGGTCACGCAAGACGCTAGAGCCACAGATGGAGAGCGAGAGGGAGGGAGGGACATGGCAACTGGAAGGCTGGAGAGGAGAGAGGTGAGAGAACATGGCAAGCGGCTCTCGTTCTCACTCCCTGCACTTGATTATATTGAAAAATGGGTCGAGTAGAAACCGAGTGGAAATGCAATAAAAGAGAGGAGTCTATGACAGGGCGAGAGACGATGCTGGAAACTCTAGGTGAAAGCTGATCGGCACAACTCGCGTGGAGATAGGCGGAGTATTGATTGGTCATTTGCAGCCTCGAGCCGCCGTCTGCCATGCCGTTTAGTACCGTGCACTATACAAACCTGAGACAAAGATGCACAGCGCCTCGCCTCTGTAGCCTCATCGCCTCTCATCTCTCTGCCCCTCCCCACCGTTACTTATAGCTGAGATAAAAACCCAGTGAGTGAAAGCTGTGAGGTGTGTAAGATTAACAGGTCAGCATAAGTGGAGAGAGTGGGGGTGGAGTCTAGAGGGGAACGTGAGAAGACCATATATGAGGCAGAAGAGAAAAGAAAAGAAGAGAAGAGAAGAGAAGATGTTCTGTTGTGCATGGAAAATTTCACTCTATTGCTCTTTTTCATCCACCATATTAGGAGACTGATAGAGGATCTGGCCAAGCCACCAGTCCCCAGACACACTGTGCCACGGAGACAGATGCAGCTCTCTGCTGAATGTCATTTCCTCATTATGGCTCTAAAACACCAGAGATGGTCTTGTGAGCATGTGAGCTGTTGTGGAGTGGCTGTAATGTCTGACTGAGTTCTACTTATTTACAGCGAGGAAAGTGTAGTTTTCCACACACTGAAACAAACCAAAAAAAAAACAGAAAATAAAGTGCACCACCTGATGTTGTGTTCATCGAAAATGAGCCGTTTCTCTCTCTCCACTGTGTCCTCCTCACTGCTTCTCTTCCTTCACCTCTTGTCTCCCCTCTGCAGACAGTCTGATGGGCCATAGCCGAAGGAAGCCGGCAAAGTGGAGATGTTCAGAAAGAGGTTACCTCCAGGTCAGTGTCCGACATTAAACAACACACTCCACTACCATTTAATCTAGTTTCCTCCGTGGCACTGTTTCTGGTGGCTTGATGGAAAAAATGCTCACGGGGTGTATGGAGGATAGATTCTCATATGGTTGTCCAAACTTAGTCTTGAGGTGTTCAGAGATTCGCACTCAAGACAAGCGTGAGTGCAACTGTGTGTCTAATCCACACACAACAACAACATGTTGGCAGAAACACATTTCATCTCATTGTTCATTGGAGAACGGCCTTGGACTCTGGCCTGACTCTTCACCAGTTTGTAATTGCTTTTAAACCCAACTCATTGTATTTACCTTCTGTCCTGTGAGTAGAATGTTGTACATTTGTTGTATGTCTTCATCATGTGCTGCTTTTGTCTGTGAACTGTGACTGCCTTCTTGAAAGAGAGATATTGTAATGTCAATGGGACTCACCTGATAAAATAAAAAGATACTGTATACATATTCTACTGTAAACGCCTTTTGCTCAGGTGTGAAAAGTAAAACATTGTTCACCTGCCACACCGTCTTCCTAATGACTCACACTAATGTTGAAACACAAGGTGTATTAGTGATCCTGTGTGTTAATGTGTAAACTCAACATAAAAAAGTAAAATCAGATCACGGTGAGGACAGTAGACGTACAGTAATGCCGGTTGTAAATTTACTCTGACTTGTCTCCTCATGCAGTGTGGATACAAACTGCTTCTTGCTAAGTGCCGAAGGGACAACACACAGGGCAGAATGTCAGTCTCAGATTTTAGTGGGCAAAATGCATTTCAGGATATTAAGCAACCCATAAAATGTAATGTAAATATGTGAAGATTATTTTAAGATAGTGTGCTGTAATTTTACAGTGGAAGACCTGTGAACTTACTTAGGTCTCCAACTTGTGAGTAATGATGACAACACACTGTCTTAATTATTTACATTACATTTTATGGGTTGCTTAATATCCTGAAATGCATTTTGCCTACAATGGAACTACAGGGCAATATTTATTTGTGAATGTGAATTATATGAAAAAGCAGAAATTGAACCATGCTTTTCCTCCCCACAGCACAGATGAGTAGCTCTCTCTAGCTGAGCAGATTTGACAAGTGAAACTTAGTCATTCTTATCCACTGCATATCATGATGGATATTTGTGCGTCTTGATTGTCTTCATTTGGGATGTGCAATGGGGAGGGGACCTGAAATCCTTAACTCTATAGAGAGAAATTAGGTTATCGAGCCAATTTCATTGGATAACTACAATTTTATTTCAATTAAGTCGGATTTTTGAGTTTTTGGCTGGAGCCAATCCCAGATGACATTGGGCGAGAGGCGGGGTACACCCCGGACAGGTGCCAGTCTATCAATCTTAAATCAATAAATGAGTTATCTTGCAACCATGCATTGAATGAAGCGGTGGTAATAAGTCCCCTGCATTACTTTTTCTGGAAGATCAGACCAACGCATAAGAGAAGTGAGTGTGGGCACGAGGCTTGCCCAGCAGCACATGCCCGTGCACCTGCCTGGCCCCGCCCACTGCAGTGCACCTTCGAATGAAACTCGAGTACTGCACGAGCCACTTTGGCTCCGAACACGAGGGGCGGGCTCCAATCGCCATTATCTGCGCACACTGCGCAGATCCACAATGGCGCCCGGTTTCCTCATCCACTGAATCGCTCAGCTGTGGGAGCTCTGCAGAGGTGGTTTCCACGGCAACGTGCATCAACTGCAGAGCCTGTGTGGTTACGTAATGCGCAGAGGAGGACAGTGTTGTTTATGCTGTGGATGAAACTTATAGGAGGATGCAGACGTTGCACGTGCGCGCATCATTTAAGTGATCAGCCGGCTGTCGTCAGAATTTATTAAAAAACAACAACAACAACAACAACAACTGACATCCGTTTGTGCAACAAGGAGTCAAAGGCTTTAAGAAATGTGGGCGATGTAAATTAACGTACGCGCTACATAGTCGATTTTTAAATAATTAAGAAGAATAATAAGAGCCCGTGATGTCGGACTTTATTATAAGAATGACCTCAGTGTTGCTGCGAAAGTAGGTGTGTGTGTGTGTGTGTGTGTGTGTGGCGCGTGAGAGCGAGAGCAACAGAGAGGCAGGGACGGGACAGTGCGCGGTTAATCCAATTTGGCTGAAGTCGGGACAGGACTCCGGAGCTTCATCCCCGCGTCCTTGCGGAGATGTGGCGGTCATCCGTCACTGAAACAGCGCGTATTTAAACAAGCTTCCGACGGTGACTGTCGAAGTCAGAGCAGAGATGACAGTACTGAAAGAAATCCCGGAGAAATGGTTTCCAGTGGTTCTCCCACTGCAAAGAAAGAAACAGAAAGGACTTGGTGGAGGCAAATCAAAAAAGGAGAGGAAAGGTAGGAGATGGTGCCACAGTTAAGGATGCGGCTGGACAGTTTCATTCCAGATGCGCGTTGTATTTTGTCTTCGACATTGTTGTTCTTTGTGTTGCTGAATTCATCTATGCAGATTGCACAAACTGCATTACAGTGTTTTTCCAAATAAATCATGCCTCATTCTCATCCCAACCAAGTCCAAGTTGAATTCACACTCCCTCATCTCACTCACCCCGTTCTATACTTGAATGTGTTTCTGTAAACACGTGTGTACATGTCACCATTTACTTTTTTTTGGAATGTACCCCTTTTTGTCCAGCCCTTTAATAACGGTTTTCTAAACCGGATCACTACTTTGGACATTATCATCTGGGATCAACTGAAAACGTTGATCTAATAATAGTTGTATCTGCTGTTCTTCTTATATGTCAATCTGGATTTCACTGCTAGTCTGCTGTTTTTGCTTAGTCTGACTCTTTTTTTAGAAAAAATTTTGTTTTCAGTCCTTTGGTAGCCTGTCTAATGTGACTCAAAGTCATTGCTCAGTATCAGCTGTTAACCGCTGAAAGCTGAAAACTGAAAACCAATCTGAGTTTATCTGAATTTGAATGTTGCGAACACAAGGGAAGGATGTCCTTGCATCTGCTGCCTGAGACACTGATCAATCCTCCAGGCGCCAGCCTCTGCTGTGGCTGCACTGCCTCGTCTGTATCCTTATTCCTTAGCTTAACCATCACAAATCATGCTGGATGTGCGCCTTCATTTGACCTCCAGCCCATCAGGCTGTCACTGTGTCACTTACTCGTTTTCCAGCAAATTAGATCACCGGGTTGCGCGCGCGTGCTTATGCGTGTGCACGCGCACGAGCGCAGACCGTTCTCCTATTCCGGTTTAGATCTAATGAAATCAGCCCTCAGTGAGCGACGATCACTTCTCCACAGAGTCGGATCCTGACTTAGGTTTTATTCATGCCAGGGACAAAAACATTCCCCACAGCTCAGACTGACTGAGCTCCTTGGTCGTCATTTGGACTTCAGTCTGCACTATAACGTGAGGGGACTCTGTGGCACGTGCCGTCACATGTCCAGCCATGGGGAGGAAAAGTGTTAAAGAGACAGGAGGTGGATGGAAGAAGATGAGAGCTTTTGCTTTAGGTTACAGTTAGTCATTCTGTGTAAAATAGTGTGACATTAAGAACCTTTATTTGAATCAATATTTATTTACTCCCTTACCTCTCAGTTGCTTGTGGAGACCGTGTGCTCGCAGGACAGTATAAGTCTGCGACTCAACGTTTCTCAGTAATGCTTTATAGATCTATACAGACCTGCTGCGCAGCGGATAGTCTGCGTCTGGGCTTCTGATGCCCTTGAAGCCCTCAGAGACAGTAAACACTTAATGGGCAGTTTGCTAAAGATGCTCACCCATTCAGGTTGCACAGGAACGAGTGGGACAGACATTGGAGACATCGGGTGCCGTGAAGCCCCGGTGACTCTGTGCTTACCTGGCTTACTTCACGCAGGGTCAATGCAGCCTTGGCACTGCCTGTCGGACAGATCTACTCGGTGAACACTTGCCCCAGATGGTGACACAACAACCTTCAGATAGAGTGAAGAAGTGCCAGAGGGAAAAGGGAAGAAAGAGCAGAGGGCTGGAGTTTCAACAGAATAGATTATGGAGAATTGTGTCTGACAAATGTGATATTGTATTATATACAAGAGGGGACATATCAAATAACACCAACCCTGAGCTGTATCCCTATATGTTGCTTTTTATACATTCTTATCCTTTGATACACGTGAGGTCTAACACATATTATACACATACTATTTGTACACTTTATGATAGACATCCCTAGATATGTTTGGGTATAATAATCCATTGTGGTCAAAAACGATGAGCAGGACTGCTTTGTGGCAGCAATGTGATGAAGTATCTACATTTTTAGGCATTTCACATCCTGGATTAACCCAGAAACAAACATTTCTGTCTGGTTGCTATTTTTTTTCCAGAAAATGCACTGTATTACACTATTCATCAACATGATAAACACCATGATACAGTAAATGATCCACATCCTCCATTTTGTTCACACATGGAACTCTCACCAGATATTAGCATATGCTACAAACTTTGAATATATATATATAACAGAGTTAGACATGGGGATTTTTTTCTTGACTTTGTTTGAAAACAGCCCTGCTGGTCTGTAACCGACCAGAGCTCATCTGCCCAAACAAATCTGTCTCATATGGTGACAAGCTCTTATGGGATCTCTTCGAGTGAGCCGTGTATGTTTGGTGAGCCCTGAAAACAACAGAGATGAAGATGTGAGGTGTGACGTGGGCAAAGTGAAACAGGACTTCAAGCTGCTGCAGAAACACAGGAAACCACAGGGTCTTTGTTTTTGCATGTGATTCTGGGGTAATGGATTTTTTTGTGTGATGTCCCTTCCTGTGGCGCCTCACTGGCTTTCAGTCAGACTTTATGGCTACCGTACCTCTGTGCATAACAAATGCTTTGGCCCTGCATTTCACATCTGCACGTGTGTGTGTGTGTGTGCGTGCGTGCACTGAGCTGTGTACAGCCCAGTGCGAAACAGGCCAGTCATTTCATTTAAAAAGCAGTCTCATCAATATTAGAGGAGAATGGCCTGGCGGAGGAGGAGGGGAACTCCAAAACTGATCTGCGTCAGCACAAACAGAAACCTAAAAACAGCAAGAAGATAAAGAGCAGGGTCAGGAGGGGAGAGGTATATGAGCTGGAGAAATTAACATGGTTTAACTTCTACTCTCTCTAGATTGACGACTGTAGTTCGATGTAATCTATATTGTTATACTTTTCAAACAGCGTTCATCTGTGGCGACCTGTAATGAGTCCTGACTCACGCAGATGAACACACACTCTGTCCCAGATTGCACATCCGCTCATCAGCAGAGGCAGCAGTTAATTACGAGGGGATTAGTTTGCTTACGTGAGTGCGTGAGACATAGCGATTCTTTTTGGCCATTTGTCTTCATTGATAATCCTCAAACACACTCCAGCTTCACTGATTTAAAAATAGATGCACACACATAGACAAGCACCCTTCTTCTTTCTTTCTGTATATTCCTGTTTCATTTTTGCATCTTGTGTTTCTGCAGAGGAGGAGAGAAGGGTCAGAGCCAATGACAGAGAGTACAATGAAAAGTTCCAGTATGCGGTGAGTGAGTCTCCTGGACTATATTCTTCACTACGTGTTGCAAAATATGGACTTAAACATTTCCCATCTTTGAAACAGTTCATCTTAACTTTTTCTTGCATCCCCTCCGATCATCCAGAGCAACTGCATCATGACATCGAAGTACAACATCATCACCTTCCTGCCCGTCAATCTGTTTGAGCAGTTCCAGGAAGTAGCCAACACCTACTTCCTTTTCCTGCTCATACTGCAGGTGAGGAGACAAGGTGAAGGAGGGATTGTAAGAGGCTTGTAAGCATGAAAGAAGGAGAGAGAAAGATCTCTGTATCTGTATCCTTGTGTGTGGGGACAGTAGGAGTGTAAAATGCCAAAGAGTTATTGGTTTAAATCTCTGAAAAACAAAGGTGTGTCAGAAAGTGGTAGCTGGTTTAAGACGTAAACCCAGAAATGTATTACAAGTTAATTCTAACAGTAAAGGTTGATAATATAGAGGAGTCTATAGGTTAACTTAACTTAATAGCTTTGGGAATTTGAGGGATCTGATGGAAAAAAGCATGGTAAAGTAATTCCTACCAAACACTGTTATATGAAAACCTTTCACAATCATGTTACGGTGTTACCACAGTTTTGCTGATTTTTAACCATAGCCGCATGACTTTAGGGTTGGCAGTGTCGGTCCATCACGTAAAAAACAATCTCGTGGGTTACCATGGACTTGTGCAGACATCATAATCGTCAGAGGATGAATCATCAACTTCTTTCCTCCAGAAACACCAGCAGGGCAACATTTAATTTGTTCACTACATTTGTTTAGGACTGTACATTGTGTTTAGTGCAGATTATTGTTACAGTATGTATGGTACAGACATGTTCGCTCAGGTTCATAAGGAGCTCAGTGGTCCGCTGTGTGGCTTGGGTCAGGTGTAGCAAACTAACCTGAAGATCAACCTCTCTGTCTCCGTCTAGTTGATTCCCCAGATCTCCTCCCTCTCCTGGTTCACTACCATCGTGCCTTTAGCTCTGGTGCTGACCATCACTGCAGTAAAGGATGCCACGGACGACTATGTGAGCATGTTTTCTCACGCACTCGTGAAAATCTTGCACGTGCAAGGGTAGCATTACAGTGAAATACCTTACAAGGACTCAGAGTGGCCTCGACTCAGTTCCTGAAAAGCTCACGGTGATCTTTGTCTCCCGCAGTTTCGTCACAAGAGCGACAACCAAGTGAACAACCGTCAGTCTCAGGTCCTGATCCGTGGCCTGTGAGTCTGCTGTTTTTTCTCTCTACAACGGAGCACTTCCCTTAACTGTTGCACCTCAAATTGAGTCTTCGTTATTCAAGTTTTATCTGGTCTATGTCACAGCGCCTTTAACTCAGTTTCTCTTTAACGTTTCTGGTGGTTTTTGCTGTTGCAGTCTTCAGAATGAGAAGTGGATGAATGTTCGAGTGGGTGATATCATCAAACTGGAGAACAACCAGTTTGTGGCAGTAAGTGTGTGTCCAATGCAGTGATTTGCACCACACACGCACACACATGCATTCACTAACACTGTAATCAGTAGAGCAGTGGACCAATTTGGGTTGTCTTATCACTTTAGATCTGCATGGAATTGTGGCTCTTTATACTGTATCATGCTATAATGCTAAATGGGTTTCAGTAGATTTCAGTATTTGCCTCATTAGAGGACACAAAAACTGTAATCACAATCATCTGTGCTAATTCTGTTCCTGTGCCATCTGTGCCGTGCAGTGGACGCCAACCTGACCTATCGTATCTACTTTCAGGCTGACCTGCTCCTCCTGTCCAGCAGTGAGCCTCACGGGCTCTGTTACATCGAGACAGCCGAGCTGGACGGGTCAGAAAACACGCCACACCTCACCGATCGACGCACAGCACCTCACAATCTGCCACGCCACATCTAAAGCGCTGCATGTTGTCGTATTATCTTGCAGAGAGACCAATATGAAGGTGCGTCAGTCGGTATCGGTGACATCTGAACTTGGAGACCAGAACAACCTTTCTTCATTCAACGGTGAGTATTGAAAACAATGTCATCTTCCTCTCCCTCGGTTTCTGGCCTGGTTCGCCTTTTTGAAAATGTAAAGGTCATTGGTTTTTTTCAGTTTGCCCTTGTGTGTTTGACACCAATGTTATCCACCCTCACATTCTCGCACATAAGCAAAACAAACCTACACTTTCTGCCCTCCCCTGCCAGCATTGAACGACAGCCTATCGTCACGCGCCCACCAGCACATAAAAACAAAGAGTTTCATATCAGCACTGCGCGCCCACACACACAGGCACACGCACACACTCAATGCATTTCTGCAGCAAATCACACTTCCCCTCATATCGACTTACGAAAGGTGTGTGTGTTCCAGCTTTTGAGCGTGTGACAGTGCCCTGATTTCAGGAGGATGATTAATCCGACACTACATCATACAGCTGGGAAAATAAACCTAGCGCTGTAATTGGATTTGGTGGACGTCTGTGATATAGCATCTAATTTGCATTTGTGTGTTTGTGTGTTTTTTGTTTGCCCGTGCTCGTTTGTGTGTGTGAAGGCGAGGTGGTGTGTGAGCCTCCCAACAACAAGCTGGATCGTTTCTGTGGGACGCTGTACTGGAGAGACAAGAAATACACCCTTACCAACCAGAACATGCTGCTGCGAGGATGTGTCCTCCGCAACACGGAAGCCTGCTATGGCCTGGTCATCTTTGCAGGTGGGTGTGTCTGTGTGTGACATGCATGTGTGTGATGCATGCAACCGGTCTGACGTTCTGTGTTTCTGTCCCAGGCCCAGATACCAAGCTAATGCAGAACAGCGGCCGCACTAAGTTTAAGCGCACGAGCATCGATCGCCTGATGAACACTCTGGTCCTCTGGGTAGGACATCCCACTTCTCACTTTCATGACATAACTATTTCAGGACATGATCTCAGTGGCTTCAATCTAGCTTCCTATATCCCCTCTAATCATGTATTCTATCCCAATTTGGGCTCAACTGACCAAAGATCCAATTGTGAGATACCTGATTGTACATTTAGACACCTTACCCTCACTGTGTTTCTCCATTTGTGTGTCTCTGTCAGATCTTTGGCTTCCTGGTGTGTATGGGTGTGATCTTGGCCATTGGTAACGCTGTGTGGGAGAGAGAGGTGGGCTCCCTGTTTCAGAGCTACCTGCCCTGGGACCCTCCTGTGGACAACTTTCTGTTCAATGCCTTCCTCTCCTTCTGGTCCTACGTCATCATCCTCAACACAGTGGTGCCTATCTCTCTGTATGTCAGGTGAGGACAATTCAACAAGTAAGGGACATAAGTAAAAATAAATACATAGAAAAGACATATATATAAAACACAAAAATTTAATTTGGGGTTTAATAATGCTCTGGTTTTAATGATATATTATTAGTAAGTTCATATCTTATATATAAATGCATATATATATATAAAAAAAAAAAATTCAAATGCAGTGACTTTCTTACTTTCAGTATCTTGTGTGGAGGAGCAGGAGTATGTGTATTTTGAATATGAGTAATAGATTTACTAAAATGATTAAAATTAATTTTAAAGCAGATTACAGAAACGTCACGTTATTTCACCTGCCACTCTTAAAATACAACATTTCAGATAATGCAGACAATAAATACGATATAAATATTAGATCTATAATATATTTAAAAAAAGCTAAATTATAAGTGCTTATTGTACAACCTCATACCTAAATACAGTTTATATGCGATGTGAATGGTACTGCCATAAAAGGTTAACTATATCATTGCCTGAATGTCAGCATTTCATTTAACGCTACTGGTTCTGCAACCCCGTCCCTCTCTCTCCTGTTTGTGTGTCAGTGTGGAGGTGATCAGGCTTGGTCACAGCTACTTCATCAACTGGGACCAGCACATGTTCTGCTCACAGTGTAACACGGCAGCTGAGGCCAGGACCACCACTCTGAACGAGGAGCTGGGCCAGGTGGGCATCCACACTTGTGATATTGATATTTCCTGTATGTTCTGTCCATTCATCCTAGTTTTTCTTAGCTTTCTAAAGCTCCTGATTCCTTTTCTCAAAATCAATTTTCCATTTACATTCATTAAAAGAAAAAAAATCCAGCAGTTACTGAAATAAGCTGAATCTAAATTCAATTGCAATGGTGAGAAATTCCCCACCATTTTAAGAATTTTACAACATTTTATAGAAATGCATTTTTCAACATTTAGGTTGATTATAAGGCAGAATATCGTTGCGTTGCCTTTTTATTTCAAAAGACAATGTTTTTAACTTTTTTTAATCCTATCTTTTAGTAACAGTGAGACTAAAGTAACATAAAAAAGTAAGAATATATCTGTTTTTTGTTTCATTAGGTTGAATACATCTTCAGTGATAAAACTGGAACTCTTACTCAGAACATCATGAGCTTCAACAAGTGCTCTATCAATGGACAGACATTTGGTAAGTGCACACTTAAACACAGACACGTGTACAGTAGAACTTGTGGTGTGCAAATACAGTTTATACCATTTTAGCATATTTCCTAATCTTTACTTGGGTACTTACTCACCATAGTAACCAACACTTTCTCCAAATAACCTAATTCGTAGGCTCTATTTTATAGAGCTGTCATGTTAATATCCTTGTTATTTCAAACTAAATATCAGGTCATTTTTTATTTTTTTTAAAAAAACATTATAAAAGAAAATTTAATTCTATAAAAGTTAACTGGAAAATACAAAGGCAACAAATCTTACACATCTGATGTTTGTCAGGTGAAATTACAGACCCACTTGGTCCTCAGCCAAAGGTAAGCAGCCTACAAAAAAATATACACACATTCATATGAACAAATATATTGAATGTATATGTATATGTAGTTACCAGTAGTTTACAGCATATTATCTTGACCCTCCATTTGTCTTCAGAGACTGGACTTTACTCCCTTCAACCCCCTGGCAGACCTGGACTTCTGTTTCTATGACGACACGCTGCTGGAATCAGTGAAAGTGGGAGACCTGCACACTCAGGAGTTTTTCCGCCTGCTTTCCCTCTGTCACACTGTCATGAGTGAGGAGAAGAGCGAGGGTGAGGAGGGGAAACTGGGAGGGGGATGACACCAGCACATCACCACCTGTCCATCATTCATTTTTCCATCATATGTTATTATTGTATTTTTCTAACCAGGAGAGCTGGTTTACAAGGCTCAGTCTCCAGATGAGGGCGCCTTAGTGACAGCAGCTCGCAACTTCGGCTTTGTGTTTCGCTCCCGAACGCCAGGGACGATCTCCACCACAGAGATGGGACGACCCGCCACCTACACTCTGCTCGCCATTCTGGACTTCAACAACATACGCAAAAGGATGTCTGTTATAGGTGCACAGATTTTATCATTTGATGTATCTTTATTAGTGTTACGGTTGGTGAAAATCAGACGATTTTTTAATCAATAATATGGATTATTATAATATAAAAACATATTATAAGCAACATTAACGAACTGAAGTGTAAAAAGTTCCTCTGAGTTTTATCCACATTTTATCTCATTTACTGTAACTACAGTGACCAGCACCGACCTAAACTACTCTCCCCCTTGTATATATGGTGAAAATCATATTCAATAAGCCTTGTAGTGTGTCTACCCTCCTGCACCACCTCCATTGTGGTGTGCTCAGAAGAAGGAAATGTTTCAGTTCACTTTATGTGAAGAGACTGAGAGAGAGACTGTAATCACAAGAGGCAGCGCATTGGATGTACAACGCCACTGTTAAAGACAGTTATTCGTGTTTGAATCACAAATACATGTTCCGATTATGATACACACTCCCACCTGCTGACAGGGGATGAGCTATTAGTCATGTTTACATTTTATTCCTCCGTGAGATTTTACTGTGTGTTCCTGTGATTTATCTTCTCCTAAAAGGCTGGAAAGCTTCCCAGAAAATCAGTGGTCATAAATCACTCTTGCCTAAAGCAACAACTGTTGGTCTAGCAACAGAGCAGTGAGGCCACAAGGGTCTGAGCACACACTCCATTCGTCAGCGCCGAACAATATTCAGATGGACACGCTGTGTGACCCACTGCACGCCTTTTTTTTCTGAAGCAGCTGAGACAGAAAGAAGAGTCTGGTTATTTGAAGATGATGCAGGATTATATTGATTCCTTTGAGTATTTTGTCTTCATAACTCTCGGTTTTTCCTTTTCAGTGCGTAACGCAGAGGGCAGGATCCGTCTGTACTGTAAAGGAGCTGACACTGTGCTGCTGGAGAGACTCCACCCCTGTAACCAGGAACTGACGAATATCACCTCAGACCATCTCAATGTGAGTGGACACACAAAGTGCTTCCACTTTTAGACGAAGCTCTGCTGCCATCTGGTGTCTGCACACTCCGAAGCAGCTGTAACATTTCCTGATCAGATATTGTGTGTCACCATGACAGGAGGCAAACACAGACGTTGCTTTGGCCTTTAAAAAAACAACGATAATAGTGAAATAGAATATCATCAATGCGTAGGATGTCTTTGTTTCTCCTCATTTGTATCTTCATGTCACAACGTTTGCCTATTGTCTACGTTTGTCATCGTTTACATCCACATCAGGAGTATGCAGCGGATGGTCTACGGACCCTGGCCCTGGCCTACAGGGACCTGACAGAGGACGAGTGGGAGGCGTGGTCCGAGAGCCACCGCTGCGCTGACAAGGCTACCGACTGCAGAGAGGACCGGCTGGCGGCCGCATACGAGCAGATAGAGCAAGACATGATGGTCAGTGACTAGGTTTGAGAATGTGCATGTGGCTCCAATTCAGGGGGTTTCCTTTAAGTGGCAGTTTGACTTTCATGTAACCATTGGTTTCTCAGCCAACATGCATATCCCTCCCCAAACAAAATACAAAGGGATCTTAGTTAATTTGTTAAGAGAAAATCCTTTAATTTACTTTAGCTGAAAAAAAATTGTTGGGTCAACTTGTTGCAGGGACTTATCTAGTAGACTGTTGATTTAATGAGAGAGATTAGAGGTAACCTGTTTTCCACTGCTTTATTAAAGTCATAACATTAAAATCGCATTTAAATCCTTCTCGAATTCCAGCTGTTATGATACTGAAGTTTGTGTGTGTGTGTCTCTATGTCTGCCTGCCTGTGTGCTTAGCTTCTGGGGGCCACAGCCATCGAGGACAAGCTGCAGGAAGGTGTACCAGAGACCATCGCTGTCCTGTCTCTGGCCAACATTAAAATCTGGGTTCTCACTGGAGACAAGCAGGGTGAGATGCACCCACTTTTACAACAATTGTCAGGGGCAGCTTGCATGCTGTTGATTTAAAAAAGTAGCAAAAGTTCAAACAAATAGGGATCCACATATTTGTGGTGAGGTGTGCACTGATGACGTCAGTTGTTACTGCAGCCAGTACCTCTGTGTGCGTTCAACCATTCATGCATGCCCACATCTCGGTTTCTGTTGTCTGAGAATGTAGTTTACGCAGGGTAAAGCTTGCTAAATCTGCAAGTTCCTCTGGGCAAGGCAAGAACTTGGAACTATGAAATTCAAATTCTAAAAATCTATCCATCTGCATACATCTGGCCAAGTGTCCCATAGATGACCTCCAAAATAACAGCAACTGGGATACAGATAAGGCAATATTGAAATCAGGTTTCCAACACAAAGAACATCAGGCAGTCAGATTGAACATTGCACAAGGTTGTGGCTGCAGGAGCACGTAGAGTGGGTCAAAGAGAATGCTGGCAGACTGAGGTGTTGAACAGTGAATGAGCTGAAAGCTGAAACAAAATTAAAATGGAACTAAGCGAGGATGATTGAAAAGGATTTTGAGCATTTGCTAGACTTTCTGAATGAGCCTATAACTCCTTAATAATCAGCTCAAATTTGTTTCAAACTTGTGCCGTCAGTCACTTTGTAAGAGAACGTATCACTGCTCTTGGAATCTGTGTGAACTATAATTCTGGTACCTGTTCTCCACTTAGTTTGGCTGAAATGCTTCACTGCACATCAGTAAACCACTCTCACTCTCTCACACAGAGACAGCTGTCAACATAGGTTACTCGTGCAAGATGCTGACAGATGACATGACGGAGGTGTTCATCATCAGTGGACACACTGTCCAGAGTGTGCGGCAGGAGCTCAGGTCGGTGTCCTTGACCGGAAGGACGGCCGAATGTCCACCTTCCTCCTGGTCTACTGTATCTACACTGTAGTATCCACACTGTGAGCTAAAATAACATACGCCAGAAGTGAAAGCATGCTTGGCGTATGTAGCTGTTATGGCACAGTGTTCCAGTAACTGTATGAGAAACACTGATCAAAATCTATTGCTTAAATTTTATTTAAGCATGTCATTTGTCTTATTTCGTTTTTTCTTTGTTTTCCTAACTCTGTAAAGTGGCCTTGGGTACTAACATTACACAAACCCAACTATTATTATTATTAAAAACTAAATGACTTATCCGTATGCACAGCCAGTGGTGCAAATGCCCTTTTTGTTATATTTTGAGTTCAGTCACCTGCTCATGTGACTGCCTCTCACTGATGGGCACACACTGTATTGCTCTAATATGTGGTTCTCCAAAGTTTGCATTGCCTAAAGATTGCATACAACAGTTCCCACAACAACAACAAAAAGTGTTGAGTTGAGTTTAGCTCAGTTCACTTTATTGGCATTATTATGAAAGTTGTCAGGAACTTGCCTTGGTGAGTTCATAGGAAAGAGATTCTCACACGACACTGTATTAACACAACCTTGGTCTGAAAACAAAACAAAAAAACGCTAAATAAGGGGGACACTAAACCATTCAAGTCAAATATCTTAAATATCTTAATAAACATCTTCAACTTCAGCAATAAAATCAGCAGGAATATTAGGATCGGGGCCCAACCTACTACAGTCTCCTCACTGACCTGCTGTTTTTCAACTTTGCTACCTTCCTATTTTTTATCTCTACTTTGATTTATTTGCTCTGTGTCTATTTTCCTCCTCTCCCATCTCTTCTTTTAACCCCTTCATATATTCCGTTGTGCCTTGGTGCTGTTCTCGTGACACAAACGAGCCCCGTCGATGTGGAGTCTGTTTGTCCTCCTCTCCAGGAGGGCGAGGGAAAGGATGATTGAGCTGTCACAAACCAGAGATGCAGTGAAGGAGGCTGGGATGGAGGGATGGGGGGAGGCATACTTCACCGGAAACGGGCTCCGAGAAGGAGATGGTACAGGAGGACGAGCGAAACAGCTGCCGTGCCCTCCTCCTCCACCTCCTCCTCCTCCTCCACCTCCTTCCAACCTCATGGACAACATCTCTGGAGAGTTCGCCCTCATAATCAACGGTCACAGTCTGGTATGAATAACACTCTCATGCAGTTAACTCTCATGACTGCACATGCAAAACTAGCAGGGGCCACGAAAAATGTAACTGTCAACTGTCAGGAAATAGCGAGCTGCCAGAAATATGTTATCAACAAACCATGTTTTTCTTCCTGAAATAGTTGTGTCCCAAAGCTGCAACTCTGACCCCGTGTGACCTTTAACTCTTGACTCTCTCTCTCCTGTTCTTTAATAGGCCCACGCTCTCGAGGCAGACATGGAGACGGAATTCCTGTCGACTGCGTGCGCGTGCAAAGCAGTCATCTGCTGCAGGGTCACGCCGTTGCAAAAAGCGCAGGTGGTGGAGCTCATCAAGAAGCACAAGAAGGCCGTGACTCTGGCTATAGGAGATGGCGCGAACGACGTTAGCATGATCAAAAGTGAGTTATGCAGGTGTGATCGATAACTGAAGGATGGCAGAGAGGAAAGAAGGACGTGTAACCGGGTTGTTGTTGACATGGAGGGTAAATAGAGAAAGAGAGAAGTAGGGTATTGCCACGTGTGTGTGTGTGTGTGTGTGTGTGTGTGTGTGTGTGTGGCGTGTCTACCTTTGGGTGGAAACTGTCAGCAGAAGTATGGTTGTAGAAGCTGTCAATCTCCTTGACGTAAGCGAGGTTTAGCTGTGTGGAAATGCGTGTTGCAGTAGGTGTGATGTCCTCATAGATTTGAGGACTGGTTCCTCAGCGTCGTCAATGTTTTGAGCGTTCCTCAAAACCGTGTTGACGTGCAGGTTTTCCAGTCATAAGGAGCCCATAAGGCGCAGATACACATTGAACAAACCTGCAGAATTTCCCTTTTGTTATTATTCAAAATCCCAAATTTTCCAAGATGCCAAATATGTTGATCTGAGCTTTGACTTTTTAAGTGTCTTGTATTTGAGTATTTCATTAAGTGTATACCAAATGTAAACAGTGTGATAAAGAATGTTACAGTCGCACAGTGTTTAGCAAGATTGTTTTTTCTAACCTGATGCTGATTAAGTGGAAACAGAATAATGTAACTAGACGTGAAGAGGTTAACACAATAACCCCATGTTCTATTTCTCTAAGTATGTTTTTGTAATATTCCGTGTTTTGTAATTGTTGCCTCACCCTCTGTGACCGTCTGTATATGTACATCATGTCGAGATGAATACGTCTCGGAAACGCAGCCAGCGCAGCAGTGATGGGATGGGTTGTTTTGGTTCTATTTCTACTTCCTTTTAATAGATCATACTTTATGAAGGGTTTAAATGTGACGGATTGTTTTATTAATCTTGATAAACCCTTGAGAAATAATTTACGAGTGATTTACTGTAGCTCTTTCGGTCTTCAGAATATAAACTGTCAATTGAACCTGTATCAGTTTCCTTGTGGGAAAGGGTTGTAAAATTTATAACTTATTAACATTAATTAAATCTAGACTTGACCTAGATTGTAAACCCTTTATATTTACTACTAATACTAATATTCTGAATTTCCTAGTTTTTTCTTTTTTTTTGGAAAGGGAGATTTATTGAAGTCTTACTGTATGGAGATAGTTCCAAATCAAACACAAAGTAAATAAAGCTAAAAATAAAAATCTATTTCTTACTGCTTCATTTGGCTTAATTTCTCTCTCTTTCTCCGTGCACCTCTCTTCTCCATTCCTCCAGGCGCTCATATTGGAGTTGGTATCTCAGGTCAAGAGGGGATCCAGGCCGTGCTGGCCAGCGACTACTCCTTCTCCCAGTTCCGCTTCCTCCAGCGTCTCCTGCTGGTCCACGGCCGCTGGTCCTACCTGCGCATGTGCCGTTTCCTCTGCTACTTCTTCTATAAGAATTTTGCCTTCACCATGGTGCACTTCTGGTTCGGCTTCTTCTGTGGCTTCTCTGCTCAGGTCAGAGAGGATAACATAACATCAAACACACGTGGGGTTAGGACATCACAGTCATGATGTTCTCTGTGTGCGTGTGTGTCTCCTCTCTCTTGTAGACTGTGTATGATCAGTACTTCATCACACTCTACAACATTGTCTACACATCCCTCCCTGTGCTGGCCATGGGGATATTTGACCAGGTCTGTTCAAACTATCACTAAGTATGGAGATTACAAATACACTACATATGATGTATACATATGTATGAAATAGAAGAAACCCCACGAATGTTGCTGAGTTCTCTGTCACTTGTTTTAATCAATGTCGATTTCTGCCGTATTGTAGGATGTTCCTGACCACAGGAGTCTGGAGTATCCTAAGCTGTACGAACCCGGGCAGCTCAACCTGCTCTTCAACAAGAAAGAGTTCTTCATCTGCATCGCCCAGGGCATATACACATCGGTGGTGCTGTTTTTTGTCCCCTATGCTGTCCTGTCTGACGCCTCCCAGAGCAACGGGGTGCCCCTCGCCGACTACCAGACCTTCGCCGTCACCACAGCGACAGCACTGGTCATTGTGGTCAGCGTGCAGGTGTTTAAAAACCCAAAGTGGTGTTAACTCGCATTACCGCTGGGAACCACCATGTTCTGCTGCTGTTCGTTCCGTCGTTGTGTTTTTTTCTATTCACCTCTGCTGTTTTTCTGCGTGTGCTTCTGTGCGTAGATCGCTCTCGACACAGGCTTCTGGACGGTCATCAACCATGTGTGTGTGTGGGGCTCTCTGGGCTCCTACTTCACCATCATGTTCGCCCTGCACAGTCAGTCGCTCTTCAGGATCTTTCCCAATCAGTTCCACTTTGTAGGTCAGTCCCCATTTTCAGAGATAATAGAGATCATATATCAGCCAACATTAATTTACACATAATAATGATGAACAATAATGCGTCACATATTTTTAATACATTTTGAACAGTAAGCCTTACTTGAAATTGGATTGGAAGTCATTTCAGAATATAGCAAACTTAGCAAAAAGACCGAACAAGATAAAAAAAAGGAAAAAAATGCAGCCATTACTTTTGCCTGTAATAATATATCTATTGATAATATCAGCTCACCAATATAATATATGAAGACGTGCAAAGATTTGTAAGTGTGTTATATTCACACCTTAAATGAGGAATCTGAGTGAGATCATCAAGTAAAAATGTCTAATATTATGTATGTATAGTGTTTTTGTTCATGTTTCTGTGTGTCTATCTATATGTGTGTGTAAGAACAGGTAGTGCCCAGAGCACGTTATTGCAGCCAGTCGTGTGGTTAACTATTGCGCTGGCAACAGCAATATGCATAGTTCCAGTTTTGGCATTCCGCTTCCTCAAGCTGGACCTTAAACCTCAACTCTCAGACACGGTGAGAAAACACAATGAGAAACACACAATATCAAATTCACTGATGTCTCCATCTTCTTCATCTCAACATACCTCAGTATCATCTGCTCCAACATGTCAGGTGGAAACTGACAATGATTAACTGCACACGTACCAATGCTTGATCTGTGTGTTGTGGTGTGTGTGTGTGTGTGTGTGCGTGCGTGCGTGCGTGCGTGCGTGTGTGTGTGTGCGTGTGTGTTGTGGTGTGTTGTGTTGTGGTGTCTTGTGTGTGTGTTGTGGTGTGTTGTGCTGTGTGTGTGTGTGTGTGTGTGTGTGTTTGTGTGTGTGTGTGTGTGTGTGTGCGTGCGTACCTGTTTGTCTGTGTAAGATGACTTCTTACCATCAGTAGCCTCATGCACTTTGAATACCGTGCAAATATTGACTTGAACAGTGGACCCTAATGACAGAAGCTGATTTTGGGAGGCTCTGTCAGCAGGGTTGTAAAGAAGTTCCTTTTGTTGTTTTTTTAGTTTGTTCTTTTCCTAGTTTGAGTGTCAGTTTGATCAACTACTGCACAGGGCCTACAATAACTAAAATTTGCATGGGAAACAAAATGCAAGGTACACAAGTGGCCCAGGAGCAACCAAGAAAGACATTAATGGGAACATTTAGAAACCCTGAATATTAGTCAGTGTATTAACATTTGAATAAATAAAAGGGGCTTAAAATGAAGCAGAGAAGATTTTTTGTGAGATCCTTTGAATTACCTTGGAGGTGACCTGCATGCTTTTTGTCTTTAATGATCAGGTAGACTGCGTTTAACCATCAATGACATGTCACTAGAAATGATGCCCCCCTTCCTCTCCTTTGTCCGTGCCCCAGGTGCGCTACACTCAGTTGGTGCGGCAGAAGAAGCGGAAGCCAGTTGGCCGCAGCGTAGGCGGTGCCTGGCGCGGCACGGGCAGCGTGTCAGAGGGTCGTCTGGGCGCTCGGGGTGGTTCTAGGAGGTCAGGCTACGCCTTTGCCCACCAGGAGGGCTTTGGAGAGCTGATCACCTCGGGAAAGAACATGAGGCTCTCGTCTATGGCTCTGGCCTCCTTTGCCTCCAGACACAGCTCCGGCTGGATCGACACGCTGCGAAGGAAGAAGCACACTCCGCCCAGCACCTCGGGGGAGTGCAGTCCAGCACCCAGTTGTGTCTCTGGGTCAGTTCCTCCACTCTCAAACTCCTCCTCTGTTCTGGGCGGCTCACAAGATACACCTATTGAGCAGGAAACGGGCACAGCACCCGCCCAAAATACGCAGCCTGTTCCGTCGTCATCCTCACAAACCCCACCAGCTATAGTGCCGGATTCAGAAGCAGCTGCACCTCAGGGTCAAGCTCAGGCCCCGAATGCCGGCGTCTTCAACTCCTCAGCGGTGAAATGCCATGGAGGAGACTCACCTGGAGGCTGGACACTCTCTCTTAGTACTGTGCAGGTGAGATGCTGTCATTTCCATTTCATATATCAATTAACAAAACGGTTGCAACGCATATAAAACCATAACATCCTGTATTTACTCTTCCTTTGTCCAATAGGAAGCTCTGTTTGGTTGGAAGGGTATTGCAGCTCGCACTAGTGGATCCAACAGCCATGGCCCACCCTCCGTTGCCAAGGAAACCAGCCAAATTGAGTGAAGCATTCCTGATAAATGGAGGAGTCACTTGTTTGTCAGCTGTTTGCAGGCACATACAGAATGTGTTCTGTGCTTTTCTGGAGATATACTGAGAAATGGAGAGGACGTGGACTGTAGTAAAACCCACTATGAGTTGGGATTTAATGGTGAATGATTGTACATGTTCCCACGGCGTACAATGACAGAACATCATGAGATCGACACTATACACGTTGCACTGCAGCAGTTGCAGAAACAGATGTCGAGATAACTAATTAATTACCTAAAACATTGTTTTCACTTCTGCAAAGATTAGTCTCATTCATAGCTAAGGCGCACAGTATTCCTCAAAATCAGCAGTTAGTTGAATGAATGAATGAGCAGTAACTTTAAACCATTGACGTGCAGACATTATAATATGTACATGTGTTTGTTTTTTTGTCTCTGTGTTGACTATAGTTCTCAGTGAGAACGGCTCCTTAAGTTACAGAACATTGCAAGGCTCTTGCTAAATTTTTCTCTCAATGTATATGTTTTGATAATTGTTTTACCTCTACATGTTTTCTGTTTTACATCATATTGATGTGTTTTATTATGGCCTAGTTGAAATGTACCTTAAAGCAAACTCTCAGTGCTTTTCTCCTTCAATTTGCAAGTGAGGCCTTTTTTTGGTCTGACAAAGGCCCGGATCATGTCTATGTACCTCTCATGTAATGACTCACACCGCCACAGTCTGGCTGTCACAGCTATTTGTCAAAGTCTCAGTCATACATGTTGTCACTTTTTGTGCAGATTCATACTCCTCAAAAGTGCTTTAAATTTCTATTCGTAATCTTTTTTTAAATTATTTGAAATCATGCCAAAAGTCTAATCCTCATGACGTCTTTTTCCCCGATTCCCGATCCATCAGTCAAGCATTAGCATCCCATCACATTGCAAATACAATAAGTAGGTTAAGCAGAGGAATGGAAAAAGTTGTTAAAAGTTGGTCAACAAACACATTATCTCTCACGTGAGAGAAACATAGTGTCCATGCAAATATCATTTCACGTCGCAACTCAAGTGTAAGATGGTCCGAGAAGTAGTGAAGCGTTGAATTAGAGCAAAAAGAAATGACAACATGAGATTTCTTTTGTGTTTTAATCTTAACCATATGAAAAAACTTTCGTGCCACAAGCACCCTTCAGTCTACCACATCATCTTGGTGGTGTGGCATCACTCTCCACTGGCCGGGGTTCAAATACAAATGGAGAATATTGTAAGAGATATTTTGAGCTGTGTGCAAATAATAAAAAAAAATAGCAGTTCTATTGAAATAAAAGGGAGCAAAGCCAAAAAAGTCTAACGGTGTCGATTGTGCACAGTAAAACTACAGGATGTATGAAAGTTCATATTATGGCTCATGCTGAGTATGAGACAATCTTATTATAGCAGGCCTATATCCAGCTTTGGGTGAGTTATTTTGACGCCGAGGAGGATTTCCTCTGTGCAACGGAACGAGGGAAGGAGAGTTGTCGTTTCGCAATAACGGGTGTCGGGGACAGAGGAAGCGTGTAACTGTCCCGTCGCGCCAGTGGTCGGGCCGACATGACTCTGGGCAAAGTTTGTCGGAGGCGACGACAACCTCCGACTCCTGCAGTTGGCGTGCAGGTGATGGTGTGAAGAGCGAAGGGGAGATTCGTGCGCAACAATGCGGATTTTTCTCCTGTTGCCCTGCGTCCTGTGCGCAACGCTGCTCCACGGCATTTTCGACGGAACCTGTCCAAGAAGAGGTGAGAGCCATCCGAGATGTGTCACTGGTTCTGCTCATGTCTGATCATCATTGACAATTGTTGACATGTATTCATCTTTTTGAGTGCACTGAATTAACCTAGTGAGCGTTGGACGTTCATTTATAGTTTATAGTGTTTTTTGTTCGGTGATAAGACAAACCACCAACACACACACACACACACACACACACACACACACTGAGCACAGTGCAACTCATCAGATCTTTTTTTATTTTACTATTTTCAAAGAGCTCAGCTTAAACGTGGCGAACATTGTCCCCATCTGTGTTGTCATATTGTGCAGTTTCACATTGAATTTGCTCAAGTTTTGCAAATGCGCAGAAAATTTTTCATACTATCCCCATAACAAAATATATATAGCCTAACCTGTATTTACAGTTTTATTCAGATGAACCCTGCCTTTAAACTAGAGCTTGTCTTGTTTTTTTTTCTGTTCATTCAATTTCATATTTTTGTTGAATTCAGGAGGGGAACAGGCCCATACTTTAATTTTTATTTTTTCTAAATTCAGGGTAGCTGCTCTATTTGTTCTTGCTCTACTTGCCAATCAGCATCTGTGTACATGTGTTTTTAACTTTGACTGTGTTATTTGTACTGGACTAAAGCTGCAGGAGGGTTATTGGGATCCTTCTCCATAATGTTAGATAAACCATTGTATTTATTTACACCTAAGAGGAGTCCACATGTTGTTGTAGTTTTGCTGTCATGGCATCCCTCAGCTGCAAATCCCACAAAATATTCCAAGAGGAAAAGGAAGAAAACTGGGTAGTGTGAACTATAAGGGCAATTGAATTCTCATATTAATCCTGTCAACTCCAAACAGGTAGCTATAAATAAAAATAGGCCTAAAGGCTCAAGTTGTGTAGGTTGTGTTCATTCGGAGCACAGTCAGAACATTAGGGGAAATGCCAGATATGTAAATAAGTGAAGGTTTTACACAAATAAGTTATAATTAAGGAAAGAAAATGAAACCCTGAACCGGGGACACACATTAAAGGAGGAAGTTCAAAATGAGTTAGTTAATAAACATTGCATCTTTTCTGTACTGTGCCTTGTCAACCATAACCAAAAATCAAGGCAAAATGCCTCGGGGGTTTTATTGTATTCTTTTTTTAATTGTCTTTTTGTGCAGACCCTCCACCAGGTGTGTTGGTCTTATCCCCGGGCAGTGAGCTGGTTCTCACCTGCAAAGGTCATGTAATGGTTGACGGAGTAAAGGTCAATATTGCCAGAGACAGCTCAAACAACAACAGGAGATGGAGTTCCTCTTCAGTTGCACCCACAACCACTGGAAACATCATGAACGACGAACATACAACAGACAGTTCTGTAACTGAGGTATACCACATTGACCCCGAGGCAGAAGTTCGTACGACGAGAGAAAACAGACTCACAGATACAGCTTCCTCCACCACTAACATGGTGCAGCCGACCAGTGCTGGCGGACTGCTGAGGGGCGAATCCCACTGGGAGGCTGAAGAGGTGGATGGAGAGGGTGACTATGAGGAGGAGGAGGAGGAGGGAGGGGAGGAAGGAAGCAGGGTAACAAGAGGCATTAAATCAAGGCCTTGGTGGAAGTGGAACGGGAAGACAGTGGGAACAAGCGGAAACGAGTGGAGAAAACTCACGTTGGAGAGGAGAGGGGCCACGCTGTGTCTGCGCTCAGCGAGAGAGACAGACTCTGGGAGGTACACGTGTCATCACCGAGGCAGAGAGCGGTTCTCCTTAAAAGTCATTGTTGCAGGTGAGTCACAAACACAGTTCATTTAGACGTGATGTGTCACTTTGGTTCTGTCGTGTTATAACTGATTAAACCGCACAAGGTTTGACATTAGTGGTGAAATGTGCCAAACACTCTGATCAGTACTCGTCATAGTGGGAAACGTGCAGTTGTAACTTATAGTATCGACAATGGCTGTGTTGTTTTAAATGGTTAGTGAAATACTATAAACAATTTACAGTTTACACAACAAAAATAAGCAACAATGGTTTAGCTGTAGATCGAAAGACAAAGAATTGAGTTAACGTACTGTATATGTTTGCATGTCGTCTTTACATGTTAGATCCTCCTGAGAGTCCACGTCTGTCCTGCTACAAAAAGTCACCCAGCAGTAAGATTCGCTGTGAGTGGAAACCTCAGAGGCCTGTGACGGGACAGACGAACTGTTACCTCATACTGAATAGAAGGTAGGGACACACACTGACACAGTGGCCATCTGTGACTGATGTGTGCACGGTGTGAAAGGAGTTAACGTCAGCTGATGAATAAGAAGTAAATCGAGAAGATTTACATGTGAAGAAAATGTTACAGCTGCTGAAATTTAGCTGTTGAATAATTTGAAATAGCAGAAGGGCTGAGAGAAGCAGAAGTGTCAATTTGAGAGTAAGTGTTCAGTAGAAGATGAAAAAAAAAAAACGATGGAAGGTTTTGAAACATCAGTCGAAATCATAAGACTGATTTTTCAGTTTTTATATCTTTCCATTACTAAGTGAGCAACGTTCCTCTTTTCCTTCCACCCGCTCCCAGGCCGCTGGACACGTTCCTTCAGTTCCAGTGCTCGTACTCATCTCGGCTCTCCCGCTACTGGTGCGCTCTGGACCACAACGAGGACGAGCTCAGGAAACTTCACATGGCCTACCTGTGTGTCACGAGCATCGCAGGCAACGCCACCAGCGCCCTGCTGCCCTTCACACCTCTGAACATCTGTAAGTGTGCATGTCAGCGAGTCTGACGTAAAAGCCACGGAGGCCCTCTGTAGGTGCACTCACTATATTCCCTCCTGCACCCCCTACAGTGAAGCCGGACCCCCCGTCCAATGTGATAGTCGCGCAGGTGGAGGGACATGAGACGTGGATGAGGGTCACCTGGTACTTCCCGACCTCCTGGAAGCCTCAAGACACGTATTATGAACTGATCTATGAGGTCAAATATCGGCCTCTGGAGTCTCCAATTTATCATGAGCAGGTGTGAACTGGTGGACAAGCCACACGTGTGTGTTTACTTCTCACAGAACTTCACGTCACTGGACACTCTGCCGTTATCCGTCTACTCCAGTGTGATTCACCCGGTGATCTGTCTGTATGTGTTTACTTAGGTGGCAAGGATTAAGAGTCAGCGCTCCTACAAAATCACTGATGCATTGCCTGGTGTCACGTACCTGATACAGCTCAGGGCCAAGGAAGAATATGACGGAGAGTGGAGTGACTGGAGTACACCCTTCAATGCAAGCAGCTGGACAGGTAAATACACACACACACACACACACACACACACACACACACACACACACACACACAGGTGAAATAAAGGAGGTTTCAAATCAAGGGTCCATTGCTTAGGGACCAACAGCAACCGAACGTATCCAGCTGGTCAGAGATGTGGATGTGATATAAATCGAATGGACCTGTAAATCCTTGAACTTTCTCTTCTTGCAATCAAATAGAGCTTAGTTCACACTGGACACAGATATAAGTAGTCATGACAACCGGACAACGCAGGGCTCCTGTTTCCTTCCTGTTTGATTTGGGTTGTCCAAAAAGAGCTGTTCATGCAAACATCATCTCATACATTCACTTTTACCTCTTCCAGTTTTGTTTCTTTAATACATTTTTTTATCGCTTTGCTCTGTTTATTTATGTTTTTATTAAGTTTATACCCCGTTTATGAATTTATGAAAGGGACACGTGGTTTCGTTAAATTCTGAGATGAAAGAGAAAATTCTTTCAGGAAAATGATCTTTTTATTTTCTCTTACACTGGTTGATTGTTCATGAGCACCTCTGCATAATACTGAAACCTTCTGTTTTCCCCTTTTTCACTTAAAGGAACAGTTTGACTCTTTCACAGTTTTTTTAAAATTCAGATTAATACTCACTCAAAACCTTTTTATGCAGATTCAATGAACCAGATATAATGTGTTAATTAATGATCTTAAGTGGTGCTGGATGGATGCTCTGTGTTTTCTATTATTTCCAGTCTTCCTGCTAAGCTAATAACTAATTGTCTTATCATCTAGCTTTAACATTTGTTGTGATTTGTTTAAATTATTGAGAAGCCAGACATGATTATTACAATGTGAAAGTGATATTGCTCTTCTCTCAGCAAAAAAGCAGCAAACTAGCCTATTCCCCAAATATCAACCTATCCCTTAACGTATTTTTCTTGTAGTTGAAGGAATTAAATTCTTATTTTTGTTCACCTCTGCTATCAGATTATGTTAAACATATTAGCATGATTTAAAAACCATTAGTTTACTTTTGGATCAGGGCTTGTGTTGCTTAAAAATGTATAATACTAATGTCCTATTATTGGCATCCAATCTTTGTTTCTGCATTCAAGACTTTTGTTGAATCCTCATAATAACATTATATTTTTAAAAAAAATCATAATCTTATTGTGAATTAACTGATACCCTAAAGGAATCCTATTGGGACCTAAATGTTTATGTACTGACTCAATGAAAGTCAGGCAAAATTTGGAAAAAAGTTTGGAAAAAATAAACATACAGTAGTTTGTGGCAGAAATATGTTTCCCTTTTCCCTTTCCCTTTTCTGGGAATACTGTATCAGTCATACAAATACACTTCAAAAATGTCACATGTACGTGGCTACTGTCTTGTTAATGTCTTTGCCCTTTCTCCACAGCTCAAAGGATCAGTGATGATCTGATGACCACGACGGTAAGAGTCCGAGGAGTCACTCAGATGTGTCTTTTTTCCATTTTCCCTGCAGAAACTCACGCTACCTCTTGTGTCACTGTCTTTAACCAACAGTTTCTAGAATCCGCAGAGGAAGGGTCTGCTGCAGAAGACGACACGCCTGATGGTATGATCACTAACAGACAGTAAAAAATATTATGGTTAATTTGTGTATTTTGTGTGTGTGTGTGTGTGTGTGTGTGTGTGTGTGTGTATGTGTTGAAGAGAGAGAGAGAGAGAGAGGAGAAGGGAAGGAACCTTTAAATGTGGTCAGTGCTAAGAACCCCTCTACCCCACTGGGGTTTAACAGGAAGTCATGCCATCATAATAACTGAGGCTCAACAACGAAACAGGCTACAGGATACATGGCTCAGCACACACACGCACACAGTCACACCCAAACATGTATACTTGCATGGTTGTTGTTGTGGTCCGTAAGGATTTGTCACAGTGTCCCACTCTCTTTAAAGTAGTTCCTGGAGCAGTGGTTGGTGGAATGGAGGTGTCACATCCCGCCCTGTGGATCTCTGGCTCACTTCTTCTCTTGTCAGTCGTTTTGGCGGCCTACATGTTCAGGTAGGGAGACTTGGTGATAAATGTGCACTTGGTCATGTTTTTGCACGTGCGAGTTAAACAAATGTGTCTCTAAAGCTTGATTTTACTCAAATATAGAAAACAATTATCCCTGCCACAGAAATGTCTAAGTTCACAACATAAACTTAAATTGACACATTCTCAGATTCATGTACTTATACGCCCTAAATTAAAGCCTCAAATTCCTCAGCAACGTCAACTTCCTCACTTGACCCTCTCTTATTTTTCCTACCAGGTACAAGGACAGATTAATGTCTAAACTCCACCGTGTGAGTGTCGTCGTCCGGTCAGGTGACTCATCTCAGCCTCCACCACCCACCCCTGTTGCCCCGGAGGGCCAGGCCCTGGTGACCTTTATGCCTCTGTGTTACAATGACTCACCGCCAAGTGAAGCAGGCGAAGGGGAAGAAGAAAATGAGGAAGAGCAGAGGATGACGGACAAAATAGAAGCCATGCACTTCAACAACACAAGTTATTTCTTGACCCAGAGGGAGTGATCCCACTCAGCAACATCTTTCTAACTACTCTATAAAGTTGGATTGGTGTTTTTCACTTCAGAACCAGTGTCACAGATGTCACAAGGATATTTTAATGATTCTCCTATGAGCGTCTTTTTAGAAGCAAACTCAGAAACATCCTGTAAAGCCTGCTTCTCTATCTCTATAACTCTATCTCATGCCTAAAATACCTCTGATATACTTTTGTTGTTGTTGTTGTTGCTGTTGTTGTTGTTGTACAGTATTTTGCTTGCTCTGTCTCCTGTGCGTGCCAATTCAAAATGTGTTGGGTGTGGGTCTAATTACTGTAAAGGCCAGCATCTACATGCCTGAATAGAATTTTGCGAAAGGTTAATCAATTATATTACCCTCATCTTGCCCTCTCAGTTTCCACGTATTCTTTACATGGTTTGAAAAAAAGATGCAGTGAAAGTACTTGATTTTTGCTTTTCACACTGAAATGTAAATAGTCAACCGGCATCCAGAAGAGGGGCTACACCAGGGAAAAACCTTTTCACATTGATTTTAACGTAGTCATATATGAAACGTGATGTGGGTGTTACCTTGACATGTAAAAACCACAGTGTTTTTTTTAATAGAGTAGTCAAAAACTGTATTTTTAACTTTTTTTGTCTTGTAGAATTCAAGTAAAATTCTACAAGAATTATAAACAAACTAAAGACAAATCACGTAATGAATGCTTATATAGACAGATACAGAATTCTACCTGACAACAGCAATGAACTTAATTCTGATTGGTTACTTTCAAAGCCGTGTCACGCCTCCTTTGATGGCCGGTGTGATCTCCCACGGTGACGACACGGGTCGAGACAAATCGCATCACGTGATCTGAGGTCACATGCGCAGTAACCGGCGCAGTGCTGACCCCTCGCGGACGCAGCCCCTCGTCGCCTGAGCTCGTTACCATAGCGACGGCTGTTGCCAAGCGTCGAGACGCCGCCAGGAGCAGGTGACCGCCGTTGTGTTGGACATGGCCCCCCAACGTTTCTGCGACGTCCAATAGAGAAAAGTAAACACAGGCCAAACAACCGACATCCGTCGAGGATCGATGGCGGGAGAAGGCGCCTCGGAGAGACTGGACCTCGGAGTTCTGAGCGAAGAGCAGCAGGAGAAACTGCGACGGTTCAAGGTAACGGGCCGCTTTCACAGCGCCGAAGGAAAAACATGTGAAAAGCCAACCGTTCATTTGATTTCATTAGAGTTGTAGTTTCCTTTTCTTTTTAGGTTTTTATATTCCATTTGTTCTCTGGCTGCTTTGATTCGCTGCTTCCTTTGTGGAGCACAATCTTTATTTCGAAAAGTTCACTGTAATTAAAGATTATTGTTATTATTATTATTTTATTTCATTTTATTTTTGCGAGCCTAGTCACTGTAGTGTTCTTTCCCCTCGATTTCCAGATCAAGACGAGGATCGACAACGAGAAGTATCTGAGGTCGCATCCCGAGGTGGAGGTGTTGATCGGAGACTTCCTCAGGTTTGCCAGCTCGTTCTCTTCAGTTGTGAGAAGCTTGACTCAAATCAGCTCCAATTCCTCTTCCTTGCATGAATATAATTTGTTTATTTTAAAGATCAGAATCTGCCTGTGTTTGTAAGCCAAAACATTGAATATCATGTCCTATATGTATTATTCATATTTTTTAGATTCAAATCTGACATGTACAAACAATTTGACTGCTATGAAAGTCAGAGCTGTTAATGCATTTCAAGCCTCTTGCAAAATGTACAGTTGATCACATTTTATTTTTTTTGCCCTCAGAAATATGCTTCTCAAAAGGCCCACTGACATCAGGGAGTTTGCTGCAGGTGAAAACGCACACAAAAACCATACACCAATTTTTTAAATTTTAAAGGGGCCATATTATGCTCCGGGCACCTTTTCAGCCTGCCTCCACATATATTTGGTTATCTGGGGGGTCTGCCAGCCCACGGAGAATGAAAAGAAAACAATGAGTCGTTGATTCGTGGTTTGGGTTGATCGTGCAGACGGTCTGTAAACGAGCCGTTCACAGCCCGGGCGTCAAGTGACGTAAGTTGACTCCTGCTACTGGGGCGACCATGCCCCCAACCTGAGCAGCACCTCCCCCCTTGAAGTGCGGAAAAACAGATCGCGTCTACGCCATCATTTTCTCGCGGCTGCCGGCTGCCGGTCGCGGCGGTCGGTCGCGGCTGTCGGTGGTCGGTCGCGGCTGCCGGCTTGCTGCCGTCGGTGGTCGCGGCTGCCGGCTTGCGGCGGAGCTACCGGCGTAGCTAGAGTCGCGGCTTGGATGTCGCTAACGTTCTATCGCCCAGCCCCTTGTGCTCTGTGTGTAATTATGGAGAACGTGTTCGCTGTGCCTCCCGGGTCTCTACGTCGTGTATGTGCCTTGTCACGTGCGACTGTTGTCATGGCAGCGCAACGCCGTAGTTGCGCAGCAGACCCGGGGAGGAGCGAGGCGGAGCTTTGTGGAAGACGAAGGGAGGGGGGCGAGATGTAAGCAGGAAAGCGCTTGAATCGACCTTAGTCTCACAGGGCTGTTTATACAGAAAGAGGAGGGGGCTGTGTCCCTTGATCCTTGAGGCGTTTTGACATGGAATGGCAAAGACATGTAGTTCACACACCTGAAAACCAATGTAACTTGTGTAAAAGGGGGCATAATATGGGCCCTTTAAGATTTTGTTTGTCTCATGTTTGATTTTGGTTATGGTCTTGGTTGTAATGGATAACACATTATTTAATGTACACTGGGGTCCAAACGTATCATGGTCATACAATTTTGGATCCGAGTGTGTATAGTGTAGGTGTCAAATAGGCAGTTGTTGATTTTTCATGTGATTTGTTGATTATCAAAATATGGAATCGTCATCTCTCTCTCTCTCTCTCTCTCTCTCTCTCTCACACACACACACACACACAAAGGCATAATGTCAGCCACTAACCTCTGTTCATGATCATTTTCAGAACACTTCAACGACCCGAGCCTCCATTCGACCATTGACTCCGAAAAGGAGGAGAACAGTGTCATTGAGTAAAAGTCACCCAACAGTCTTGGCGCTGCAAGCTTCTCCTCTGTGTCCTTCTCTGAAAGGAGCAGCACATGTATGGACCCCCGTGACTACTATGGGTCTGATAGGTTTTATGTCTGTCTAAAACAGTTATTATACAACACTGCTATCGTGCATATGCCGCTTGGGAGCTAGGGATGGTTCTAATGGCCGTTTCTAATGAGTGTGATTAAAAGATAATGAGGAGACGACATCCTATGGGTATTACACACTGTGTGTTACATCACCCACATGATCATGTAGGGACATGTTGACCTGTGTATGTCGCGTTTGTTGACCTGAGTTATCTGCGTTCATCTGAAATGAGCCATGTCCACTCAGCTACTATATATCGATTACACAGCTATAGTGAAGGTCTGCATACGTTGACACTATTCCACCCTTTACAGTCACGTCACTTTACGTTAAATGGTAAAACAGTTTTTCATAGTTAATTTCTTTTTTGATCAAACGTCCAGTGTGCTACTAAATTCTTTGAGGTGGCATTTTTTCTGCCTTTTTTTATAAAGATAGGTTTGTTTTTTGTTCCATCAAAATATGGGATAAGTTTCAGGGTCCTACATTAGAAGAAGTTGAATTTCACTAATGAGACCATCAGTTCTACTTTGCGTAAATGTATATTGGCTTTGTGTTTCTGTAGAGAAGGGATCCCCTCAGGTTCTTTTTCAAAAGTACCATCTGTCTGCCATTACAATAAGTGCATTGTATAACCTTCTTCTGCAATGGCCTTGACATTCGAGGCCATGTGGTCATTACCACTTTGTGTTCAGTAGCTGCTGTAGATAAAGCTTTAATCTCCCTTTGTTTGTTTTGGTTACGTCATTCTGTTTAGACAATGCATCTGAAATTACATATTAGCATTACATCTTTTTTTACAGCCTCAAAATTGAATAAACCATCATCCAATATTCGTATTTTTTGTTGTTACGTTACATTATTTTCATAAAAAAGATTGGGATAAAAGTTGCAGTTGTACACATGATGACAGTTTATGCACAATTCTTAAAAGATTATGTCAGTTTGTCTGACAATGGTGAGTTAAATTCATATCTCACTTCATACACCCCCTCCCTCTCTTTTGCAAACACACCACACACACACACACACACACACGGGATTTGAAACCATGCACCCACTAAGTGGAGGATAGTAACCACCCAGCTCACATCAGATGTGAGAGAACGGCAGAGGAAGAACACGCATCCTCATTTAGTCTGTCTCCTGATTTTTTAACTGAATTGTTTTTTTAATCTACCAGGGACCAGGGGCAGATTCTGTAAGTAAAAACTAATTTGTACATAAATCAGAAATAAATTTGTTCTATTCCTCAGTCGTTTTGATGTAATGGTAGTTTTTATATAACAAAAAGTCTCAGACCATGTTCCAAGTGGCCTTAGACTTTTGGACCTCACTGTATGTGCATATTTTAACCCATATTACTAACCCTAACCCTTTAACCCATATTACTAACCCTAACCCTGCTTAAATTGTTATTTTTAATGTCGATCAATAATTTTTCATGAGTGATGGTTTCCTATGATATGTCAAATCATTATATAGTCAGCAAATAAACAATTATTATACTGTAACATATTGTCTGACTTTAGAAAAGATCACACATGGTCTTGGGATAAGACATTATTAACAAGGTCAATATTTGTCTATCTTTTTTTTTTACGCATTTGCCGGTAATCACTGAGGGCATATCCAAATGAGAAGTCAAATGAATACAAAGCAAACAAACAAAATGGCAAATACCAAGATGCAAATGTTTGGAAAGCTGTTTGTCCCGACCTGATGTACCAAGAAAAGAGAAGTTGACAAAATGTTTTTTTCCAGTTCATCATACCTGTTTGTCACGTCATGTTATCCCCCAAGTCCAGAGGCTATCCCATCGGATAGGCACCATGGATGGTAACTAGGGTGGTGTGAACGCACATCATTAGAGGGAGGATGTATGGCACACAACTTCAGGTGGTTCACATGGAGACAGGTTCCACAACAACTGAAGACCTATGTGTATTATGTTATGGGAATAAAACCAATGAAGAAATACTGTATCATTTTAAAAAGGCCCCCAAAAAAATGTGTTGATATTAATGCACCATCATATCATCATGTTCAACAGACAGGACTTTTCACCATGACTTTTAAAGGAGGGACATGTGCCTTACTGCTCATTGTGGCCTGTGCAGCCTTGGGTAAGCAACAATACCCCCACACAAACTGAGTCCATAACTGGGAAAAGAAAAAATACATGCATTTTATTTGTGTGTTATGTGTTTTTCCTGCTCAGCGAAGCCCAAATATAAGGTGCCAGAAAAACTTGACTTACAGCACATGGTCAAAAGACTGGTAAGTCATTTGAAGGAGGAACAATATAAAGAAACCACCGTGATAATTATTTTTAAAAAATCTAACTAATTGTCAATATAATGTTTTACAATGTCTAACCCTATACATCTGACGATGATGTGTCTGTTCTTTTTTTTGTGATCAGATGATGAGGTGCCAGAATAAGGGTGAGAAAACTCTTTTCAGTCACTTTTCTGTGAAATTAATTGAGTGTGGGAGAGACTTTAGACAAAGCTAATGCATCCATGATGAACGCCCACTGTAGCATGAGTCACAACTAATTCTTGGAAGTTATTCAGAACAATTCTGACGCGTTTCACCTGTGCAACATATAAATATGAAGAGTTGCTATGTTGCAGGATACCATGTGCCAATGATGATGCTGCAGAACTCTATTTTCAATTATAGGTAATTCTGCATGTGTGTCTGTGTTGTGTGTTTGCTTGATCTGAAGAAAATCTCAAAAAAAGTTTTCTTTTTCACCTTGAATATTCAAAAGAGTTGTTGTCATTTCTTTTCTCAAAAGATGTTATGTTTCCGACTAGCCATTTTAAAGCACAATGATATGACGTGAGACGTTTCTTTTAAGCTTATATGCATGTTTTAGCCATTTTTTGATGAGGAGATTTATTTGCCTCAAGTCGAGAAAATGTGAGGATGGACCAATTACTGTCAAGACATCTTTGTTGAATTTGTCTGGATAATCAAAAAAAAGGAATCAAAATATAAAAAACAACACGTGATCTTTAATACCAGCTCTACACAGATACTTCATCCGTCCCCATGGGGAAATTGATTTGCAGCGACAATCAGGGCATTTTTCACACACCAACATAACAGAAACATCAATAGACATAACTTACACTTACATTGTACTTTTAAGCAGCTCTGGATGACAGAGGAAGATATTTGGTCCAGACCAGCTGGACATCCTGATTTTTGTGCATCTACTCTACTCACCCACTCTTGTTTCCGCTCTAATCTCTCACTCAGTGGTTTGCCAAAGGAGGACACATCTGATGACTCATCCAACACCAACCTTTCCACTTTTCTTGATGATCTGAAATTAGCCATTGAGGGCACAATCAAAGATTCGGTTAGAGTCCACATGGCTGACTCCGATCAAATGGTGTGAAGATGCATGAACACACACACACACACACACACACACACTCACACTCACACACACACACACACGGTTGTACACTTTAACCACTACTACAAAATGTCACTCACAAAGAAAAACAACGATTGAATCATTTCATCAATTTTCCAATGTAATAATATTAAACAATATTTTCCTCTATTCCTATTTCAAGATATATTCAAAGGGCTGGTTGTCTCAGTTGTCTCTTTTCTCTTTGTTTTTTGTAGACAAACAACATGTGGAATTGCACCACTCTTCGAAAAATGATCAGGCTGATGTGGAATTCTTCTGTCAGTACACACATGCCAATATCTTGAAAAAAACCTGACACATAATGCATGGATGACTTGATGTTGGTCTGTGGTAGTCTAATCATACCCGTCATCTCTTAACAGGAGGCATCTGCATGTTACATGCAAGCAGTTGTGGCCCCTCTGTCCTGGAAGACTTTGACCATGCAGGGTGAAAACAGTATAAACCCAGACCACTATGACACGCTGCTGTGGGCTGCCAGACCTGCAATGCAGGATTTGTCTTCTTCAAGAATGAACCTTCCGACCAAAGTGGAGGCTCAGTACATGGAAAAGATGTGAGTATGTGATTACGTACTCCGCTGTCCATCAGCAACTTCGAATTTTTAAAACTGCTGTTGGTTCCAGGATGATGATGCTGAGGGAGGTGCACTACACCATGTCTCTGGGTCAAAGAGCTCGGGTGGCAAAATGGGCAAAAGAGCAGATCGCTCAGAAATACTTCAACTGTACTTTGACGCCACCATCAGACTCAAGTTCAAGAGAAGAGTCGAACACATCCGGTCAGTAAACACTTTTGTACAATAAGTCACACATTCCTATAAACAGCATTCACCTTTAACTATTTAGAAACAAATCCGATGGATTCATATAATCTTCTGTTGAACGGAAAGAAGAAAGAAGGAAAAGACAATTTGGCAGAGAAGCTAGAAATCATAGGGGGAAAGAAGGACGAGTTTGGAAGAAACTCTTTCCAAAGTAGAAGGGACGAATCAGAAAGAAGCTCAGCACTTGAGAGATGAAGAAGCTGCAGAGACGAGAAAAGAGGGAGACGGTGCAGAACAAGAAAGAAAAAAGGTGAAGGAAGCAGCTGAGATGAAGCAAACCAGATGCACGAGAAGGAGACGAGAACTAGAGGAGTGCGAGACATACAAGCAAAAGGCTTCATGCAAAAAATCATGCAAAGAGGGTCATTAACTAACATCACATCACAATCATTTATTCTGCAGTACCTGTGGAGCGCTGCAAACCTTCACTGAAATGGCTGAACTTGAAAGCGATGACCACAATGGGACCGTACCTCTCTGGTTTAGCACCAGGCGACGTCGATTCTTCTGAGAAGGTGAGGTTACAATGAAAATCAAAGACTGACGAAGAGCCAATGAAACCGATAGTACCAAATAACAAGATATTCATTTTTATCTCTGTTGGTTTTGATACCTTTCGCTTTCTCCTCTAGCTGTGTGAATTTTTCCTGTCAGGACAACTCAAATCCACCATGAGCAGGGTGACAAACATGAAACCCAGCCTGAGCAAGATGTTTCTCCAAAAGATTCAGGAGTGCTTCAATGGAAGGGAGGAGTTTGCGGAGCATGTGGACAAGTGTGTATTCATGCATGAATGTGTGGGCATGACAACATTAAAAATGGATCAGAATCTGGTTTAAAAAAACGATCTGGCCCTACATGACTGATTCTCAAAAGATATTAGATTTTTCAGATTTCCACCTGGAGGACAGATGAACATACTCCTGTTGTCCCAGAGGTTTTCTATTCACTGTGCACGATTAATGTCAGACCATTGTTGTTCTGTTGTTGAGTGCAGGTCTTAGACATACCAATATAAGGGCGAGGGGCCTCATCACAGACACTCTCTCCTGATGAAAGAAAATGATATCAGTGCCTTCAACCCTCCTCAGGCTCGGCCCACTGGCGTGTTATTACGATGCTCCAAAATTGCCTCCTGGCCTCAGCAAGAAGCTCCTCTCTCAACTTGCCAACTGCGACAACCCCAGAATCACACAGGTATCACTGACTTGCTCATACTTAGCCGTACTTTCACACATGTCCGTCTTCAGCCAGGACCGAAGTGACAAATGTCATGAATGTCATCTTTTGTCGTCTCTTGTCTTTTTATCCTATCCCGACTCAAGCTGAAGAAGCGCCTTGTCACGTCTGTGATGGCCAATTCCATCACGGCGGAAGCACTACGTGAGCTTGGCAGCAGTGTCACCCTGTTGTCTCTTAAGCAACTGTCCTCACTCTCTGCCACCAATCTCAAAGGCTTTCTCCAAAACCTGGGACCCGAGGCCCAGTGGTCAAAGAGCCAGCAGCGCATTCTGGTCAATAAACAGCTGGAGCTCAAAAAGGTAAGTCTGCAGGGTTGGCAGTTTGTCTCTCCCTTGATGCTGGTCTCATTCTGTTTTCCCTCAGTGTAAAGTGGTTTCAGGTAAGGACCTGATCGACCTTCAGTCAGTCGCAGAAGGTTTGCCGAGCTGTGTGCTCAAGCACGCCAAAGCCCAGGAGATCCTGGACGATCCAGAGGCTCTGAAGAACATCTCCAAGCGGATGGGGAGGGGAAAGCTGAAGGCCATGCTGCATGGGGTGAGTAAAGGGAGAGAAGCAGGAAATAGAGGCCAAATTCTGGAAAGGCTGTTAAAACAAAGATCTAAACATATGGATTCAATCTCCACTTGAAAAGATGGTGTTATCTGTAATACCATTAATATACAGCTTAAACATCATTTTGGAAAAAAATGTATGATTCTCTTTGGCAGCTTCGGAATGTGAATCCCCCGGAGCTGGTGCAGAAGTTGTCTGGCCCTTTGTTTCGCACAATTTCTCTAAACCGCCTGAAAAAAGCCAACATCACCTCTTTGGACCAGGTGGAGGATAAACCATTGACTCTGACACAGGTACATATTTAATTGTTAAATAAGGCTTTTGAGCTAACTATGTAATGAGATTTACAAACAACTGGGACCATGTTTCCCTCCTTGTCGTCTCTTCCTTAGGCAGCATACGTGGCAAAAAAGATGCAAGACCTTAATCGGTTTAAGTATAGGTAAGACATACAGTATGAAATATAAATATGCATCAATTCGAAATGACGGTCATTTCTGTGGTGATTAAAGCTCTTGAATATTGGTCTCTATAGCGTTAGGTATTTGCCACTAAATAACCAAGTAGCATCCTTAATCTTCTATATAATTAAAATGTTCTGAATGTATATAGGACCACATTCATGTTAGGAGATGCATGATAAAATAGTTTTATTATCTGCATGTTCTTGTTACTGTATGTGCATTCCTGATATTGCTTCACAAGCATACGTTCAAAATGTTATTGATTGAAACAGGGGGCTGCGTTCAGTCATTCAGGGTATAACCTGTAAGATGATTGACAAAATTGAGGACAAAAAAGACACATGGGACATGGCTCTGGCCATAACAGAGACGCCACGGTGGCTATCCAAAGTGCAGGTAGGCCTATATATACTCATGCATACAAAATATGCACCGTTATCTGTAAATAAAACATGTGTACAGTTTTACCAATCGAAAACAAACTTTCAGGCAGGATGTGCTGCCCAAAAGCTTTTTGCGACTCTGGAGAAAGAGAGAGCCGACTATTTCAAAACCATCACAGATGAGGAGCTGGATAAGATTCCTACGTTCTTACTTCTTCACCTGCCGTAAATGAACACTCATTTTCTCTGCCCCTTTAATCAATGTTTTTACACGTTGTCACAGTGTCACAGCCCTGAATCTCATTTGAACCATTCCAGGCCTTCCAAGGTGATGGACTTGCCTGACGCGGTGTGTCCCGTGTTCCTCGACAAAATGGAAGCGGCCAACCTGAGTTCGTTGCCTCTCCGTGCCCCGTCTCGCCCTGCTGTTGTCCAGAAGGCACTGCAGTGTCTGGCAAATGTACGCAAAAGGACACACACTTTTAGTGCTTTAATGATGATGATGATGATGATGGAGCAATCTGGCACTTCAGTCCAAGATTAGACAAGACAACATAAAAATAATCCTTCCTTGATTCCCATGGGGGGAAATCCGGATGTTGCTGCAGCCAAAAGACATGATGAGTACAGGAATAATCAAAAAATGAAATAAAATAGAACTACATAAAATAACAATGAGACACGGGACAGAAATGTACAAGAGAATAGTGCAATACAATCACAAAGTGACAGAGTGATATCATAAGTAGCAGCAAGTGAGATTGTCATATGATGTGATGATGAAAGTATTCTTGGAATTATCTGCATTAATATGGAGGAAGCAAAAAGAGTACATCACGTACAGTATATGATACAGTGCATTATAACATTGAATCAGAGGTACACAATGAGGTGAACTGTTGTAATATATCATAACTCAATGAACTGTGCTGCAATACAGCTCAGCCTAAGATATATGATAAATATAGTTGAAAATCTATTGTAGGCGTTCAATAGGGATGACATCTGTTGACCGAGAAGCCACATAATATAGTCATCAAAACATTTCATAAGCTCTCCAAGCATCTTTTCATGTCTTTCCTTAAAAATTTGCGACCGCTCCATTAGGCCCGTGGCTGCACACGTGCGACAACTGCCTGAGACGTTTACTGTACAATTGCAGGGGGAAGATCTGTCCAAACTTACCACTGAGGACGTGTCCAGGCTCGGAGAGCTCTTGTGTGAGCTGCCTGCCTCCCAACTGCGCCCCATGAGCCTTGATGTCCTCCGCTACAGCCTGCTCACCATGGCTTCCTGTTCGCGCATTCCTAAAGGCCACCGGGCAAATCTTGTCCAACTGGTCAATGAGACTTTTGGGTAGGACACTCACTGGAGTTACTGCAGAAAGATAGACAGAAGGAGTCTGATGCATTTAATCAAAAAAATATATATTTTGCAGGAATCCATCTGATTGGTCCGCAGAGACTATGGAAGGAGTGGGTCCTCTCCTCTTTTGGGACAACAATGCCACAGCTGCCCTGCCCAATAAGGTATATGTGGCTTTTCTCTTTTTTCTCCACGTCACCTGGACAGTGATGCGGCTCATAATATCCTCTGTTATCCCATTTCACATTTTCATCAATAAACCATCAGTCACTCAAAATTAAGAGGGAGTTGAGCGCCACTCTTCTAGGTGCCTCGTATTCTTCGTGACACCTTCATCTTTATTTTCTTTCTCTCTGTCTCTGTTAGCCTTGGATGAAGGATGTTCTCCATTTTCTGAGGTCACGCCTTCCCCGCGTCTCAGATGCACTGAAGAAGAAATTATTCGATCTCACCACCAATCCCACAGCATCAAATGCAGAACGTAGAAAGCGAGCAGGTGAGGAAGCGATATTTTGTGTGTGCTGATAATTGTTTGCACGCATGGTTCCACCGTGCGCTTCTATTCGTGCTCTGTGTTTATTTCCCGTCTCTGTCAGCTGACATTAACACCAGCGGAAAAAATGGAGTACCCACTGTGGAGTTGATCCAAGAACTGGAAAGTGACAATGTCGACTGGACAGCTGCACAGCTGGAAACGATGTCAACAGAAACCTTCCGTGCTTCTGTGGATATACTTGGGCCCATCGCTGGCTACAATGCAGACCAACTGGCCGTGCTCAGTAAAAAAGCCACCGAGGTACAGGGCGACTGAACTTTATGGTCCACTTTTTTTTATCAAAAGCAAGACCCTCCAGCTTTATTAAAAGATTTTAATGGACCCTCTTGGTGACTTGGGTTAAAAAAACTGCACCACCCTATACTGTATTGTCTCCGATATTATATCATTTTTCCAATGGTGCAACTCATTCAATCATAAATACTTACAGTGCACAAAGAATTTAAAATGATCTATTACTTATCAGCTACAATGTAAATGGAATTCTAATCCTCAAAATAAATTCGTCATCCACAATTTTGGCAAACATAGAAAAGTGCATCCCGGACGTTCTCTCCCCTTTATTTTTGAGCCAAGAGCTATGGACTGAACAGTTCAATATAATCCAATGTTTCCACATGTTTTTACAGGCCTTTGGCCCAGTGTCTCAGATGACTGAGAGTGCGGTGATGCAGATGGGATGTATAACCCAGGGCTTCTCTCACAAAGACCTAGAGAGGCTGCCCTTCTCCCTGGACGCCATGGAGGATATTGCCCACTGTGGCTGGGACGAGTCACAGGTGAAGTGCAGAAAACAGTATCACATGCTCATGACTATTGTACCGATCCTGCTCACGATTTTCCCTAATCACAAAGACCCCAATTCTCAATAGATGACGCCAGTGTGGAAGGGGGTTGCTAAATACAACAACCTGACGGCGCAGCAGCTGGGAGCTGCAGAGATGGTCGCACTGAACCAGTTCATCTGTGGCCTCACCTCCGTCGAGATCCAACAGCTGGACATGGAAGCTTTCAAGTTTGTGCAAAACACAGAACACACTTCTGTTACACATATTCCAATAACTTGTCACACCAGCCGACGAAAGGGGATGTAGCCCAGCGAGAGCACCAACACTAAAAAGTAATTGTAGATGTTCAATATAGGGAGAAAAAAAATGTTATGCCAAATACTTTTTCCAGGCTCAACACAGCAGGCATTTTAAAAAAACGTAAAATTGCCTTTGGTCCGTGCAGCCTGTTTTCAACTATCCATGCAATGTGTGTGTGTGTGTCACAGGGATGCTGTGGGCTCAATGTACGGTGTCCAGTGCCCCTATGAGGTCGCACAGCAGTTTAAAAGTCTTGCTGTGTCAGCGTTTGAAGACCCCAGCACCTGGACTGAGGCGCGAGTGTCCGACTTAGGCAACATAATCGGTGAGATCATCCCCTGTGTGTTTCTGTGCCCTCTGCAGGAAACCAAACTCAACTGTATTACTCCTCAGAAGTGGAGCAGTGTACTGACCATGTTTCTGTCTCCCTCAGCTGGGTTGAATGCACCTGAGTTGGCGTCTCTGAACCCGTCTGTCGGTCCGTTTCTCTGCGCCACCTGCATACCGCTCATACCAACAGGCAACTTTGCTGTAAGTAACTTTTCCCTTGTTCTTTTCCTTCTATCAGGTTCAGGTGAGAGCCAAATCCTGTGGCGGGGAAAAAAGTATATTTAGATACTGGACTGTTAAGTACAGCTTTAATCCAAGTCAGCTTCATTTAAGAATTTTCTACAATCGAGTTTCTGTTCTATTGAATGGTGTTTATGATGTAATCAGATGTAGAAAAGTGGATTCACAATAAAAACTGATTTGAACAAGTTTTTTGGAACAGAAATGGGTTTAACATTTCAAATAAAATACAATAGAAATACTGCATATTCACTACTAACTGTATGCACTAGTGACAATAAATTAACGTAATATCATATATGTTTATGTATATACTGGAGCTTTTAGACATAATGAGTACTATTACTTTGGTAAGTTTTATCATATTTTGCAGATAAAACTTTCAATGTTTAACTCAAAAAAGATTCTGAATGTGAGTTTATTTACTGTATACATCGTTGTGTTTCCCAAGGATTTGAACCCTCTGACCTGCGTGTCACTTACTGTTTTTCCCTCCAGGCACTTTCTGTCGCTCAGCTCGAGGCTCTTGGTCCTGACAACGCTGCCGTGGTGACCACTGAACAGAAAGCTGTGCTTGGAACTGATCAACTGGCCGCTCTCGACAGGGCCGAGACCGGAACTCGTCTGCAAACACCAAAACCCGCAGCAATCACCCCAGGCCAGTCGGGTATGGAGACACATTCTCATATTCCTCCTTCTATTTTTCACAGCTGCTGTTGAAACCTGGCTCGTTAAAACCCATAAAAACTTGGTTAAAAGTTAAAGCTTATGTTATCTGTGCTCCCCTCTCTGGTTTTAAGTGGAAGTGAGTTTGGAAAAGTTGTCCTGAAGAAGTGGAGCCTGAGGTTTAACGTGTCACGTTTAAGAAAATATATACATAAAGAAGCTATAATTAATATTTTCATATTAACAACGGATCACATGACTATCTGCATGTGGAAGGGGGCTCTCCTAATAAATCCACATACCTATCATCCAACTTTGCATTTCAATGAATCTCTTCAGAGCTTTTTAGCATCTTTCAGCTCATTGTTTTGGTATTTAGGTTCTTGACTACTGTTTTCATTTCTTCTCTGCAGCGTAATTTTCAGTCAGAAGGCAGAAGTCAGAAGTCGGAAGGCTGTTCAACAGAAAAAAAACTCTAAAAACTTTAACAGTCCAGAAACAAAGTACAGACAGGCAAACTTACACAGACGCTGGGGGGGTAGGGGGCTGAGTGGGGCTGTTGCTACCCCTACTGGCGAGGGTTGTAACTACAAGACAAAAAAGACAATCAATTAATAAAAAATATTTCATTTCATCGTCTGCCGTGACATCTTTAGAGTTGCAGTGTAGCTGTCCTAACATCGGCCCATTTAAATTTTTCTCATATTTGAGTTAATTTGTGAACATTCAGAGTATCGTCTCCACGGCCTGATCTGATGCACAAATCTAGAACATGACATGATTTTAAGGGTGATAAAAGTAGGATAGATATCTCAAAAAAAGAATCTGATTCCTTTCAATTTTGCATTCTCTTGTTGTGGATAATGTTTCAAAACTGGTATAAAATTATGATGACAAAAAAAAAATGAATTAACTGTCTTGCTGACTAACTTCCAAAGTCCAAAGACTGGGAAGAGTTTTGCTGTGAAAACTAATCCGCTTCATCAGAACTGAATAGTGTGATTCGATGCAGCAGAGGAGCAGCATCAGCAAAGTTTTGAGTCATATATTGTTAAATCCTGATATGAAATCACAACATTCCTCGCTCCACTTGAGCAGAGCACAAAGAAAAGCACAAATACAGAAATAGAGAAAGAAATGGCGTAGTGATCATAAAATGAATTCAACCTTCGTATCCTTCTCTCTTCCAGGAGCTCCGTCACTGACCGTGGAGGGGATCTCGGCCTTCATGAAGCCTGTTCTGTTTTTCCTCATAGGGTTCCTGTTGCTGTGAGACCAGAGTCACAAGTCACCTAAAAGCAAAACGTGCAGCAGCTTCAGTTAATCACAAACGCTATCGATTTAGATCACATCATTTTATCATAGATCACTTGTAACTGCATTGCAATTCTTCCAAGTTAATCTTATTGTTGATGAAGTAGATTGATTGTCTGAGATAATTTGTCACTAGGCCAACACCAGGCCAACATAAACAAATGGCCTGGTGTTTAGTTTAAGGATTCTATATTGTTATTTTATTTCCATCAAGTTTAAAGTTAAATATTAAAGCTCTACATATTTATGAGAAAGTATATTTTAATAGAATTAAGAGAAATATTTAATGTTTGTCAGTCTGGGGATCTTCATAAGAGCTGACAACTTGGAGGATGATAATCATGAATCAACTTACTGTTGAAATGGTGTTTGCAGACCAAGAAAAAAGTTGAAACAAGACAATGTGTGAGTTTTTTATTAATTTTCTCTTATAAACATTTGGTTAGAAATTGCCTTGTCAATGCAAAAAAACTGAAAAGGGTAAGGTAAATAGGAGTTGTAAAGCATTGGATGATCTCCTGAGAAAGTAAACACAAGCTCACAGCTCACTGAGGAACGCACAATAAAAGAACAGTTCTTTTTTTCAAACTCAGTGATATCGATGCATGGATATTAGCTTGAGCTATGTATTCTGGGGTTTGAGACATGTCAATGAATTTGTCTAAGACAAACAGTCACTAAACAAGAAATCAAAAAACACAGCACACAAAATATTTTCAGCACTCACAACATAATAACATTTCTCCTCTCAGACCTTTACACCATGACACGGATTAGGTAAAGAGCTCTGTCCAGTGTCAGTCTCATGTCTGTGTAGATTTGGATTCCAAGTTCCAAGTTTTCCATTTTCTTGGCAATGCCAAAGACTGTAGAAAAACCCATGAAATACAAGGTTCAACATGTTCTCAGGTTCTTACGAAAGTCTAGGGGAACAGACATAATCACATACACACTGATTACAAAGTTGTGTTTTACAATAATGTCATGAAGGATGCTTTAAACAAACATATATGCCCACATACCAAGAAGCAAACATACATCATTTTACTTCCATCTCGTTCCCCGAGAGGGAATGAATCAGTGTATCTGGTGTAAATTCAGAACATTTCACTTGAAAACTAATGTGAAATGTTAATTTCAACAAGGTTTGAGGCCAGTAACTACAAAGTGTGTACACGTCACATCATCGTTGACCATTTTCCAAATCGTTGTTTTAAGTCTGTGGATTCAATTCTTGTCTTTCACATTTTTTGGTCCACATCACTTCAGGACAATAAAAATATAAAATGTGCTGAGAAGGATACAAGTAAGGTAAACATTTGATAGCAATAGGTACAAGTCTGTCTTTAAACAATACAGACGTACTGTAAATCCGATGGCCTCCGACTCCTCCAGTCCATACAGTGAGATCCCTTCCTAAAGATCGCTGACAGTGATGGGGGACAACAGTCCTTGTTTTGTGCAAAACTGTATTCCAAAGTGTCAGAATTCTGAGTGCGACTCATGATAATGTTGTTTATCTTTTTCCAAAGTTACAGTCTTTAGAAAACACTATTCTAGTGTTAGTATGTCAATGTAATCTGATTACCAATCAAACCTATAAATGGCTGCCTTTGAAGATGGGAAACTTTTGCTATCATGTGCTCTAGAAAATGGCTGACGATGACTTAAAAGTGTACACACTTGATAGTGACGACGCGCGCGCAATCTCAAACACCATAGTGATTCCTTAGAAAATTTATAAAAACAAGGAGTTGACAGTAAATGACACCTGGGTTGGCGTTCGACAATCCTCCTCCTCAGTAGGATCAGTGTCAAATATCAGACACATTCCATTGCTGTCGATCAACAGTCACAGTAGGATTTGAATTTAACATTCACAGTTCTCCTCTCGCACACACCGTTGACGTGGTCACAGCAGTGAACTAGTCAGACTAACGGTCCACTCACTGGGAAGTAGCGCTGATCTAATCAGTATCACTGAACACAGAAATACAGCATTAGATCCTGAATGTCAGAGGGTTACGGCTGGTCTCTCAACCAGGGAGAATCACATTTTACTTTTTTACAATTTCTTCACATAAAAACTCTGTTCAGTCTTTGGTAACATTAGTGCATGAGTGTACTCACCAAAACTTACACGAGTAGTCGACAATCAAAAAGGGTATTTTGAGACGTTATCTCCACCTACCGACGCTGGTCTTCCCCTCGTATCCTACGCCTTATGTAGTTTTCCCCGCGTTCCTTGCGTTGATAAAAGCCATGCCATGAGTTCTGAAGTGTGTATTCAGATCTGATGCCTTTTCGAAATGTTTACCGCACACCTTGCAGGCCAGCGTGTCCTCATCCTCCTTTGCCTGAGATGCGGAGGGCTGAGAGGAGGGGGATGTTGGTGCAGAACAATCCAGAGAACTCTTATCATCGTGGTTCCTGCTGTTACCAGGGGAAGGAGCTGGGTGCGTGCTGAGGGCTTGCTGGTTGTCAGCGTTTGCCTCTCTCATTTTGTGAGTGATGAAGCGGTGACGTGCCAAGGAGGAGGTGGACGCGAAGCAGGCGCCACACTGCAGACACTGCAGGCCACCGCCCTCTGTCCCCCCTCGCCTGTGCTGGCTGATGTGCTCGAGGAACAATGTCTGGTCCTCAGTGGCGAAGCCGCAGGGGGCACAGCGAAATCCAGAATCGGGAGGCGTGTGTGTGTCAGGTGCAGAGGAGGTGGACCGTAACTTCTTCACAGGAGTCATCCCATCTGTGGACTCATCGATGTTCTCTGTCACGGCTCCCCTCCGTCTCCGACGCGGCCCCACACTACTGTCCTGTTCTGAGGAGCTGTCGGCCTCATCTCCGCCTCTCTGTGACCAGAAAAAGATTAAAACAAGTGTTGTTGATCACAGCTTAGTAAATAACTCTTCCATGTCAGACTTAAAAAAATAAAGAGGAATGACATACCATCAGTGTGTCCTGGCTCACAGTGTCCATGTGTCTCAGCTGAACGTGCCTCTCCAGCAATGCTCTACTGCTGAATGTTTTCTTACCCGCCGTACAGAACCTTCATATGCACATGCAGAGATATACACAACATGGGTTTCTGATTTAAGTGTGTCTCACCCCTGGTAGAATTAGGAAGGAGGTCACAGATCGATTTTAATAGGAGACAAAAGTATTGTAGGAAAGTAAAGATATTCTTCTTTCAGCAGATGTAACACACCACTCTAATTTACAGCTCTAATATTCTGATGAAGAAAATGTTTGTACTAGACAGGAAAAGGTTCACAACAACAAACCTTAGGATAACCGTTTCATACTGCATGCAGGATACTCACTGGCAGCGGAAGCCACGATTCATGACTTTGTGTTTGTCTCTGATGTGACGTCTCAGACTGGAGGTTGTGGTGAAGGAGCTCTCACACTTGTTACAAGGGAACTTCTTCAGAGTCTACACAACACAAGCACATACAGTGCACTTCCATGATGACTTCAAATAATGCATGTATGCATGTGGAAACACAATGAATTCAGTCGAGTTACCTTGCCGTGCTGTTCGGTCATATGGGTGATGTAGTCTTCCCGGTCTGTGTAGCGTGCATGGCAAGGCGCACACTTCCACCCTGAGGGGGTCTTCATCCTCTCCTTCTTCACTTTCTGTTCTTTGTCTTTATCTATCAATTCCTCCGCATCTGAGCTTTCTGACTTCACTGAAGGCCGTGAACGAGAAGAAGTAGCTGGAGGCAAAGGCAGCTCTTGTTTTAAGGTGGGAGTCTTGTGGGTCTGAGGAACAGAGGAGTCAGGGTAAAAAAACACATCATGGGGGGGCGGTCGTTTTTGCCTAAACACATAATTAGATATAGAACAAAGACTTAAATGTAGTTGTACCTTGAAATGATCCATTAGGGAATTCTTCTGAGAAAACAGCTTCGTGCACTCTGGGCATTTAAACACTTGCACCTTCTGATTGGTTAAATGAGTGTCAAAGTGGATGTACAGCAGGGGCTTGTGGGTAAAAACGGTGTCACACATGACGCATTTATAGATCAATCTGTGGAGGAATAAAAACTGGCTCAATTAATTGTAAGAGAGAAATCATTTTTCATGTCAAAAGACAAAAGCTTTTAAATCTGAGTGAATGTGAACGCAGTACATTGCCTGTCCCTCAGTGAGTGTCGGATGTTGGGTAGTGATGTGGTTCTGTATGCTGGGGGCAGATTTGAAAGCCATGGGACATCTGGGGCATTTGTGGAAGATGTCGCAATGAGCCTGCTGGATGTGAGACTTCACTGAGTTCAGCCCGCCAAACACCACCTGGCAACTGGAGCATCTGCACAGAGAGAAAGAGAAATGTGAAAGGACAAAGAGAAGAGAGAAACACAATGGGTGTAACAAAGAGCCCATGTCACACCTGTATCCGATACGGCGGGCAAAATGCAAACAGGTCTTGTCCAGGTGTATTTGAAACCGCGGCTGCTTGGCCGTGCCGCCACACTCTGGGCACACGTGTGGTGAGCAGCCTTGGTGGATGCGTTGATGAGCTGCTCCACTGCAGCTGTTGGGCAGGAGCATGGGAGGAGAACACTCAGTGCATGGCTGGAGGACAACAGAGGGGCCAAAGGGAGGAAGTAAGTTTGAGCTCTGTTCACATATCATGAGAAAACAAATGAAATTTCTCTCTGACTCATTCATACACTCACTCTCTGACTCACTCTCTGACTCACTCTCTGACTCATTCTCTCTCTCTCTCTCTCTCTCTCTCTCTCTCTCTCTCTCTCTCTCTCTCTCTCTCTCTCTCTCTCTCTCTCTCTCTCTCTCTCTCTCTCTCTCTCTCTCTCTCTCTCTCTCTCTCTCTCTCTCTCTCTCTCTCTCTCTCTCTCTCTCTCTCTCTCTCTCTCTCTCTCTCTCTCTCTCTCTCTCTTACGGTAGTGTGCGCTGGTTTGATCTCCTGAAAGTGCTCAGCCACTTCCTCTTTGCTGCTGAACTGAGCCAGACACTCGGGACATTTGTTGCCCGTGTGCTGCACTTGGTCCGTTTTCTTGTTGGTTGCTCCTTTGTGTGACTGCGATATTGTGTTAGAGGGGACCGGCCCTACAGAGGAAACCGACTGTGTTGAAGAGGAAGTCAGGAGAGTCGGAGAGGGCACACCTGAGGAATCAAGGAGGAATTTGAAGGAAAATTTGAAGGAAAAAGTTAACAAAAAATGATGCTGGCTCGAGGACAGAAACAATGCTCACTAACCCATTGCCGTGGGTTCCTGCTGACCGATCATCTGCTCCACAGGTACAGTTTTCATGACCAGGTGTGAACACTGCATGATCAGGCCTCGCTCCTTATGCTCTCTGGCGTGTAGAAGCAGGCTACACTTGTTGAAAAAGGCCAAGCGTTTGGCGCAGTGATTACAAGTCACTTCAATCCTCAGCGAGCGCCGATCGTAGTGTCGGGCCAAACTCTGCTCCAGGGCAAAGGCATCTCCACACTCCAAACAACGGAAACCCTGCAAGAGATGTTTTTCATTATCTGGCTAAATTTTACATCCTTAGGAAAACAGTTTAATGGAGCTAATGATCTGTTGTAGGTTTGTGGCAGAGATTCCTAGTTGCAGTTTACACATTTAGGGCCTTACACATTTATATTGCTTGTTTTGTCTGACCCACAGTCCAAAACCCAAAATACTAACTTCACTATCACATATCGCAAAGACAAGGCGCAAATCCTCACATCTGAGAAGCTGAAATCAGCGAAAGTTGGGCAAACGATTTACTGATTATTATCATATCATTGCTGACAAATATTGATGTTGAACGACTAACTGATCAGTTGATTAATCATTCTATACAGTTCTATTCATTCTGAAAGATTTACCTGTGCAGGCAGAGGAATGCCCCACTCTGCAGGAGGAGGTGAGCTCAGGTCTGGTTTATAATTGGGCAGCAGGTTCTTGCTATTGAGGATTTTGTTGAACGCTTCTACCAGGTTGGTCTGACGCTTGGATATGATCGCGCCGGTGTTGTTGACTATGGATGCTGGTCTGCCGCCACTTTGAGCGGTCAGAGGTGAAGGAGCAGGGAGTATCACCCCACTGTTTAGAGTCTTCTGGCCCAGACTGTGCAGGTTGATCCCACCTGGGCTGACGCGATGGGAGGAGATGGAGGGCAAGGCTGCAGTTTTTGTGATGCTGACAGCTGTGGGAGAAACTTTAGGTTTGGTGTCCACTGCAGATTTTTGTTTAACTGTATTGGAACCATCTGGTGTTGCAGCACATGCATCTTGGAGCATCGAAACTGCAGGCGACTGAGATCTCTGTGCCAACTCCCTCTTGGCTTTTGTATTATGACATTCTGGTGAGGATTTTGAACTATCCACAGCCCTGGGAGTGGCTCTTGCACTTCTGATAGGTGCCACCCCAGTCACTTTTCTTGTGATTTTGCCTGTAGACATTTTGATTTTAACTTTGAGGGGGCGCAGTGGTGATGGATCCATCTCTGCAGGACCAGCAGACACCGTATCCTCAGATAATGTGCCACTGCCAGCACCAGTGTTCTCCTCGTTTAACTTTTCTCCATCTCCAGCCATCTTTTGACTAAGCTCCTCCATGCGGCCTGTCCTGTCCTCTTCGCTAGGCCCACACTCAATGAGCTCTTCTTGGTGATGAAATTCTGTTTGGTTCACTGCTAGACCAGTTGTTTGGGCCAAATCAGGACTGCTGCTTCTATTCGGGACCAAAAGACCTGTCTCACTGGGTGGAGGGCTCTCAGGTGAGTCCCTCTCATCAATCACATGCTCTGGGTATTTCTCTTCTTGGACTGATGCTGTGATGACAGGGGGGAGGCAGTCCTTTGGGCTCCGCAGCTGAGGAGTGGCACACGGAGACCTGGGGGTGGTAGGCTGCCCCTCATCCTCAAGAAGGGGTTTAGGTTTTTCAGATTCCAGAGTAAATGAGAGACGAGGAGGATGAGAAATGTCACAAGAAGTGGTGTCAGGAGACCCAAGCAGCTCAGACTGCAGTTTAAATTTGGGAGGGGAGGACAGAAGAGATTCTGGGCTTTCTTGGATCACTAGCGGACTTCCTAAGTCTGGTTCCGAGTCAACATCATCTGATGTCAGAACATGCTTAGGTCCTGCTTTAATACTCCCGTTTTGTGGTAGAGGGGAGGATGATGAATTACGCAGGAGACAAGCTTCTTCTTTCTGAGGGGAGCGTGGAGAAAGTTGAGGGCTGACGGAGTGCGGAGAGCGAGTAGTTGAGGAGTTGTGGCCAGCACAGGTCAGAGACTGGGCAAAGAGGAGGGGCTTCAAACTGTCCATCACATCAGTCGTATGCTGGGCCGATCCAACCTCAGCTCCTGTATCGTCATCACCCTCATTATCAGTCAGGGTGGACCTCAACGGGGAGCGCAAGGACCACGCTCCCCGATCCCGGGGAACAGAGCCCTCAAAGCCGTTGGCTGTCTGGGGCTCCACGGCAGCATCGGCAGCCAGTTTGGGGCCAAGCTGTGAGCTGAGGTCACTCAAGTGGACCTGAACCCGGGAGGCCAAGTCCCCACATGAGAGATCGTCTGTTTTATCGCGGACAGACTTCTCCTCCTCTTCGACGGACTCGGGGCGGCCGGTGTTCTTCACGATGACACTGACCACGGGGCTGTCGCTGTCCGAGGCCGGCGAGCAGGGGAAGCCAGACGAAGAGCCGCTCTCTCTCCCGTCCGCGGTGGTCCCCGCCTCGTCCCGCTGCTCCTCGGGACTTGACTGGATGGCCTCTTTGGCGTCAATGTCGGGGATGTCAAAAGCCGCCAGCAAGTCGTCAAAGTCTGGGGTCTTCATGTCCCCCATCGCCGACACAAGACACGCAAACCTATCGAGCCAAAACAAACCAACAAAAGGAAATCTGGAAAACTGACATACGATTCACTTCATCGGGACGCGTTGACCGAGCCGAGCAGAGACCGATTCCACTTCGCCGTCTCACAGTGAGAACAGCTGTTACTACAGCGGGCTCCGACGCGTTAGTTCCCGGCGACGAGCCCGAGGTGTGCTGCGACCCAGCGACAGACCCGCCTGGCGATCAACATCGATGTTCAAAGAAGCAAAAGCGAGTCAAGACAAACTTGCCGACGTCGAACTCAACTGTCATGCGGCAACAAGTGGCAGCGTCAGCTAACGGCTAGCTACACGATTAGCATCCACCTGCTAGCTGGCCGTGCTAACGTCAGCCGGGCTACTTCCCTCGAGTACAAGAGTACAAACAGCTCGGGTGGACGCTCACCTAGTGCAGTGTCGATACGTCGAGTTCAACTCCCGTTACGTTTACTCTGGTTGAGACTCACATTAGCTCACGCTGGTGTTTCATTTTTGTTACCTGCTAGTTGTCCGATTGGTTCCTGACTTTTACTCTCGGACGCAGAAGTTTCCCGTCACCAAATCATGCGACAGTCAGGGAGTTGACTCCGCAGGAGTCGCGCACATGCTCGTGTTTCCACTAGTGTTGTTTACAGATCGAAGTTAATTCAATTAAGTGGCGTTACACTCCAGACTCGATCCCTGCTTGCTGCTTAACACTGTCCTCATAAATTGTCATTTTGTTCTTTTGTATAATAGAGTAACACAAATGTAGTATTCTGCAATAAAAAATATTTTACAGATGCCACCTGTTTACATGATTGTAATGCCGTCCAACATTCTCATGAAAGAAGCTATGAAAACATAGAAGCATAACGTTTTGCTTTTATGTATCTCCCTAACTTTACATTAATTCATTGTGTATTCATCCAAAAGGTTATTAAAAAAGTTTTCAAAAAAAAACTTAGCAAGTATGGAAATCTCAATAGAACAGTCATTAATATTTAGGAAAAATAAGCAGGTAAAGATCAAAAATGTTGCAGCCTTCACAACTGTAAGTAAATTGCAAGAATCACGTGAATTGTGTAAATTTATTAAGAGTCGTAATCTGCCCATGATGCTGAGTACTTATATTAGAAAAGATTCGAAAGCATCTGGTTGACACAAAAAAACTGACATCAGAAGTCTTTTACCTAAAGTTGAGAAAAAAAAAAAAGAGGCAAAAGATGTTTACATTTACACATCTACATAAACAAAAGATGAACAAAACATTTCCTGTGTTGAGGAGAGTAATACCATTGCTGTGAATAACACATGCAGTGCAATTCTCATGTCTTTTATTTGACATATTTTCAATTCTTATTTCTTTTTCTCCTCATCTTTCTTGGCATCGGCTTTAGAGCCAGTCTGGGAAGCCAGAGAGCCCATTGCATTACGGATGGCTTCATTGTCGGGGTCAACTCCAGGAAGGTTTTCCAGGACGCTCTGAAGGAACTCTGGATCCTGCATTGCATCGAAGTCCTCATCATCCTAGACACAGATAATAATGTAATGTAACTAAGCACCAACATAGCAATCATATTTTGGTCTAATTTGGTGCTTACCTTTGCCACACTGGAAGTCGTGTCAGCTCCGGTGTCCATGTCCTCTGCACCAAACTCTGCAGAAATAAAAAAGAAAAGAAAAGAAATGTTCAAAAGCAGATACCTATGCCACAAAAGAGAATAAGGAAGTGTCAGTAATATTAAGCATTAAATAGGCTCTTACACCTGGAATAAAGAGACAACTGTTAAAGCAGCTGCAGAAACAGTTTGTTTTTTCTACACTTTAAACATATTGCATTTCTCATTTCCAAAAAAGTATCAAGATTCTGCTCTAAATTAAGTTTGATTATATATTTCATAATGTTGAATTGATGCCCACTGAATCCCGGCTTGTACTGTAGGTCATTAATTCTCTGGTGAAGGAAACTCTGAATATTCAAAATCCATGTTTAACCTGCTCCTGGTCCCTGCATGGACATCTGCAGAGCGTAGGCAATCTGTTCATCCTCTGTCATACGGCTGAAGTCGGGTAAGGCAGGCTTTGAGGACTCTGTATGTGGAACAGACATCTTCAACAGGGCATGCTCAGACTCTGAAATAGAAAGAAATATATGCTGTGTGAGCACACTCATCTGGAACGCTATAAACCCTCTGTCTGCAAAATTGAAGGGAAATGGGCGAATCAATTTTTCCAACCATCTGCAGCAGGAGAGGAAATGCCAGCTTCAGCAGCTGATGCAACAGCAGCTCTGCGAGCTTCATCCTCCTGTCGTTGTCTTTGCTCCTCCATAGATACTCGCAGAGCCTAGAGAAAAATAGTACGAAGAAGAAAAAAAACTGCAATTGAATGCAATTGAAGCATAGCCTCATTTCCACGTTGTACGAGAAAAACATGTTCTTTTTCAACTGTGTAGTAAAACAGCTGGGAAAAGAAATCAAAACGACAGGCAGACATAACTCTTAATACTAGCAATGCAGCAAAACGGGACAGTCAAAATGATTAAATGTTGTTTTGAAAGTAGCTGATGATTTGTTCACAGGCAAAATACAAGAAAAACTCAGATTTTAGTGAACTTTACATACTACAACGAACTGTCTTTTTTGGGGGGGTGCACCCTAAAACACCCAATTTTACTGCAGCCTTTCTAATTTTTATTTGACATATACAGATAAAATACATTACATACAAAAGATTACAAAGCATGTTGCTTTTTTCTTTTCCTTTTTTTGCGTTAATTCTGATTGCAGCATCGTGGAGGGACTGATATTTCCCCAGCTCTCTTACCAAGGCTAGCTCTGGGTCTGCACTTGGATCCACTCCAAACTCAAAGTCACTGGCACCCAGACCCAACACTGCACCTCCCTCTCCAGCCAGGATGGGCGAGGAGAGCAGGGCATCAGCCAGACTGGGGCCTGGAGGCACTGTGACCAAGTGGGAGCCTGCTCCTTCTTTACCATTCAGGGTGTTGATGAAGGCCGTCAGCTTTTCTGTGTTCATCTCCTGCAAGGGAGAGAAAAACCGAGGGTGGGCATGTGGACCAGCAAACATGTTAAGACGTGATAAAATGTACAAAATAGCAAATATTTGAGGGTGTGTGTGTGTGTGTGTGTGTGTGTGTGTGTGTGTGTGTGTGTGTGTGTGTGTGTGTGTGTGTGTGTGTGTGTGTGTGTGTGTGTGTGTGTGTGTGTGTGTGTGTGTGGTTGTGCGTGTGTGCGTGCGTGCACGCTTTGATGAAAAGAATACCTCCTCTCCAAAGTTAATGATATCCACGTTGACTTTTTCTTTCTTCAGACGCTTTGCCATTTTGACCAGCTATACGAAAGAGAAATACTTTAGCTGATACCACCACTACATGTTATATTAGGGTCCTAACACATATACTGTATAAGAACCCTGGTGTCATGCAAATGAAAAGGTGGCTCTTTCAGGAAGATGCATTTGTAAGGAAGCACCAAAGTTACCCAGATATTTAATCCTCATTTGTGAAGGATGTCACTGGATTGGCTGTCTGCACATTTCAACTGATAGTGTGATGTTTGACTTGACTTGAAAAAAAAAAAAGGCCTTTGCTTCTGAGTTTGTTCAATGAGTAAACCCAGGGATACCCATTGCTTTGGTGTATACATGCAGTAAATATTTATCTGACTTTCCAAATCTCAAAAGTATGATATTGTTGAAAGTCTCTCTGGTAAAACATGACAAATAACCAAATGGAAAACATTTGTTGACGTTTCAATTTAACTCACTTCTTTTTCATTGTCCTCCACTGGGCTGCCAACAAATGCAATAATGCGCATCTTGTGGTTTTTGCCCTGTCTGTGCTTCAAGGCCAACTACAGAGAGAAACACAGCGAATAAAATGTAAGACCTTATGAATTGGACAAAATGCATTTAAGTGACAGACAGATGAATACGATCTTTTTTTACCCCAGACATTTCACATGCAATAGTGTTAATTAAAGACATTTATGAATGGTGCATTATATTTGGTCGAGTGAATATCAGGTCAGGATCAGGAATGGTTTACTGGGACTTATCCTGAGACAGTAGTATGTCTACTAGTATGCTACTAGTTACTCCTGTACTTTTTCTGCTATGACAAGTCAAAATATCTGGTTAGAAAAAGCCTATAATGTCTAATTATTATTGTTCATACTCTTAAAATTTACTTTTTTCCAGCTCCTCTATTTGTATCCCGCACAAGGGGCAGGAGAACATTACTTTACCATTGTGTAGTAAAAGATCACAAACTCACATGTGCCACCCTGATGCCAGTGCAGAAGCAGATGTTGCCACGAGGCTGCACAGCATGCAGCTTTGATAGTATTCTCCCCGTGTCTGGAGTCAGTGTGGTCAGCACTTCACAGTTGCTGCACAAAAAAAATAACTTTGATAATATCATCATATTTCAAATGTCACTTCACTAATTCAAACACACTGCCTCTTACTTTGCCATGGTGATGAGGCCAACGTTGTTTTCGGGGTTGCTGCGGGTCTTAGAGTGACAAACAATATTAACTGCATCCTGCTGAGCCTGCAGCCTGGTGGGTAGGAAGTCTCCATTTCGCATGTATTCACTATTATCCACACTATGAAAAATGAACAGCAGGGTTAATAAAAAACTGGTTCCATGCAAACATATAAAATTACACAGATTGGAAAAAATATTGGTTATACTTATATCCACATGACAATACATATATCTGATAGGAATACTGTCCAAAATGTGAAAATAGGTGGATCAACCGAGAAGCAATAGGACGGTTTAGATAAGTAGTTAATCGCTGGATTTATTCATCAAGCAGAAATGTAATTTAACATCAACATTTACTGATTCCGTCTTCCCCAAAAGCCAAGATCTGCAGTTTGCTATGATGTTAACATGTCATGTTGAAATTAAGGAATACATGATGGGCATCTTCACTATTTCCTTACATGCAATTGAGCAAAAAATAATAATAAAAACAATCACATGACGAAAAAAAGGATGAAAAATAAATGAACACAATAGACGTCAATGTGACGCCCCCTGCAGCACAGGGCCACCTCTTCAACTCGGTTTGGACACTGTGTCCAGAATCAAAGGATGGAGCGTGTTTGTGATAACCATAACGAAATAGCATTTCGGTCCAATAGAGGCAACAACACACTCCCTTGTGTTGACAATGACTGAAGGTTCTGCTAGCGTGCTAATGCTAACGCGTTGAAAACAACGTCAGGGTTTCACTTCCTATCACGAGGCTCAGTCTGGACGTTACAGCTGCGGTGCACGAACACAAGGACGAAGAAGAACAACAGCACCGATTCGCGTCAGTAAAGAACTGACACGTCTAATGTCCGTGATCGGCCAGTGAAGCTGCTGGTTAGCGGTGATGCTGAAAGCTCACTGTAGCTAACGCTAGCTAGGTGACTCAGGGGGGCGCCTGAGCATCTTAAATCTAACGTATATCGAGCAAACCTGCACGAATGTCTCAGTCAAACGACACCAGGACACACCGCGTACTGCTCAAATGATCGCTTACTACGAATGAGGTGAACCATCTCAGTTTTTACTATTTTAAACGTATTTCTACTTGCTTACCAGACCATGGTACTTTCAAGCCCCATCTTCACGTCTGTGGTCTGTTACGTTCGACGCGATGGTTTGTGGGTAATGTAGTTTTTTGTGTAAAGACAAAAACAATGTGGGGAGAAAAAAAGACCCAGAATTTTAAACAATGTTACGATTGTTAGCATAAAATGTAAACAAAAAAAAGAAGAAGAAAAAAAAAGAACCTGAAGTTTGATTCAATCTATCTGTCAACAGCGTTTTTTAAAATGGCAAAGGGCAATGTTGAAAACGGGGCCCATTTGGAGCCCTGGGCTCTGCATGCATGATAGCATAAATGTCAACCATGCAAAGTTTGTGCAGTCAAACTTGTAGTGCAGTCCGAATTATCTGGAGTGGCTGTATGTGAGAACGCAAATTGTGTCGATCCTGGCATCTTGAACTTTTTCCTGCCAGCCCCCTGGTAAAAATTCCAGAAAATGTGAGCCCAAAGTGAGAATACAGCAGGGAAATCTCCAGAAATTTCACAGCAAGTGATGATATAACTGTTAACAAGACCCCACAGCTTTCCGCAGCTTAATAATCAACTTGTCCTGCCTCCTGCATGCTCTACCCAGACACCACAGAACACTGTCCTGCTGCGTACGCCACATGTGAAAGGAAAACTCTGCAGCCACTATTTGCACTTGCTGTCTCTCCCGCATATCATATCTGAAAACAGCTATCGTTTGTTCAGTGAGTATGATAAGATGCTTCTTTGGTGGCACCTTTCTTGTGACATTGGGGCAGAAATGAATCATGCAGGTTTGTCATTAGAATAAATGATGCCCCTTCAGACTCCAAAAAACAGGTTACCCAATGTGTGTTGGGAAAGAGTACACAGTCCTCCATTATGAAATCAAATCAAACAACATTTTACAAATAAAAGCTGGTCAGACAGCCCAAACTGCAGCATCCCAGTAATCCACATCCACGCCACAAGGTAAAATACATTCTATATCTATTCTTATCATTTGCTATTTGCAACTTATCCTATATTTTGTTGATTTACTTAAATTTCATGATAAAAAAAAATATATCTATACTATTTTTTTGTTAGAAAAAAATGAATGGCTAAATTGTCTTCCAAAAGAAAAGATTGAAAAAACATGGTGCTTGGAACCAACAGAAACTGCCGAGCTGTGATTATTGTGCAAAAGTGATTTATGACCATAAATTACTGCAAAAAGACTTTCCCATTTTCAGTGATACTAAAACAGGCTTTTTGAAACCTTAGATGGAGAAACTTTTCCTTTTGATTGTGGTGATTTCAACATGTCTCGCAGAACCCAAAGGTATGTTACCCTTTGTTTAGTAAAAAAAAATAAAAGCAACTTTCGAATGTAATATTATGGCCAGAATTCTTCAGTTGTATACATTTCAGAACACGTTTTTTTAATGTGGTCAGTATTCTCACTCACTCTCCTCCTCTGAAAAATTATCGGTTTGATTTTCCATCTGTGCAGATCTGTCAGGCAAAGTGCTCGTCTTCACCAAGGAGACCAACAGCGACTTTGTGAAACTCCAGACGACTAAAACCCTTTTCAGTTCTGCGACTGTCTGTCTGAGGTGGTCAACTCAAAAAGTCTGAGTATTTGTTAATGTTTGAAGGAATTTTTGGCCCAGTTTCTCACAGTTGGCACTTTTGTTCTGTCCAGATTCCTCACAGATCTCAAAAGGACCTACTCACTCTTCTCTTTGTCTACGTCTGACCACTTAAATGACTTTCTGTTCTATAAGCCCAGTGAAGATGTCTTAAGAATCCATGCTCGGGACGAGGCCACAGACTTCCTGTCACTGTCATTGCCTGCAAACACGTGGCACTCCATATGTGCCACCTGGCGCTCTGACAATGGGTTGGCTCAGCTGTGGGTGGATGGCCTGCCAACCATCAAGAGATACATCATATCTGGAAAGCCCATCAGCGGAGCACCTAGCACCATTCTGGGCCAAGAACAGGACACCTATGGCGGTGGTTTTGAAGCGAGTCAGTCTTTCATTGGTATGATTTCTAAACTCCACATGTGGGACTATGTCCTGTCTGACATAGAGATCAAACGCTATATGAATGACAAATACTTCACCCCGGGCAATGTGTTCAACTGGGGATCCCTGGAGTATGAGATCACAGGGCTTATTTTGGTGGAAGATGACCCAGAAAATATGTAACCAAGTGTAAAACAGTGACTTTGTCACTTGTCACCACATATGTTGCAGAATTCAATACCTCATGTGGATGATATGTTCTGTAGAAATGATTAAAATCTTTCCAGACACTTAAAAGGTGGTAGTACTTTTTTTTTCATAAACAAAATCCCTGGTAACAGGTAGTTAGAAAACACTCATGGATAAGAGGATCAAAATCAAGATTTAGAAAATATGTTTAATCCTTTAAAATCAAGACATGAAGACATCACCACCACATAACTAAAACATGGCAGGGGGACAGGCAGCATATATTGCATGAGAAGGCATTTCCGTGACTCCTATGTACATATACACATTTTATACACAGTAAAAATATAGTAATTGATGCAAAGACGACAACCAGCAATGATGGCTCGTAAGCCATGAGACATTCATGTAAAAAAAAAAAAGCACGGAAGTTAACAAGAGAGAATACATCTATCATATCACAATCTGAACATGAAATATAAAAAGTCAAATTGTCCACCTTCGCAGGCAATTCACACTATAGTTTCAGACATCATTCTGTCACTTTATAGTATACGTACAATCATCTAAGGTTCATAATAGAACTTGATCATTTCAGCGTACAACCATCAATCATATTAATAAATATACTTCTTAGATAGGTGTGGTTCATATTGCATTACTTCAAATGTGTTGTAGTGTCTAGGCTGAGTGCACTGCCCTTTAAGCACCGGAGGCAGATTATTCTCTTGTGCCACTGGTGTACTACATAACAACTGGGACACAAGTGGTCTTCATCCAGCAATTACACAGTACCACTAATTAAAAAAATAATTTACAACACAAAACATTGAAAAATCAAGCTGTCACAAAATATAAACTGGATTTTTTTCATCTTTTTTTTTTTTTTCCAAATAAGAAAGATTTAATGGGGAGTGTTTTTCTTTGGCGGTGGTTTGACTCTCAACCAACTAAACAACATTAGACTGATCTATTTGAGGAAATCAGCGGTTTACATTTCAACATAATACTAGAAGTAATAAGTCTTCAAGTACATTCTCCTAAATAAAGGTGTTAAATAATGGGTTCTCAGAGCCACCACAACTAGAGTAAAGTGAAACATTTTACAGGATTTCACAGGAATGTGGAGTTAACTCTTGAAATGTTTCAGGCCCGGACAAAGTCAGATAATTCTTTGTTAAAGAAAAAAAATCTTAACAGGGACTAGGTTTAAGTCAGATACAGCCTATCCGGCATAACGTCCAGTTTAATAATTGATCCTCAAAACCGGGGTCGACCCAGTGTTATTACCTTATAAAACATATCAGTTCAGGAGTGTCTAATTTCATATTCATGAAAGCTCTCTACTCTTTTCTTTGGTGCCGCGGCTGGCTATCAATACAAAACACTCAGTCCTGAATCCTCAACTGTGCATCAATGAACATGACATTTTTTAAAATTCTTTCTATATTCATCACTCACATCCCCCCCTCTCCCTCTCTACTGCACACGTGGTAATTTAATAAGCACATAAACAGTTATTCTTTCAATGAGATGATGTCTAAGATTTTGAGTTCTGCTACGATTCCATTTTTGTATCAGAAAAATCCTATTTGGGTTAAAAAACAACCTTTCAGCCATGCAACACCTGGGCCTTGTTTAGTGTCCTAAACAATAAGATATACACAAAAACATTTGGTGAAAACCAACACAAATTTTTCATGAACTATATACAAATATGGTTAGTGATATTGGTCCAAGAGTGGGTGTGGGCACTTACCATTTCTGTTACCAGCAGAAATGAATAAGAGACAGGTTCATTCTGTCCGATGCCAGGAGAGTTTGAAGTTTGAGCTGACCAGTTCAACCAAGGTGACTTAACACTCAACATGAATGAACCAAAAGAGATGATTCTAGTGTTTGCATTAAAATTCTGAAATCCTTTTAAAACACTGACAACTGATTGGTTTGTTCAGACACACGAATGGCAGTTTGATGATGTCAGCTGTAGTGATAAGGCAGGTTTCTCTGAGTGACTTCAACATTAAAACTGTAAAAAAAAAAAAAAAAAAAAAAGTTTGGGGAGGGACAAACATGTAAAGGCACACACACATGACAGGCAACAGACAATAGCTTGAATGCTACTGTTCTATTAACTTAACACCATGACTTCATGTAACAGCATCGAATGACCAGCAGTGCTGTCAACGGATCCTCTATTATTCATCTATACTTCCGCACATATGGTCACACCAGAAGGGGGAGATATTCAGGGTTGTAATTATGTGGTCTGCCATGTTAATAAGACAGTCTATGTAATAAAAAAAACCCGCTAAGTTACATTCAGCAGTGGCAAGATCTGGTTGGACCTTTGCAGTACAACTGTGGCTTCCAGCAGAATAACTTATAAGAATTACAGAAGGGGGTCTGGTTCGACTCGTCTCTTCAGCATCTCAAAATCTGACCTCAAAACAAAATACTGGACATTCACAATCAGTGAAAGGAAAGGGATACATGATTGCAGAGTCGACAGCAGCAAGTGTTGATTTGAACAATGACCACTGAGCTCAGAGTTCCCCCTCGATCATGAGGCCTGCCGAGGGAGAAATGAATGTGCGGTAGTGGGAACGCCAGAGCGTCAGCCGCAGAACTGTGAACCCATTTAGACTGTGCATGAACACAGGAAAATATTCACTCCTATAAATGCAGGCTATGCCGTTCATGTGCTCTTAAACTGTGTCTGACGTAGGAGCTCTTAAACTGTGTCTCGCTGACGACGGACTCTTCATGGAGGATTGGACTGCCTTCACCATCCACTGGTGACTGTTTTTTTTAATAATATACAGCCAATTATTTTGTTCATTTTTACCTTGCATTAGACACGTGTTGTAAAAAAGAAGGATAACCTTGGTTTAATCAATCCAATGCCGTCAGGGCTATTAATCAGCTTCCAATTCAGGGTGATACACCCATTTTTTTTCTTCAGGTGTGACAATGGGGCTTTGAGACCAAACGTGTGCACACAGCAACTTTGTTGATGGCATTTGCTTCTTCATCTTCCCATCATTGTTTTACCCAATGTTGAAACGTTCACTGCACCTCGCTGCATTCCCCAGTGATCCCTACTGTAGTTGTGGGTGAGACAACATCACTTGTGCAACGAAGGGTCCATGGTGGAAACCTTCATTCTCTTTGTTCCTACGTCAGACACTTCACCTCGGCCAGAAACACCATGTCCTTTCTTTACTGTGAAGATGAAAGCAAAACAAAGAATGTGCAGGGTAAGAAATGTGCAACTATTACTGACTGACAAAAATAGCAAATAATATTCAATCATAGTTTATACTTACAAAACAGATGTTGGTCTCGGGGACGATGTCCGATAGTGAAACTACATCTTCTTTTCCAGATAGGTTGCTGGAATTGTCCGTAGCCCCTTCTGCCCCCAAACTGCCACAGAGAAATGGGCGATTAGAGAGACACAATGTCCAAACCCACTCATTAGGATGTTCTTTCATGACCTATCAAGGCCTTCTGTACCTGTGGGTAGCACCATGGTCAGGGTCTGTGTTGGCTGCTTTGTGCACCTCGACTCCTACAGAACTGCAAAGAAAAGTCGAAGCAAAGAAAATCAAAGCACAGTGAATGTATGTGAGGTAAGAATAAAGGTAATACATTATTATCCATACCGCAGGGGAGGAGAGGCGGAGGCCACTCCTGTGCTGCCTAGTGATGAGGTGGAGAGGTTGGCGTCATAATCAGCTGGGTTGTCTATCAGCGGAGGGGTCCTCGGAACAAGATCGGGTCGGCCCGACTGCACGCCTGAAAACATTTTACTACAACTTTAAACACCGGTATCTCCAGTTTGAGCACAGTTTGTGTATTTTAACATTGCTCGTCTGGCTTCAACTCTTACCAATGTCGGCCTCAGACTCTGTGCTTCTGAAGTAACTGTGGTACACCAGTCTGGAGTCCACCGCCATCTGCCCTGTTGCCTGGGAGAGCGGGGTGGGAGCTCCCAGGGTGGGGGCTCTCCTGAGACCTCCCTGACAACCACCACGACTCTTCTTAGATGGTGATGGCTTTACTAAAGGAGACAGAGGACAACAAATCAGAAATTATCAACATGGGCAACAAGACTTCCCAATTCTGTATTTTCAAAGCCGTCAATGCATCAGGCTCTCAATATCAGTGAGCACACAAATGCATACTTACGTGGAATTTTCTTAAATGCCGTGCTACACATGAATTGCTGGAAACGCTCTGCATAGAAGCCAGGTCTGTGAACTGACACAGTATCCTGAAGTATAAAAAACAGCAACAGAGACATTAGGACCTGGCAAACAGTAACATATTCAAGTTTATACATGCAATCAAAAGAGCAGTGTGCACTTTCCCATCGGCTTGTGACCAGTCTTCAGCAAGCTTTCATAAAAAATCAATTTACTGTATATCCATGAATCCTTCCTCTCTGAGCCATTGATCTTTTCTTTTTCACTCATAGAACATTCAGTGTGCTGGCTCCTACCCCGTCATGGACCAAGGCCTTCCAGGAGTGTTCCAACTTCTTAATGAACCTAAAAAATAAGACGAAACAAAACCATTTACTGCAAGTTATGTAAAAAGCTAATTCAGGTTGAAGATATATGCAAAAAAATTGATTCCGCTGCTTTGAGACACTGACCTATAGGACTGGAGAATGTCGATGATGCCGATGTAGATCAGCAACCTCTCTCCTTTAGTACTTCGTGCTGGAATACCGCCCATGCTGGAAGAACGAGGGCAGATATTCAACAAAAGATAAATCAGTTGTCGTGTCCAATGCAAACAGACTTTGCTTGTTGTTAGCTCAGCGATAAGACTCACTGGTCTTCTGAATCTAAGGCTCCCTTCCCCCGAGCCTCCCCCTGGATGGACTCCATGGCCGTACAGTACAGACTCTTCTGCGTTTGTGGCCGGCGCTGATCTGGAGTCACAGCTCCCTCTGAGCCACAACTGTCCGATGAATTGCCTCCACCTCGCTCGCGACTGGCCTGGTCCATGTTGTGGATGCCCATCAGCAGACTGTAATCCATAATCTTGAAACTCTGTAATAGCTACATAAACATACAAAGACATACAAAGACAGACAAAATCTTAAAATTCACACTGTTTCATGGGCACAATCATAGACTGTGATTAAATACACACAAAAAGACAGCAGCAGTTTGCTGGCGGATGAATTGGCAACAAGTGAAAACAAGGTGTAGAAACATCTCAGGTATGATCACATGAAATAAGAGGCACCTGAGCTACATTTCATGTGTCATTAAAACAGGTCTGAATATGTATGTCAATGTCATTTTTCCTTTCTAAAATTCTGTTTTTGCTTTGTCATGATACAATATTGAGTGTAGATTGATGATGGGGAGGAAAATTGGTATTTTCCCAATTTGAGCTCAAGGCTGCAATATCAAAATAATTAAGGAATACTTCCTGAATGCACTGTACGATTGAAAACAACACATCAACACAGAGTGGCCATTACTTAAGAAGATGGCATCTAAGTGGTGTTTGGCGGATTTATACAATTTTAATATAAATTTACAGAGGAGTAAAGCAAACACAAAGAACTCTAATGGAAACTCAATATTCTGGTCAATAAATAACACAGTCTCTTTTCTCTGAATTGGTTCAACTTTCCCAAAACCAGTCAACCAAACTTACATCGACCTAATTTGTCAACTGTAATGCCAAACGCCACAAGTCTATTTCCATCATTTTAAAAGGAATCATTCTCTTCATGTAAAAACTTATTCAAAAATCTGGCCCTCAATTTTTTTGGGTGATTTGTTTTTGGAGTATTCTAAACCTTATCACATCTCAAAGTTATTTGGTTCTGCATAAAATTTGTGCTTCAGATCTTGCTGCTCTTTTGAGCAGAAAAAGACACTATTTATATTTTGACTGTGTATTTTCCCAAAGGGATTATTTGTAATTTACCTTTTAATTGAGAAAGTGCTGAATGAGACAATAATAAACATGTTGTTATATCAATCCTCCATCATTTATCATTCTTTAAAATAAGAGATCATTTTCACACTGTGATTGATTCAGTTCGCTGCAGTTCGCCCTCACGTGCAACAGAGCAAGATGTACACAGTAGAAGTTCTTGGGTGCGAGAGAATTGCATTGAATGCAACTTGCTGCACACAGTTGCAGTCGAAACTATGAGGTCTGGCTGTCTGCTAACTGCCTTAGAGATTATTTTATTATGAGAAGGGCAAATTTGCTTTTGGCTCATTATGAAACTGTGGTGGCATAAATTAGAATATGGGGGGCAGACACAGGCTGGATAACTAATGGGAAACACTAATATTACATTTAGTGGTTTAATATCTTAATGGATATTTGTACTATGTTGTATTCAGGGTTCTTTGGCTCTGTGTGAAACCTATTGAACTGAGCCAAACTTGGAAGGTCCACATTTCCATTAGTGTAGGCTGTCTTGTGACAGTTGGCTTCTTGCTTTAGGCTTTTTTTTCTTCTTTCTAACAGAGCAGGGCTCCTTGATCTCACTATCAAAACAAACTGTTTCATGATTAAATAAATTATGATTTTTTTTTTATGCTTCTACTTGACAATGTCAGAAGTTAAGAAAAATGTAAAACATGAAATGAGGGCATACGATTGCCTGGTTCAATGTAGTTTAGTAGCTCACGAAACCCGATCACCATTCACCACGTTTATCGGCATCGCGTCCTTTTCCACCATGAAGCAAATCCTCTGCGATATTGTCTCTTCACCCACATCACTGCAGCTTCTTCCAGCTAACACAGATGTGATAGTTTGTTAGGAGGACAGCATTCCACTTTCCATGTGCTGGAGCGGAGTTTTAAAATGGCATCGCAATATTTATATATCACATTGTCATCTTTTACTGTGAAATGCTCCCACGCTGCACTACCCTTTGTCCGCTTCATCTTGCCTCACATTTGTTTCCCTTCTTCTCTTTTGTTATGTTAGTAGTTTGGTTTAAGTTCACCTTCTGCTGGTATAATAGTTAATTACACAGCATGTGAGGTCCGGAGAAATGATGCACAAAGAAATGAAACTTACAGTACGTTGTCAGTTAATTGGTCAATACATTTTGTTTTGGAATTTTATTACACTATTGTAACTGCATACTTAAATGTCCTTGTATAGCCTATCCATGATTGTCCAGAGGCTTGAGTGAACAAAACTTGAATTAAAAAAACATCTATAAATGTATTTCTGTGACTCACCAAGCAATCCCTCTGTATAGTCTTACACAGAGCGTTGTAGTTGTCTGCTTCTAGCAGCAGGCCATCGGGTAAGTCCTGGATAAAGTCCAGGTCTTTGTAAATGGGAACAGCCTTTTCTCTCTCCTTAGGAGAGGCTCGTCTCTTATAAGTGGAGCCCTTCAGGTCATACTTGAGGTGCATGGGGATGATCCGAGGCAGAAGATTGTTCATCACTACCATGCGGATATTCTTGCCCCCTGCCTGAACACAGTACAATCCATAGAACTTGGGCAGCAGGGTGCGCTTGTTTTGGTTTATATTCTAGAAGGGAGCAGAAATACAGATGAAAAGATTAGACATTTGACACACTTGAACTGGAAAGAAACTATTGGTCCTGATCATTTAAGCCTCCAACTACTTATGATAATTGGAGCTATTGTCACTCATACTGAACACATTCTATCCAGGCTCACCATGAAGTATCCAGGCAGGAGTTTCTGGAGGAACTCAGCCTCTTTGTGTAGAACAGTCTTGATGATGAACTCGTCATCACTGGAAACATAGAAGATTGATCCGCTGGCTCCAGGATTAGACAGCTCTATCAGTGGCTCGTTACATAGAGAATACTTCAAGAGGAAGAGGAATCCATGTTAATATCCATTCAAGAAACATTGGCATATCAAGAACTCTAATTTAACCATATCAGTGGTTCTTAACCCCAAGTGCTTGTTAGGGGGTTGACAGTGAAGTCATGGGAAAGTTGTTAAAAAAAGTTTATATAAAATGAGGGTCCTTTTTTTGAATGAGTCCATATAATATCTGATGGACAACATACAGACTTCTCATACTGATTTCTGAATGCACAGTTACTTAAATGAAGTACTTATACTACAGATATACAGGGCTATTTCAAAAAATGACAAAAGCCAAAATAAGATCACTTTTCAGAAACATGGAAGTGTGTGTTTAGAGCAAGTACTGACCAGATAGTCATCTGGCCGTATCCCAAACAGTTCTCTAAAGTAACGAAAAGCAATAGGAGCGTAGGTCTTGAAGCGAAAGTCGCTGTAGTGATGAGCAGGTGTCAGGTTACTGCCTTCACTGAAAAATATGAGACAGAGCAAAAGACAGACAGGTCACTTTTCACCAAATGAAACAAAGATACATTTTTTAAAAATCACTTTTTATTCAACTATGATTTCCGCTACCAACCTTGGGAAAAAGATGCTTTCGACCACCACGAAGTCCTGCATGAGAACATCCCTCTCTGCCTTTTGGCTTAAGCTGCCAACTGTGTGAGCAATGCCCAGTTGGATTGCACCTTTTAGGGCAGACGACGTGGTCTAGAGATCAGAGAGGAATAGAGAGTAAGCACCGGTACCTACACCATTTTACCCCTATGACTTGTGCTTTTTCACTCACTATTTTTGGGCATCTAAGTGAGAGTTGCTCCCAAACCAATGTTGGATACATACACCAAATATGTGGGTGTACACATAGGTTCTCGACTTTTCACCTCTGCTGCTCAGTGCTGTGGGTGTCAACAATCCAGTGTCACCGACCCCCACCATGCTCTAACCTTTTTATAGGTGGTCTCTCCTGTGGTGGTCTCAACTCCCCGGTGTCCAATGGTCTTCTTCATACTCTGAGTTGTGTTTGAGGAGCCCGGCATCTGAGAATAAGGACAGCATGAAAAACATTCGAAATTGTTTGTGTAAATATTGTTTGTGTGTGTGTTTATGCTGGTGCACACGGGAAAAAGAGCTAGTTGCTATAGTCACAACGCTGAGCTAAACATTGTGGTGATCGTCAGCCAGCTGCGGCCCGACCCTAGTTACAGTCACAACATTGGGGAACTATTGCTTCATCGTTGACTCATTTTGGTACTGACAGGAGGGTCATTCCATACCATACTCAACGAGGGCCTGCTGTTCACGTCATAGATTTTTCGTGCAAAAAAAATCTGGATATTTGCTTCAAAGCTAATTTCAGCCAACCACATGGCAGAAACTTGCTTTGCAAATGTCAGTCAATCAACTAGCAGAAACTCAATTAAGTAGGCATTTTAAGAAAATAAATTAAATGATGGAGTAATATAACATCTTTACTTTTTCTATATATCCACAATGAACACTAACACTTTCTCATTAAAAAGTTTCAAGCAAATTAAAAATAATCCATAGGAAAATATACGGTCGAAATATCATAAATAGTGTTTTTTTTTAGCTCTGAAGCTATATTTAGCAAAAGCTGTGGCACTCAACTTTTTTTGCATGATCATATAACTTCTACATGTGATACAGCTGTATTAATACCACACCAGATCAAATTGTGGTTGCAAAGAAGTGAAAACTAGGGGAGGGCAGCATTTTTGAAAATTAAGCATTCAGCAACAACTATTTACATGAATACATGTTGTTCATTATCCTTAAGGTGTCATGGAAGTTCAGTACTAATTTCAACCCAATCCAGTGGAAAAATAAGCAAATGATAAGGCGTCACAATTTGATGAAAAAGGCCAAACTTCTAAAAATCCTAAATAAAAGTGTTTGGAGTAGAGCTATGGGATTTTGTAAGGCCTGTGAATTTAAAAGAAGTTTATACATTCATTTTTTCTGGCAGGCCCTCGTTGAGTTGGCATGGAATGACCCTGGATATGCAAACTCTCACTCACTGGTTTAACGGAGGCCTATCTCTTGCAGGATACATTTAAAGCTTTCTGTGACCAACGTCTCAGACTGATGACTCTAAACTTGTTCTTCTTCCCTCCACAGAGTTGACTGCATAAACCATTCCGTGACTTGTTGGGGCTATACATATAATGCAGAGGTGTTTTGTCAATTCTGACGTCCGTACCTCTGAAGGGGCCATTTTCCGGATGCTGCTGGTCCCTGAGGACAGAGAAAAAGGTTTCAATTGTCATTTTACAATGTGAGAGACAGTAACTCTTGAGAACAAGGAAAAATATGTAAGACTTATGAAAGCGATAGTTCCCTTGTTCTGACTTAACCCACATACGTGTCATGTCCAGTGCAGACGTCATTAACATGACGCTCGAAATCGTTTTTAAGACTGAGCTGGCAGCTTTTAACATGGAAGAATTTGTTAATGACTGTTTGATAAACTGTCTGTTGGTTAATTAGAGGGGGCTATTTCCAGCACTGGTTGATGACCATCACGCCAATGATGAGTCCAGATCTAAATGTGGCCCCAGTTACTAACTGCTGCCCCTGATACCACCAGCTCTCAGTGAACTGGAACTACTTGTCCCATGAGCTGGCTGCTCTAGATTCATCTTGTCCCCGAGGATGTGGGTCTACAATCATCTCCTTCTTTCAAAAAGTGGCACAATTTGTACTTTATTTTCTGTCACAACCTACTTCGTGTCTTATAGTAACTTTGCTTTTATCACCCCTTTTAACTCAACTAATATGCAAACATTGCAGGTATAACACACGTTGAATGTTTGTGCATTCACCACGCAAAGAAGCCTCTGGATGTGTGTTAAATTGAATAGCCTGATAACGTGATAACAAAAAATTGTACATGGTCTTTGCCGCCGAATGAGCAAAACAAAAAGAGTTCATGGTAGATTTTTCGGAGAGGCACTCAAGTGAAATAAAAGATATACTCAACATGACTTCATGTCCTTACCTAAACTTGCTGTACAAACCTACAATCTCACCCACTCTGCAAGCACCTCTGGCCTGTAACCAATGGCAACATCTACTTCAATGCTGTAGTGCCACGGGTCAATGCACGTACAAAAAATGATGTTATGAACATTATACACCTGCAGTTCAAATCCTTCTGTGTGAAATCGATGCACAGCAGATCCAAAACAGACGATGCACAGTAAGTAGACACTTCAACCAAAGAAGGGTGGGAGTGTTTATATCACTGAATCACCGGATGCCATGCATCTCCTCTGAGTTAACAGGGACCCACTGCAAACCTGAAACAGTGATCGGCATTCTGCCCACAATCCCTTTCATTACATAAAACGACACACACTCTATAAACTCATGCAGGTTCTGCGGTTTCACACGGAGAAACACTCACTCACGCACACCCATGCGAGTACCTCGCTGTAACGCTCTCCTCCAGAAGTGAGTCCTAATATCTGTGGAACAGCACATGTTCAGCCTAAATGGCTTATAGGGACAGTAAGCAATCTTGGAGAAAGCTTGTGTCACTGTGTTGTCATTTTGCTGCCCTGGCCGTATGGGAGTCCAATGCACTAACAACTAGGACAAAACCGCGGAGTTGCAGCGTCACCCACTAGCACGTGTCTTAAGGTGTTGACGAGTGATGTTTACAAATTACACTCGCAGTGTTGTGTGGTGGTCTGCACCCCCCCCCCCCCGATTTACAAAGCCTGGGCTTTTTTTTTTACTGTACACACAAAAGCGACAGCTAGTGGACGGTGAGGACAACATCTGCTAATTTTTTACAAAAGGCGTATTACTTTAGAATCGCTCACTGCCCCTTTAACATTATAAATAATCAACACTGAGCACATTTAAAGCATGAATGTTATGCATGTTATGCAATTATAATAAACAAAACAATAGTATATTGCACACACTGACTTTGAGATAAATCTTTTTGGTATATAATAATTGGCAGAATAATCAATCATGAAAATTATCAACAATTGCAGTCCTAGATTCAAAACATTGCAATTTTGCTCTACAGTCAGTGTCAAACCAGACACTAGTAGACAGTGTGCAGCAGATTCGTGGTAGGAATTAGACTGACCTAATAACTTAACAATGACTTTAGCTCGTCAGTGACAGGCCTCAAGACATTGGGCAAACCATCTGTTCATCCCTGTATACCAAACAACTCCCTGTCGGGCATGAACGAGGGGAGTGCTTGCTCTCTTGAAATCATTTTGTGCACATAAATACACTGGTCCTTGGCCCGGTTAGGAAACAAGGCCAATACGGTCTAATACGGGAAACCGTATTATGTTACTGTCAAGTGTGTGTTTTGACAGGATGCTGTATTTTGTATTTTTACAGTCTCGGGCCCTCAGCCATGTGGGAGTGTGCTTGGAAGTCCCTATTTTTATTCTCTGATTCAACCTGGGCGGCCGCCGGGGGAAGGAGCAACTCCTCTATACAAGGGAAAGCTCCCGAGTGACGCAAAACTCAATGGATTACCGAGATGAAACTCCATCGTCTGCCCTGTCCTCAGAAAAATAGAATGTCCCTGAAAAACACGCGAGCTGCCCACCAATCCGCCCTGGATCGGCTGCGGCCACTGAGAATAGAGAGAGTCCCATTCATGAGCAATTCGCCGCGCCACAGGTCTGACATCAGAGATCCAGTGCAAACCTCTGCCCAGCTGAACTCCAGAAGCATGACCAGCCCGCGTCACGGCTGAACGGAATGTTGGGAATCAATACACTCGATGCGTGTTTTGACTTTACACAACCTCAACAGAGCAACTTCTGGAGATCAAGCGACTGGGGGAAGAGACCAAATGGATCCTCTGTCGTTCACTTTTGCCACAGAACTGCGCAGACAGACGAGCAGACGCGGGGGAGAGCAGGGGTGTAACGGGCGAGGGGATAACGGGGTCGCCGCCGTTAGCTTCTCCTGGACGGACCGACCCGTTTGAATCAGCAGCAGAACACGACCCGTTCCCTTATTCAACAGTCAATTCATATTTACTTCACCTCATGCTTTTGTCTCCTGCGCCCAGCTAACTGGATATGACAAAACAAACAAAAAAACAACGTGAACGAAATAACCGGCTTGAGAACAAATCAGGTCCCCGGAAGATATCCCTCTACCTGTGAATGACTCAAATAGATATGGCGATATCAGCGCTGGCAGGTTGCCGAGTAAAGTTCAGCACGGATAACAAAAAACAACAACTGAGGTTAATCAACAAGGCAAGCTAAACAAGCTAGCGACTGCCTGGTCCGTTTGTTAGGTTGGAAGCCTCGATGCTAGCTAGCTAACAGGCTAACCGGATCACGATACCGCCATGGTCGCCGCGTCGCACCGTCTTCACCGCTACAAAACATTACACCCATGTAATGTACATGTCAACGCGACAAAGGGAGGATATTTCGCCAGTGTATACCTGTCGGGGCTGTCGATCCCGAGTCTGCTGTTCCAGCAGTCGCCATTACGATCTGACTGTTCACATCACAGACAGCGCCGACACTCGAATTCTGAGGCTCGTGTCGCGGCGGCGCCACAGCGCCCCCATCGGACTGAAGGGGAACAGTTTCAGTTTCGGTTTACTGTGGCACATTTCAGGCGTTTACCTCGAGTTTAGACATATACATAAAATAAACATTTTTCCACAATAACAATAAAGTACCCTTATAAACTCTATAAAATTAAACATATTTTTAGTCTAAACCGAATGTTATCCAGGGGTTTAAGACTATGATTTAGTTTTAGTTTAGTCTTTTGTTTATGAAATCTTCCCTAAAAGCAATACAAATAATTTAAACAGGGGATACTGCTATTAGTGATACAGATTAATACCAAAATAAAAAAAACATCTGTTTACTGTTCTGCTTTAGTAAACTCGTTATTATAAACAAGTTAATGTAACTTTTAGGGTCCGTCGAACATCTCTTGGTAAACGGTCCACAACACATTCTAGAAATATTTGGAAAAGTATTTGGGCAATAAACCCTGTATCATGCATGAAGTGAGGATGTTGAGGGTTTTTTTGCTCAGCAAATCTGTTACAAATTCCCAAATAAATTACATTTTATTGTAAATGTTTGTGTCATTCTTGGAAAAATTCTTTATTCATATGATGAGATGCCTAAAACCTACTCTGAATATGTTTCTAAGAGATACTGAAATGTATCTCACCTGTTAAATACTCAAAAGATGAAAAGCTATAAAATACAGACATTTATCTGAATATTGGTTTGTGACCTAATGACTTTCCAGTATAAACCAGATTCTTTCTTGGCAGTATCAAATTTCTCCTTCTTTTCTTTTAGCAACTTTTATTATTTTAAGTCTTTTATATATTTAGTTTTTTTCTTCAATGTGCTAATTTTATTCATGATAAAATAAATGATTGCATAATTGGGATTTATTTCCTGAATATTAATCAACTTTAGTCTTTGCATGTCATTGTCGCTTATAGGATTGAATTTTGGTTGTGTATGTGTTAATGGTGGTAAAACATCTGATCAAAATATATATCTTGATAGTTTTTAGGGACAATGCCCATTGAACAAAAGAAAGCCAATTTTCATATCATGTCCCTATTCAAACACCAAAAGCAAGGCTAAAAATCTAGGTTGGTAAGTAAACAACTTAGTATTAAAACAAACATAATTAATCCGAGTTAAAAATGTAAACATAACAGACCCAGAAAACAATGATCTGTTACATCATATTTAAGTCTTCATCCATGTAATATTCTGAGCTCTGTTAAACTGCAGAAATGTATTAATTTCAAATTCCACCTAAAAGACACCATTTTCATTACACACATTGTTTAATTATTTGTGCCTCACATTTACATCCGATTGAGTTTAATATGTCAATTCACTGTACCAGGCACACGTACAAGGTCTGCAAGAATACACTAACCCACACACACAGGGACATTTAAAAAAATGTTTTTATTAGAACAGTTGGCGATATGATCTTAACCAAAAATACATAAAAAGAAGATAGCTGATCTTTCAGCTCCAAAGAGTTAAGAAAACCAATGTAATTCATAATCAAACATGTAAAAGCAGCCTATAAAAACAACAGTGTGTTTTGATTTGATTTGGTTATTTTTTAAATGTGTGCTTGTGATAGCAATGATTCTAGCGTGATCATAGACAAAAATATGCAGTAGATGCAGTTAGAATTTGATCCACATTTTGTGAATTCTTTTCATCTTACAGACCTCTCTGTGGGATTTGTGCTGCAATCATTTTCCTGTTGAGTGATAGGAAGCAACTTCCGCTGCTAGCTCACCATTTCCCTGAATGGCCCAGTCCCAGCAGGGTCACCAGCAAAAGGTCATAAGGATTTAGGACACCGGGCACCTTTTCTTCTTCTTCTGACGCAAGACCTTGGTCGCTTTGGTGATGGCATCCGTAAGAATTTTGGATATACACTGTGGAGTCTCTTGTGAAGACATGCGGCAGCAGCGGCGGAGAGCGAGAGGCAAGGCCTTCCCTGATGAACACAAGGACTTGGACACTTCCTCAAGCTAATGTCATGGAGAGAACAAATCCAGGCAAATGAGAAATAACATCAAAGAATTTGAACATTCAGTTAATAGCAACCTCAACTATCATTTTAGAAATATTAAATTTAAAAGGTTTGTCATCTGATATGTTTATACTGACTCACTTCCTATTAGTTTTTGTTTTTTAAATATATATATATATATATATATATATATATATAAAAACTTACCTTTTGCACAAAACAAATGGTATTGTCTTCTTCAGACAGGGGGCAGCATTGCTCAACAAAACCTTTGAGAGGAAAACCAAGAGGGAACCTGAAACACAATCACACATTTACTGTTTCCAACTTTTCATTGGTCACAGGTTGTGCATGTGCACATGTTTAGAGCCACAACTAAATTAACAACATTGAATATATTAAAAGAAAAGAGGCGTCAGCACATTTCAGGACAAGAGAGATTTCAGCACATCAGGCTGCTTGAGATTTACCCATTTTCACCGAAAACCAAAACTGTAATGAAGGAGAGGATGAAGGGATAATAAAGCAAAATCCAATGACAAATGTAGAAAATACAGTCTTACTTCTTCTTGATGATCTTGTGAGTGTCACAGATGTTGCCAAGTGAGAGCTGTTCAGTGGCTGAAGTCATATTGTAGTGAGGGTCAGCAGACATGTTTTGGAAGCAGTTGTGTCGATCATTTGCCCCATCACCTGAGCAACAGGGGAAATCCACCTTTCCACCTTTCTTAACCAGGCAAAACTTGTTCAGTTCCTCACTCCACTAAAATACAAAGAGGAGAACGAACATGAGACAGCATAAAATCCTGAACTAAAGCAATATGTACACGTAAAAAGCTAAATATTTATGTTTGTAAATTTCTTGCTTTACCTTCCGATCTGCACAGTTGAGCACATCCTGCTTCTTTCTGCAGCACTGTTTGAATCCCTTCTCCATACGATTAACGGTCTTTGCCTGACGAACCAGCCATTCATAGCCTACGCCTGGCAGGCACTTAACATTATAGAGGGGACGTAGGTTCTGGTTGCGACACAGAGAATCAATGGAGTCTGCAGTGGGTCGTCCAGGAGGAAAGTTGATGTCAATTTTCTTGGAAGTAGATGGTGTCATCATCTTCTTTTCTCTGTTTCCTCTTACGATGTATTGAGTCATCACTGTCCTGTAAAGTATGAGACATGTGCCAAGATGTTTTTTTTGTGTTTGGTTTAAAGGAAGTGTTTTGCAGTGCGGTGCACTTTTGACTTTCTTTAGAAAACACTTTCTGTTGTCATAAAAGAAAAGACTGGTGATAAATATTTTTGTTGTCCTATTAACATCACATCCCGTCACCAACAATGCCTGAGGGTGCATTCAGACCAACATCGTGTGAAAAAAAAAGCAGACCATCTATCATATAAATGGAACTATTATGTTGACACAGCAGATCTTTCAATGCTGTGGATTCTAGGCAAACAAACAAAAAATAAATTCAGGGTCTTCAAGCAAAAAAGCTGAACCAAGGTCAATGTTTGAACCTCGCTGGGTAACTCCCCACAAGCTCAGAAAGGCTCACTGGTTCCCTACAACAGCTGGGCTCTGTAGATCATAGCAAATGTCACTCTAACTGGAGTAAACAGCACATTTGTTGGGAACTATTTTCAGTGGTGGATTCGTGCACAGTTGGTGTTCAAAGGGAGATTTACAGCACTTGGATTCTGTTTGTACATTCTGTCTAACTCAAAATAAACTTCACTGTCAGTGTTTGTTGTATTGAAGGAACACATCAACCAGGGTTATGATGTTGCTCACGAATGCATTTTCAATAGTTTCATGACAACAATGGAGCTCAGTGGCACAGGAATAAACAGTATCAGGCTTTGGTTACACAGGGAGTAAATTATGTCCGTTGTTAGTTTATTGTTTATAGTTAGTTTTTTGACAGTAAAAACTACAAAATATCACCTTCCTTACTCTTAAGGGCATGCTGGCAGCTGTGCATCTTATTTAAAGGGGCTACAGATATTAATTTCTGGTTTTGATTTCAGTCTTAGAACTTAGTGATGCTACTTAAATAAGATTGTCAATTATTTGTGCTTGTTTCATTAATTTCCCTGCATACCTCTGGCAAGTGTTGGGGTCAAAAACGAAGACGAGAGTAGATGGTAGCGGTGGCAACGGGATCTCCTCGGTTGGTTCGTAGTTTGGGTTCGGAGCGTCATTGTTGAAGCAGTTCAGCAAGTCACTGTCTGTTAGTCTGCAGCAATGATACAGACGATCCTTTACAGATGAGTCTTCGTTACAGAAGGATTTGACTGACAGCTCCCACTGTTGTAGACAATGCAGAACACAGACAGTCAGAGTGTGTGAATGAATCCTTTAATGCTTATATAAAGTATTTGTGCTGTATGATGAGTGAATGAATGGATTTATCACAAATGGGAAAATAGCAAGAGAGGAATTTGAAGATTAAAGTTAAATTTCATTCACTGACGAATTTGGGACAGGTTTGTTGCTTGCCCTCAGACAGCTTCACTTGTGCTCATGCCAGTGCCTATCTGTTATGTCTGGCTGGGCTTTATATAATGGGCTTATTGACTGGAAGCGCCCAAGGCCTTCAACTTTGTTTCACAAATGCAAGTACCATCATCTCTGCGATGTGAAGAATGTCTCATGGCTCCTTTTTTTTTTTTTTTTTTTTTTTTTTAAATCTCTGGCACAATATGAAGACATGCAGAAAAAAAACCTGTCAGGTTCACAAATTAAGTTAATAAGAATTTAATGTTCCCAATAAAATTATGCCTAACAACAGCCTTCTTCTACATGTGGGATTATCTTGATAGAATTGATTGCATCTTGGTTTTTAATACAATATCATATTGGTAAGTAATCCAATTTTATATCCACACTGCATATTATCATACATTATTATCATGTAGCATTGCTTTTTGAGTGGGTGGAGAGATTAATGAGAGGGTGCCATTGTAAAATGCTGAAAGTTAAAGCATTATCAACAAAGTGGAATAAACCACACAGAATTAGAGCAAGAAGATACAAGATACCATATCATCATTTTACAGTGTGAAATTGCCGAATCGACTATAGGAGCTGTTGTGAAAACTCACCGCCTGTTTGGCACAACACAGTGTCCCTTCCATCCCCCACGTCTGGTTCCCTTCGCAGCACGTGCTAAACCAGGACTCTGCATTATTGACAGCACTGGCCCGTCGCCTCTGCTGACCAAAACCAGACGCAGGAAAGTACGATACTGGGTAGGTAGGACGACGGTCTCCATTGTGACAGATTGCTTGGAGATTGTCGGGGGTCGGACGGCTGAGAGGAAACTGAACAGGGTAGTCCAGAATGCGGGGCTGAGCTTAAAGGGAAGGGCAGAAATTGTGATATCACTTGATGCGTTTAGAGTGGTTTCAGGTACAAAATAAACTCAAAAGAAGAAGAGGAAAATAAATACATACATCCTCTTGGTGTCAAGATGTTTGGTCTGGAACCCCCTGACAGAATAAAGACAGTGTTATTAAACGTGAATGTGTTTTCTTTGTGTAAGTGACTTCAATGGACACGGTTTGGTGAAGTAACACAGGAAAGCGAAAGATTTGTAAGAGAAGCAGTAGGTCGGTAGGTAGGTACCTCTCCCACTATGGGATTCAATTTGTTCTGGTGGAAACACCATTACCTGCTCTACAGGGAACTCTGTACAAACAAAGAAAACAACAACAAAAAATATTGAAGGACACCAATGGTTGTACGATTCATTTCTGGGAAGACAAAAAGCAAGATATAGGCAAACCTGACCAAATGTTTTAAGGAGACTTGAACTATGTAGTTATGCCAAAACAAGGTCATAACCATATATACAAAGACAAACAGTACCCTGGGGATCAAAGAGATCTTTCCAATCCACCTCTTTCTGCATGATGTCCGAATCTGGTCCTTCCATCTCTGTAGGAGACAGATTGATTTTTAAACAAGTCTTCAAATAGTAAGGCACCAGAATGGCAGAGAAACATTTGTTTGTACAGTATTTCTTGACATGAACCTGACCTATATCAAGAATAATCATGACCTAGGTTGTCCCATAAGCACTCTGCAGTGTAGAAAAAAAACCTTAACCTTATGATTTAGTAAGGGTTAGGGGGGGGGGGGGCACACTGAACTTCATGAGTGGAATCAGAGGAGCACTCTTTAAATCATGTAATAGCCTCTTGAAGTAGTGAGAGCTGGAAAAATGCCACTATTGACTGGTCACCGTAGAGATACTGCACTAGTACATGAATACACACCTTTGTTGTCAAGGTCAAAAGTGACTTCGCGCTGCTCAAAGATGTGCTCATCTGGAAAATTGCACACACAAAGAGAGAGGCACAAACCCAGATAAAGTTATGCAACTATCTAATAATGTGCAAATTACACTGAGGGACAGCCAGAGATGGAAGAAGCATCCATGTTGGAAATACTCCAATTACAAGTTATGTGTCCAACTATCATAGTATTATCAGAAAAATGTTCTCACAGTACCATGGTAAAAAAATGAAAACTACTCTTCATGCAGGCTCCCATCGGAGAGGAATTATCAAATATCACACATTATTTACAGATTTCCTGTTGGAGCTGTTCAGGTTTAACCTTTTTAAAGAAATGATTGCAGATTTATTAATGTAACTATTAAAAAAATCCTGTTCTATTGCCTACCATGTAATATCTTCATCTGCAAAGTAATTTTAGCTTTCACATGTAACAATATATTTAAGTAGGTGTACTGAAGTTGAAGAACTACTCAAGTTAAGTATAAGTAGGTGAAGATTAAACTTCTGTAACTGGATCTACTTAGTCACTTTCCACTTGCGTCTATACATGCATTTTAAATTGCCCTAGTGCGCATTAGTTACACGATTCATTCCATTGCGAAATAAACGCACTTGCAGCAGTTCAGACGAACCAAAATGGAGCCCAGTGAGTCATGATGAGCAAGAAGAAGAAACACCAAAAAAAATGACGGCGAGACTTCAACAAGAAAAAGGAGAGAAATAACGGTACCAACCCTTGGATGCTGAGCTCAGTCGAACCACGGCCAACACGGTGGCGCAGACTAAAGGCAAAGACAAGCCCATTGCAAACTTGGTCGTGTCTGTCCGGTCTGTACTGTCCGCGCTGCTCCTCCTGCTCCTCCTGCTGACTGGCTGACTGACTGACTGACTGTCCCGGGACGGAGAGGCCGCCCAGGAAAACACCCTCCGCGGCGCAGCGCACCAGACGCGCCCGGTAATTGGTCCAACACACGCCTTCGCGCCGTCCGTCGGCGAGGGCGAAACCCCGCAAACAGGATCTATGACTGTTGTGGGGATCCGGGGAGGACGAGGCGCAGCGGGAGGAAGGAGGGAGGGAAGTTTTTCAACATGACTCACGGGTGATCCGCTGCGATCCCTCTGCGCGCGGGTCGACGAGCCCGAGCCCGAGCCCGAGCGCGTGCACGAACATGATCCTTGTTTCCCCCGCTCAGGATGGTGGTTACGCCGCCAGGTAATGAACTCGTCACTCGTTATTAAGAGCTGTCAATTAACACCTGTTGACTGAGCTGAGCCAATCAGCGGTTCTCACAGACACACGTCGCGTCGTTATTGGATCACCTTGTCAAGTTCTTTTGGGGTTTGTGATTTTGTGCAGCACTGAACATCCAGTACGTTGCATTTCTTTTTGCATTGTTACTTACAGAATCCAATTAAGTAGAAAGAAAAAAAGATCTGAAAACGTGCAAATGCAATGTAATATTAATCCAAACAGAGCAATTCCTCATTAGTAGAATTTATATTATTCTCCAAGTTTGTATAGGAAACTGCAGAATGCAAACAGATGTGAATCTGATGTTTGCTATAAGTGTTTACTGTCTTTACACATATTGATGTGATAATGCTGCGGGTGTGACCTCAGTACTGATGGCAAGTTATTCATTGTTTGCTCACAAAGAGAGAGATTAACAGCCTTGAATTCCTTGTCTCTCACTGATTTTGATTCCAGAGTTACCATCGTCTCAAGGATTCACAGTCTGAAACCCTGGCTGTGACCCCCACACAACCCCTCCCACCATGTCCCCGTGCAGTTCTAGACTGTAGCTTAATTAGTTTCCGCAGTTTACTCTATTTAGGCCACAGTTTAGAGTGGAATGATTATCTGCTCTGCCCACAGCTGTTTCCCATCATATGGTGGGAGATGTCAGGATGAAAAGTTTTCAGTTGTTGTTGTTGTTGGTGGTGAGAGTGGGGAGTCCGGAAACTGGACAGAAGTGTTTGTCTCGGGTAGAAATTCCTCTGAGAGGTCAGACGGCAAGGAATGGCAAACAAACCCAAGCAGGGCTGAAACGACTCCCTACTTGTTCTGGAAAAAACAGATCTGGCATTTGTCATGGAAGAATTGATTCGATCAAATTTAACAGTTGTTTCCTTCTGTAAGACTATGAAAGTGTTGACACCTGATTTTCTGGTCAAATATATATATATGTACATATATATATATGTCAGTTGACAGTACAGACCGCCAATGTTTGATTGTGGGTTTACAACAAGTTTCTTGCTGCTATCCTTCAATTTCAGCAGTAAATTCTGGACAGTAAAATGGTAGTACATAATAAAGAGGAGAAATAGAAAGGAGGATAATTAAAAGAGACATCTCCCTCCATGGTTTAACGTGAACACTAACTGATCTCTCCTAACTTATCACGCCTGCATGCAATTGAATCAGCTGCTGCATGTGATCGTGTATACACCTTAAACACATACTGTGGATTATCATGCAGCTACAGGCGATATTTACCCACTATATGTGATCTTATCATTGATATGTCTTCAATAATGCATTGGTGATCAGCGCTGTGGTACAGCAATTGCCATCGTTGGGAAAATGCCACATATTCAAGATAAGAGAAAGAACATTATGATAAGAATTGTTTACTCGTGCTGTTTACTTTGTTTAGAAAGTTCTGTTTTAGCATGACCCGCACACAGAACAGAGATAAACGGACAATCAGCGTTGTACATTTAACATAAAAATATTTCTCGTCTGTTGCAGGAAAAAGTTCCATTTACCACATCCAACTGACTCATAGAAGTTTGCTTCCTCTTAATTTGTGTGGCCAAAGGTTTATATCAAAGACGTGATGAGAACTTTCCACAGGCTACGGTCACCCACAATGACTAATATATCCTTTGTGATTGATGCTGCAGTTGCAACTCCACAGTTTGGTGCTGTGATACTAATGTTTGTCTGACTGTGTGTCAATATGCTAAATTATAAAAACATGCTTATTATTTCAGGTTTTAGTTTTCTCATCAAATCATCAAAGATAACCAAATCTTGTGTCTTGCATGTCTCAGTTTTACACTACTCTGCTTTTCACAAATGGACAAACAAATTTACCACACCATCCATAGCAGTTTATTGGAAAATTTACATGGACCCAACTACATTATGACCTCAGCTGTTCCAGGAACAAAGTGAACAACAATCTCTCATCGTTTCCTCTTTGCTCATGGCTTTATTCAAAGAAGCTGGATGTAGAGAAAATAAAGCATCTGCAAGATAATCTGAGAAAAGGGGGAAGTTTGCACGCAGTGGAAGCAACTTCTACTGTATTTCAATGATTTCTACATTGAATGCAACATATTTTCAAAGCTTTAAGGATAAAAGCCTGTAAGGATTGCTTTGTAGGATTTATTAGTCAGTATGTGATAACATCAACCTGAGGAGAAACGCTTCTCTAGAGGCATGGATACAAAGAGGAAAGTTGTTGTTTTGTGTGTGTCAATGACAAATTCAGATATAACTGTACAGATGTTTTCTGAGTTAGGAGGAGAAAGTGATGATCTCCTCCAATCGTTCACATTTTGTAAGGAATGTTTGTTTCTAACATTACTGACATAGTATCATCCGAGAATGATGCTGAACTGGTGCCAATGTGTGATCAGTTGGGGGTGAAGCCTATGCCTATGAGTTCACAAAAATATAGCTCTCTCAACTAATACAAGGCTCCAACGTTTGTATTAAAAGCAACGACAATGCCAAAATCTGTCTTTTGACGTTTAAACACTGAGTATAAACATGTGAATCTTATGTGAGCAACCTAATGTGTGAGTAGTAAAAAAGGCATTGTACTAATTTATCCAGATTTAGGTCAGTATATGAACTTTTGGGGCATATTGAGCACATGAACAGACAGCGGAGTGGATTGTGTAAAGTTCATTATGTAACTGTATAGCAAAAATATATCACAAATAATTCACGTTTTATTTTTCTGTTGGTAATGTACAAACAGATTAACTTTAATTGGAATCCACTGAAACTCCGAGCAGACTAGAATTGGTCCACAGTTTTCCGTCCTACAGTCGGGCAGTGTTTTACTCTTTAATTAATGACAGATTTTGGGTGAACTAGAATTCCAAGTCTGAATAAACGATGTTGCCACTGCCCCGCCTCTTTGAATCTCTCTCAGACTGAAAGCACCGTGACACACAGCAGCTGTAACTGGACAGAATCCCAACAACACATCCTGAGGAAAAAAAGGGGATCCTGTGAACCAGTGACAATGTAGCATCAAAGAACAACAAAATATAATTTCCACTGGTAGTAAAACTGGTAGTTTTTATCTATCAAAAATAAATTTACGTTTGACATAATCTATTAAAACAAAGCTCTGCTGGAAGTCATGTAATAGTTAACACACTATGGTTCCTGTGGGTTTTTTCATTTATTTTCATTATTACAAAAATAGATTCTGTCAGAAAATGATAAAATAATTTGTGTGTGTGTGTTTGTGTGTGTGTGTTGCTGATCACTGGAACATCAGTGATTGGTCCCTGGCAGCAGCTCTGCCTCCGAGGCGAACAGCTCCTTGTAGAGCGGAGGGAACAGAGAGTGAGAGATGAGAGGGTAACGCTGACTGAACCAGCGCAGCTTCTCCATGTGAAGACTGCACAGTGAACGCAACATTGCCATCCTCTGGTACAGCTGCAGGGAGGACACAGACAAATTCAGATGTCCACTTTCAAAAATAGTGAGGTGTATACACACATCCATGTAGAGGAAAGTATGATTGTTCTTGCTTTTGTAATCAGCCTTTGGACAGTGAAATGAATAAACAAAAAAACGTATTGTCTGTACTGAGGAATGTACCTTGTGCATTAGACTGTCTTGGTTGTCTTGGTGTAGAATGTGCGTGAGACCCAACTCCACACTTTTCTGCACCCGCTGAACCCTGCTTCTATCCTCCAGACATGGACGGTCTGCTCAGGAAGACAAAAAACAAGAGCATATGAAGATTTTTACCAAGGCTAAAAATGTGCTACTGTGAATTAACTATTACTGACTCTGAACAGCCACTGGGGGGCAGTATAGGCTATGGAAGTTTAGTTATAATATCATAAACAAACAAGACATCTGTTGTATTTCTTAAAAGGTGAATATTACAGTAATAATATATATTGTGATTTAATAATATTAGACTAAAGCTTTTTAATGATCAAAGAGATATGGAGCTAAATGATGACTGTGCTGGAATGACCACATTTAGCCAATAACATTCTCAATTAGCTGTGGGTGTGTTGGGAATGTATACATGTAATTGAATAAATGCAAATTATGACTAGACAATAAGCTCACAAAAACAACAAAATAATGTGTGCTTCTAAAACAGCCACATAAAACAAGATAAAAGGTTGGAGTCGGTACTAGATGCAGCATGGCACTGAAGTGTTTTCAACTTTTCAGGTTTCAAGCATTTTATGCTCCAACAATGCAACATGACTGGGAGGTGGGTGAGTTGTTACCTGCGTTGATCAGCACCAGAGCACCAAAGAGAGCGATCTGCTGCTCAGTGAGCTTTAGAGCGCACATGTCATGAGCAAAGTCAAACACCGCTGTGATCCAATCAGCACATGCTGCAGGAGAAGACACCACAGAGCACTGATAAACCACCACATTTATATATTGTGCTCATTGCATGAATGTTTTCAGATCTGCCTTCACGTAGGATCAATGTGTCCAGGTCCTCACCCAAAGACTTGAAAACTTCAACTCCAGCAAATTTCCCATCGAAGAAGACAGTGTTGTTCTCTGTGTTGAACAACCGACTCATCCTGACCAGAACTACCTCCATGGAGCCTGTGTGGCAAGGAAAGGAAAGGAAGAAAAGGAATCAGTTTAAAAAAGAGGGTGAGGAAGAGAATAGGAAGCAGATGGTCCCTTCTTGTAAGTGACAGGTGACCTCACCTGTCTTGAGAAGTGCAATCTGGTCGTTCTGACTGAGCATACTGAAACCTGGGATGTGTTTTGCGAACTCCACTACATACTGCACGGCATCAGTCAGTCGAATGGCACAGTGCTGCCACATCTCGTCCACTGACTGAGAGTAGGACAGAGGAATTAGTGGAAGGACGGGAGAAGGAGAGCAAAAGTATGCGTTTATTTCACAGATATCCTTCCGCAACATAACACTTAAAGAAACCAAAAAAGACTCAACCCCCCCCATTCAGTCTTTAAACTCAAATGTATCAATTTTCCATACCGTATTGCTTTATCTACAGTGAATACATATTATACGATATTGGGCATATATCATAATATTCCAAAATATCATTGATCATGATCAAAGAAGAAGAAGAAAATGTTTTCTCAGTTTTCTGTTAGGTTCAACAGACCAAAAAGGAGCATCTAAAATGTTTGGTTTGAGGCTGTCTGAATACGATCAAACAAATGCAAGACATTGTCTTGAAGAGGAAACCATCATCAGGTCGATATACTTTGTTCTGGTAGGCTTGGATCTCCTCCCTGTTGAACAGTTTCCATCTGAGAGCCTGCAGCTCCTCCACTCGGTACTGGCTGGTCTCTCGGTGGGAACGCACAATGTTGGCACACAGCTCATCTGAGAGAAAGCAGAGGCACTCATCAATATCATGACCACTTCACACTTGGATGTACGTACATGTTAGCCCAGTGTGCTATTTGCGCACCTATGTGAGGATACATGCTGTAGGAGTCCTCCAGAGGGCTGTAGGGATGAACCGCCATCAGGTCATGGGATGGCTGTCTCGACTCAAATCCTGACACGAAGAACAGAGACAAATGAGGAATAAAGAGAGGAAGATGAAGAAAACTGCATGCAGTTGAGTGTGTTTACACATCAATGCCTGACCTCTTAAGTTGAGGTGTCCGCTGTTGTCTCCCCTCCCTTGGGATCTGGTTGTGGGAGAGACACCGGGGCCTCGGTAGATCATGCCCGACACCTCCGACTCGTTTGCGTACACAAGGTAAGGGTGAACATCAGCGGTGTAGGACAGCAGCTCAGCCTCAACGTTGAACGTGTAGGCTGAAGCCATGGGCTGGGAGCGGTCTTGTCTGGCTTTGTTGGAGTAAGACAACACAGGCTGGGCGTCTCCCTGGAGCTGCTGCTGGTGTTGCTGCTGCTGTCGGTGCTTCTCCACTTCGGCGATCAGAGAATCCCGCTGCCGTTTGGACATCCGCCCAAACTTCACAGCTGAGGAAGAGAAAAATTAAGAAAATGCCGTGAGCCGTGAACAGAGTGTGTCTTTCTATGTATCAGTGTGCGGGCGTGTTTAGGCCTCACCATCCCGGCTCATGCCCTGTGCCAGGCACTTCTGCAGACGACAGTGTTGGCAGCGGTTGCGGCTGGCCCGGTCGATCTGACAGTTACTCTGCCTGGAGCAGGAGTAGGACACGGTGGGCAGCTGGCTGCGCCGGAAGAATCCCTGAGGGTTGGATAACTGACTTTAAAAGTGTTGAGAGCCGTTTTATCAATCTTAAAGCAGAAGCCAGGCTAGCTTCCTCCTGGCAGCTTGCTTCATATTGAATGGACAGACGTGAAAGTGTTGTCAACCCCAAACAGTCATATGTGTATGTGCAGTATATGTGTATATACTAATGCTGTTGCATTTCACCTTGCAGCCCTCGCAAGTGATGACTCCATAATGCACTCCGGATGACTTGTCGCCACAGATCTTGCATGGGATCACTTCAATCTGAGCTGAACAGACACAGAGGTAAACACAGATATGTTAACATCTTCAAATGCAACTCTCCTCTATTTTCTATTTCATTATATTTGTATAACGCCAAATCCCAACAACATACATTATCTCAAGGCACTTTACACTGTGAGGTTGAATCCCCACAATATTACAGAGAAACAAGTACAGTAAGAGGTAGAAACCTCTAGCAGAACAGGACCCAGTTGTGGGCAGAGCATCTGCCTCGAAATGAAGAAGAGAGGGACTAGAACCCGCAAAAAAAAACTGTACAGAATGAGTGATTACACTATACATGTTGTTGTTGTCGGGGTTTTTTTGTCATCATTATTGCCCCCTTGGAATTTATAGGATTTCTTTTGTATTAGTATAGTACGGTTTTAAGATGTTGAAGAAGTAAGAAGTGTTTTGGGGATATGAGTGAGTTTTGAAGGTGAGATCAGTTGCTTGGCCGAGATGCATGTCGGTGATGCAGACTGCATGAAGTGTTTTAAAACTCGTCGAGACACACATCAGCACCGTATGATTTTAAAGAAAATTAAACAATAAATGCGTCTATGTCTATATCAATATGTTTTTTCTGATTTCTTAATCATTTTATGACCTCATTGAAGGTCTGAAACTTGAAATATGCCAACTTGCAATGACTGCTTATTTTTACCAAAGAAGTCAAGTGATTCCCACCGTGAGAACATTTCTGCTGTACTTCCCCTGAGAAAACATAAAGGTATTTTCCTCTCGAACACCCCTCGCCCTAATAACAATGAACACATCAACTTCAAATGCAACGAGGAGAGAGTCTTCAGAGGACATGGAATATTTGCAAATGGAGAAAGACGGAGAATGTGAAGGTGTCAACCTCAGAGTCCTTTTAAGTGGTTGACTCGCTACCCTCTCACTCTGACTGTCCCTCTTTCATGTCATTTCCTTCTTTGTGAATCCTTCTCTGTCTCGCTCATGAAAGACATGGCTGCCAGTAATGCTCTCTCTCTCTCTCCTTCATCACTGCCAGTAATGGCCGTCCCCCTCTCACCTCCCCCCATGTCCCTGATGTCTCTGAACTATCAAACCCCTCATCCTTTTGCTTAGAGACGTCACTAGATTAAACCACGGACCACACATGTATGAAACACTGCCGAGGTGACCGGTGTAAAGTTTGAAGGTATGTCCTCACTAGCACTTAATAATGGCGGACTGTGCATCACATACTGTATAATCCATATTTTATGGTAGTTTTTTCTAACCCTAATCAATGTCTTCTTGTATCTATTAGTGTCTACTTCTATCTTTCTTCTTCAGTGTCTGCGAGGCAAACTCGATCTTTACATACACTAGCATTTGCACTTCCGTGCATAACTGTGTCACATCAATTCACGAGTGTGTGTTAGTGTGTCAGTGTGTGCCCTCTTTGCATAGTGCCACAGGGATCACCCAAAGTCTCCTGAGGAGGTCAGTCGGTTGAAGGTAAAGCAAATTCACAAGAAGACAATAAGCACACAATCACTGCAGAAGCGAGAAGACTGCAGCTGCTACTAAATGAGGCCATTGATTGACCTCAAGATTGGCCATGATACGGATTAAAGAGTATCACAGATTTTAAAAGACAACCGGATTATTTTGTTTAAATAAGACACGCAGGGGAAATATTTGTCTGCAAACTAAATACCAGAGACCATCAGTAGTCTTTTTTTTTGGTGTGTTTTTGCTATTTCAGTTCTGATTTTCAACCTCAAACAACAGGAAATCCACTGTGACCCACAACCTTTCACTGTTCACGCATGCAGCAATCACATGCGTTCCCCCTCTGACAACTTTCCACGCGATCATAGCTCTGGTAATTCTCAATTTAAATGATACACTCAATGCAAGGCACGTTATCCGCGGCTGCATCAAGACACCAGGAGCCGTGAAAGGAAATTAACTCGACAACAGTTAAACAATGAGGAATCTAAACTCCCCGTTATCTCCAGCAACAGGCATAGACAAATCAAACCCAGCATCTTCTGTGCGTTTTGTTTTTTGTTTTTTTTGTTTTACTGAAGTGAGGTCAATCAATAAAAATAAACAATTCAAAGATTAACATTTTTGAATTCTTCTTCAATTCATTAATGCCTTTTGTGCTACATGATGGTTAGAAGGGCACAGGTTTGCATATAGTATGTGAAGTGAAGGAAATATTCTGGTTTGTTAGTGGAAATAACAGCGTGCCACCTCCCACACTTCCCCGTACAAACTATACCAAGCTGCTGCTACACATAGATCGACTGATTTACGTCTTTCAATTGGCATTTAGAGTTATCGATGTCTTTCACATCCCTACTTAAAAGGCACCGTTGTCAGTGTTGTTGCACAAACAGCGGAAATGTGTGTATAACTGCACAGAGAAATTGAACATAACATTGATGAGATGACGAGCTTGTCAGTATCGATGATTTCTAAGATTCCAAGTGCAATACATTAAACTGAGGAAGTTTTAAATATATACGAAAAGAAATGAATCAATTAGCGGAGGGACGCCAAGTACCAAATACTGCAAAATGCCCTACATAAAAGAAAGAGAAAGAGAAAAAGAAAGATTTCAACCTGTGTGTGTGCGTGTGTGTGTGTGTGTGTGTGTGTGTGTGTGTGTGTGTGTGTGTGTCTGTTTGTCTGTGTGTTTGTGTGTGTGCGTGCATGCGTGGCATCTGAGGGCGACAGACGTCACAGATTGCCACTGAACTCTCCGCCTGAAATCACCTTGTCAGCAGTCTGTTCTTTGCACTGTAAACGGACAAAAAACCTCAACCTTCCTCTGACGGAAGCTTACCTTTGGTGTAAACGCATGCAAGAGTGCAAACAGTGCTTGTATACACACTCGCACACATACACAAAAAGACTAACAAACCATGCATCTTAAAACAATTTTTGTATGACAAATTATTAGACCCAGGATAAGAGAAATACAAAAATTTTTAGACATTTATATTTATAACTATTTTATTTTATTTAAAACTAGTTTTAACTAGAACATAGGTAACATGATTAAGATATATATTTTCTATTAATTCATATTTGTATTATTGTCATTACTAATTTCTTCTTTATATAAAAGATTGCATATTAATTCGTAGATAACCAAACTATATTTTCGATTGTATCAAAATGTATGATTGTGCGTGTGTGGTATCTTTCGTTAGCTTTGTAGTATACAAAATAAAACAGCAGACATAATAATTTATAACTACATGATTTTCTCGTGTGTTAACATTTGAAGACAAAGTAAAAAAATAAATAATAATATACCGTTATGTTGTACACACAAAAAAATACTCTGACATGGTGAAAACTATTTAAATTTGCCTGTCAGAAAATAAGATGATTTCCTTTACAAGAATTCAAAACTGAGAACTGTAAATAACTGTAACCTGTATTTAAAGAAAGAAAGAAAGAAAGAAAGAAAGAAAAAAGAAAAATAGAGTTTAGTGTCAAGAAAATATATATATATATATATATATTTGCAATAATAAAAAACTGGGGTATTTCAAGAAGACCTATTTTGGGAATTTCCCAGTTTGGGATCAATAAGGTTCATCCATCTATCTATCTTTATTTCACACCATGTATCTGTATTGAATATTTTGTGAGTAATCATTTCTGGTTATATTTCAAGGCTGAGTACCAGTCTGTAGGTGTGAGGTGTCAGACTATGATTGTCACATAAATGTGAGAAATCCTCCACTACTGAGTTTTATTCGATATTTGACAAACAACAAAGCACCTAATTATCTACCCAAATTACCTACAGCACCTCATCTGAGAAAAAGACACATTACGTTAGCAGATCTGAACACCAATTAGCATTAGATTTACCACATTTGACTTTGAAGTGCAGACTGAATATAGGGTGTTCGACACAGGTAACGTTTTGTCAGTAGCAGCGGACATGAATCAGCTCAACTGTTGTATTTCATTTACCATATTTTGGGAGGGAATGTGTCACCTGCGATTTTGATGTTCGCTTTGATCTGGAGCCAGCCGCCTTTGCACCTCTTTGGAAGTGCTGTGCAGGAGGACGAAGGAAACCCCTTTCTGATAAAGAAACTTGATCAGAATCTGCACAGGAATACCCCGTGTGCGCGTGTGTGCATAAACTGTGATGGTATCAAGCCAACTGCAAGTGTGTAGCACTAGGAAATTAGACCATTTTTTTTACGGCTGAGGCGAAGAAGTTGTATTTTCGGCAACAGGAGCCTCCTTCTCTCTCCGTCATACACACAGCATCAACGCACAGCTGTGGGGCAGAGATATGATACATCTAGGCGCCATCTAACAAGCAGCTGCAGATCTGTGTGTTTGTGTGTGTGTGTGTGTGTGTGTGTGTGTGTGTGTGTGTGTGTGTATCCGAGTGTGTGTATGTTGCAGGAGTGCAAGTGTGTGTTAGCAGCCTGCATAGGAACATTGTATATAACTAATTATTGTCTCTCCTCCCCCTCTGTGTGTATTCATTCCATTAATTTTGAATATTTGTGTTAGAAATCAAATGAATTAGCATTTCACATGGCCACAGTTTAACGCTATATTTACTATTTCCTCTGCACTCTGTCTACTGTATGTGTGGAGTCAGTCCATTCAAGTTGATGCACTGCGGTCGTGAAGCATCCTGTTCTCCAGCCTATTTCGTCTTTACGTTGGTTCGAATTCAGAGGTAGTATTTGCAAAAACATTTGTAAAACATCGAATGTCCAATCATGACCTGGTTCCTTGGGTCTTAATTGGTTTCATTTGTCAAATGTGATCACTTACTATGGAAATACAACTCCCAAAAAAGAGACAATGCACAGATCAACTTAGGTTCAAAAACTTATAAATACTTAAAAAACTTACAAAAACTTAACTTATAGCACTGATTCTTACGCTTTAAAATCAGCTCAGTTTTTAACCTGAGGTGCACTCTATATGTGGGAGGGAGGGGGGGATAAATATCTGAGGGATGATTCAAATCTTAAATCCATCAAAGGGAGCTCAGAATTGAGTCATATTACCAAACCATAAAACTGAAACACACACATGGATGTGAACGTACCCAACAGTCAGCCAACCAAGAGATCCTATCAAGTTTCAAAACAAAGACCATCCTCGCTCATACAGTACACTCATACTGACACTTTAAAATGTGCGTACATGAACATGTGTGCACATGTATTGCCTAGGATTCCTGACAAAGCTACAAATAAATACATTTGGCTTGAAAAAAGCCCTTCAAATTATACAAAATCCTTGACATTAACAAAAACAAATTTGTGAATTCAGACAATTTGAATTTTTTTCTCTTCAACCCAATGTTAAATTAAAAAAAGAAAAGTGGGAACCAGAATCAAAAGCTTAATCACACAGCGTGATACAGTTGAAGAGAGTTGATGCGTTTGAAGCCACAAGCGTCTGACTCTGCATGAATACACAGTTACAAAGATGCAGATATTTAAAATCTAAACCTATCATTGGAGGACACCTTGATGACCATCAGGTGTACTACCATAAAGTCACAGTCATGGCTTCATCAGACTGATAAAATATTCTTGATTGTACTGCCCACATGTAAACACACACACACACACACTCACACACACACACACACACACACACACACACACACACACACACACACACACACACACAGACAGACACCAAAGAACTTCATCCCTACCTCGCATCATCATCACTCCTCCACTTGTCTCAGACGTTTGGCCCACTTTCACAGACTCACTTCTCCTCTCACTTTGTCTAACAATTTTCTTTCTTTTGAAACACTCTTTTTCTTTCTTTCACCCTTTTCTCCTTTTAGTCGTCCTTTAGCGAGGCTGGTCTGGTGCTCACTGCAGCTTCAGCAGACATATTCAGACTTTTGAGTGTCAGTCACCGCCTCGCCTTCCTTGTTAACATGTGTGTGCGTGTGAACGTGTGTAAGAGAGAGAGAGAGAGAGAGAGAGAGAGAGAGAGAGAGAGAGAGAGAGAGAGAGACAGACAAAGAAAAAGGGGGGACTGTCCCCTAGCTTGTCTATTTTCTCAAGGTACTTTTTCCTTAAACCTTTGTTGTTATCCTTCACCCCCTCACTCTGTACCACACGTTGAAAAAATGTCTTTATATCGTCTGGCACCTTTACAACTCCCTGAGAATTCAAATCAAACCACTTTCATCAGGCATAATTGGGGAGGCAGGCACGTTACAGAAACTTTTCACAGTAGGTTTATTTATTCTCATAATCATGCTTGTCCTGTTGCTGCTTAGGTTTGCATATGGTTGTTTCTTTACTCTTTCCTTCGACAGTAATATCAATTATCTATAAGAGAATTATTCTGTTCGTCCTGCCACAGCCTCATCTCTTTCTATGCTCGACATGGGTTTCTGCATTGATGGAAGTATTTTACTTGAGTAAAAGTAGCAATACCACACTATCAAAATGTATTAATAAATGTTGTAAGATATTTTCCAGTGAATTAAAGTGGAATAGAAGAAGAAAGCAGCAGAAATTAGAAACACACAAGTGACTGTACTCCCTGACTGATGTATCATACAACACACAACCACCATGGTTCTCTTTGTCAATGAAGCAAAATCCAAAATGATTCTTCAGATATCTGATTGTACATATAGTACATGCATACTCACTCGCAAGCAATGATCAATGAACCAACTATTTCTGCCCAGTTTGTTTATCTTCAGACCAGCTAACATTAAGGTTGGTGGTGTATTACACACAGCATCTCTACTCTGGATAACAGACCCAGGTGTGTTAAAGTTGTGGCAGAATGTGTTAAACCAAAGAAGTTAAAAAAAGATGCGATGTTATCGCGGTCTTCTGCATTCAGATGCCAAAGTGCCAAAGCCATGGTAGTTGGTGTGTGTGCGTCTGTGTGTGTGCGTCTGTGAGGGGGGCAGCACAGGTGCAACACACACACACACACACTGTGTTGCTAATGGCCCAACTACAGTGATACCACAGTGTGTGTGTGTGTGTGTGTGTGTGTGTGTGTGTGTGTGTGTGTGTGTGTGTGTGTGTGTGTGTGTGTGTGTGATGTGTTGCTGCACAGGTGCGATGTTGTATGTTGTACTAACTTTAACGTTCCAACAATGCATGCACAATTATCTAGCACAAACACAAGCAATGTCATTCTCACAGATACACACACACACAGATATGCAGGGTTTTTATATACAACTTACTTAAATGAGTCTTTTTGGACAAGGCTCCTCCTGAGGCAGACAAAAAGATGCAGTTAGAGAATCAGATGTACTGCAAATCTAAACTTTACTACAAGCTGTAATACAGATGAGCACCAAGGTGAGATATTTTAGAAACTACTCGTGAGCTTGTCACGTAAATGTTTCATCAGAATAAACTCTGCTAAACAGATTGAACACATGACTAAAAATAATTTCCATAAGAACTGAGAATGTTTAATTTAAAATGTTTTAGTTCATTTCAAAATGTCTTTTCTCAAATACTTTATACTTCCTCTACATTACTGAGGGAAATATGTATGTACATATGTTTTACTCCTTTACATTGTCTGAAAGCTGGAGTTACAATATAAAAATGGTGGCATGTTAATGCATCAATAATAATGATCCAATATCAATAATAAAATACTGAACAGGGAAATTCTGAAAATTTAGAGAAAAACATTTTTGATACTTTAATTACACTTTGTTGCCAATAATTCTGCTATTGAATTAAACATTTGAATAAGGACCTTGTATTAGAAGGATTCCATAATGTCATATTGCTGCTTTTGTCTATGTAAATGATTTAAATACTTCTACCCTCACTGAAATCTGCACTGTAGCAAGGATAGCTTTGCATTGGAACATTGTCCTTACAATGTCAATCATTAAGATGTACACACACATCGTTGGTTTGAAGCTAATATTGTGTGTGTACATCATAAGGTAAATCATTATGATGCACACACACAACATTAGCTTCTAACCAATGAGGGATTAACTGAAACTAGCACAAAATTTGACAGCAGACTAAAAGTTTAAAAACAGATTTGTCTGTGATAAACTCCTCATTATTAACTCATGGGGGCAGTTTGGTGCAGGGTTTGCACTTTGTGTTGGTATTTTTATTTCCCATGTACAAAGGGCTGTGGGCAGACAAGAAGCCTTGGTGATGGCTGAGAGATTAAATTAGAGGAATCTTATTTACAGTGGTGTGTGTCTATGTTATGTTTGTGTGACTCTCCGGCAGACAAACACACACACATACACTCACATGCACACATAGGAGATAAAGGCAGAGGAAGGTGGGTGTCTGTGAAGCAATAGGTCCTCTTTTTTTGTCTGCTTTTTTGTCCGCAAGTGTGAGAAAGTCTGAATTGCAGCGAACGTAAATGTATGGAAGGTCAGTTTAGAAGTGTTTATTTCTGTAATGTGTGTGTGTGAGTGTGTGAAAGAGAGGTTCAAAGGCAGGAGAGATAAGTATCAGTGGAAGGCGTAGAGCTAGCCAGCCTTGGTCTGATGCCTGAATAGGCCCTCTGTGGTTTCCACTGTTTTCCTCCTCTCATCAAATCAGTTTTGCTACATGAGCAGAAAGTATGGAATGAAAGCAGAGCAGTGCACACACACACGGAAAATGAAAAGAAATCTCACGGAAAATGAAAAGAAATCTCACCACTGAGCAAACGACGCGAGTTGATTGCTAAATAATAAATAATTATAGGTAAAAAATAATAATAATGAGAAATAAAAATGTGTTAAACAATGGCAATGCATTGCATTAATATGTTTTCCAGTGAGTCCAGAGACCAATCTTCCTTCTTTTCGTAAGTTAAAGAAATGTCCTTGAAAAACAAGAAGATCATTTTTTATCTGATGACCAAATTACCACACCCACTCTTACAAGTTTAAAGCTGTTGAGTCACACACTTTTATCGACAGAAATGAGTCAGGTTAAAGTGTTAAGGTGTTTTTAATGAATTTCAAATATTAAAAGGTGATCTCTGTGCCGAACAGCTGTGGTCAGAGGCCAATGGTGGAATTAGGATCTAAAACAATCACCAACATCTGTCTCTGTACAAAGTAAATGTGAAGGTACACATTAAACAACGGTCAGCTGGACGTACACGTACACACACACACACACACACACAAACACACACACACACACACACAGTGTATGACCCTGGTGACTACAGACAGACAAACATCCACACCGCTCATCAGTCAAAATCTCACTAACGTCTCTGCCCTCCGACATCTAAGCTGACTGCTGAAGTGACAGTTGCTTGTGTTACATAACAACACTGAAGATCAATGAACCCAGAGCGTAGGCCCACAACTCTGCCTGAACATAAAACATGATGCATCCCACAAAGATATATTACACCCAACATATTTTACACCCATCATTTTTTAATTCATGCTAGTTACGATGACTTGTTAAATAAATAACTAAGTAAATTAATTAAATTAAATTAAATTTAAAAAATTACAATATACAATAATAACAATAAAGTGTGAGAATGAAGATAAAATCAATTCACAAAAACGAAAATGTATAGTAATAAATGAACTTCTGATAAGGTTTGCATGTTGGTCAGGATTAGTGTGGATTGTTGACCAGCAAGTGTATATAGCTCTAAATCATCAGAGATAATAAAAGCTATCTGATGATCTTCTGTTCAATAGTCATCCATTAAAAATAAATAAATAAATAATTTACACGATTTTTATTATTTTCTACACTGGCAGTTAGAGTGATTTTGCTTAAAGTAGAAAAAATCTGAATCTGAATATTAAAATAAGGCAGTATTCATAGTTTCAAATGGATTAAAAGAATACATGTTATAGAATTGAGAAAACAGTGTATAATTGTCTAAGCATGTTGGCCTATAAATGACTGAACATATGACTATGAAGGGTTTTAAAATATATAATATATAAGGCCACGATAGTTGTAAATTTTAGAACTGAAATTATTTTATATAAATACATTGCAACTTATCTGTATTTGGTTGCATGAAATTAGCAGACAAATCACGGGGTCAGATTCTTGATATCACTTTGGTTTACATTGACAACAGACACTGATTTGAAGTTAAAAGTTGCAGCAGAATAGCATATACAATGAGAAAAGTATCGAACCCACAATAGATCCCTGAGGGACACCACAAACAGTTTGTATCCAATAACAAAGTAGCAGAGATTTACGCAATAGACAAGAGGAAAAGCAATCTGGAGCAGTAGCAGAGACGCAAACCCCGGTGCTCAAGAGAAACGAGAGGACACCCACAACAGCCACTAAACCAAGAGAGTCATCACCTTGAGATGAGCCACCTCAGCAGAACGAGAACTGTAGAACCGCAGTGAAACTCCACTTTAACCAGATTAAAACAGCATTACAGCAGTTCCAGTACCTGCTCAGTTAGCTGCTGGCTTCCTTTTTTTACCGAACACAAACCTTTAACACTGTAACATTCAGTTTTCACATTTTATTTAATCTTAAGTAGCTTTCAGATTGTGCATAATTTAAGGAAAATTTAAAAAGACAGAAAGATTTGATGAAGAACAGAGGAATATGATTTTAACCTTCAATAGTTGTATCTCATACGAGCCTTGACAGTACATACTGTAGATCAGTACTCGCACTTTTTGGTACGTACACTCTTATACCATGTGTTTCTCGCTTGATTAAATTCCACTTGAAAATCTCAAACTGCTGTAACTTGATGATACTTGTCCTGTTAATCTCGTTCCTTCTAATGATCATATTAGCGCAATTAAATCACTAGACAAAAGACGTCACATCAAATAGAATGTGTACCTCACTTGCTAACCTTGCTGTAGACAATTTTCACCATTTGTGTTTTTGATGGTTTCCAATAGCAACAGATGAATGGGGGGTTTGTGAATATTCAAAATTGTATTGACTCTTTAGGGTTTTGTTTCCAAGAAACCCGTCAATGCTTTTATAAGTAGCAGAAATCAGTGGCAGATATCCACAAATGTGCAAATTAACTGAAATTACATGCACATGGCTTCCATATGGCCGGTGTTGATAAAATCTTGATTTCAGGACTTTGATTTTTGAATGCAACATTCAACTGTGATCCTCCAATGTTTTGAGCAAAGGATATAAATCCTTTTCTTTATTCTGCACTTGAGATCCATTAATCAGAGCCATGTACATAGTCTCCTTTTTGCAACAGTAAACTCTTGCAAAGTGTGTCTCCATGCTACAGTATAAGACTAGTGAAAGGTGTGTAGTGGGTTTCTGTGGCAGAGGGACAAAGTGTCTTATCTCCGGTGACAGCCAACAGCTTGATTTTAACCACGGCGAGGCTTTGAATAGAAAAGCATTGACCAAAAAAAGAAGCAAAAAGAAGACCTAATCCCCAAGGCTTACTCGGATTTACTGCCATTCTTACCCACTCACAGCATCTTAACCACACCCCAGTGAAAGAGATGAGGAGGGTTTAGGTGGTTAAGATGGTTGAGAGTGGAGAGGGAGAGGGAGATGATACATAGTGAACACGGTGACTGGGGGAGACAGAGACTGATGCAACTGGTGCAGGAGAGGTGAGCAGGAGGAGTGGAAACCGGAGTGAATGCTGGGAGATGACGGCATGGTTCACTCTGCATACGAACACAACATGATACGAACCTACATATTATAGTAAACAAGCTTCATACTGTAGCCTTCTTATACATGCATCCGAATTGAACAGACTTGAATATGCTGCAGCAGACTGATGCCAATGTCAGTGGTTGGTTGGAGTTACTGGAGTTTGTTCTTACCTCTCTTGATGGGGGTGTCAGCGGGGAGCGCGTCGAACTCCTCATATTCCATAACTCTCTTGTCCGAACACTGGGCGGCCCTACACACTCACACCTCTCGCACCAACGCGCGCACACACCGCGGGTCAGTCGGCTTTGCCCTGCACCTGCAGCCACAGAGGACAGACACTCGCCGGGCTGCTCGCTGCCTGTTGGTGGCTCCAGCGCCCGGGCCGGCGCAGGCTTTTGAAAACGTGCACTTGCATCTCACCCAAAGGGCCCCTCGTCCTCTGCGCCACTGCACCTCCTCTTGTGCGCTTATTTGTGAATCCACCGTCCCCACCCCGAGGCAGCAGCAGCAGAGAACAGCTGGGCCGACCGGCCGTACCGGAGACGTGCGCCCTGGTCGCCTTCCTCTCCTCTCCTCTCCCCTGCGCGCTCGCTGCGCCCTGACCATCCCGGGCTGTGGACAGTTATGTCACCGGGCTGTTGCGTAATAGCAGCGGATCGGGTTTTGCTCTGTGGTGTTCAGTTGAGAAATATAATCCCACGATGCTGCTGCTGCTGCTGCTGCCACACTAAACAAGAACATACAATGCACAGAGGCCTCTTAGGCATTCCAATGCTATGTGTGTGGGAGGGGGGGACAGGTAAACAAAATCTCTCTTCAAAGGTTGGAATAACTTTGGACGCTTGTTAGAACCATACGCGGGGCTCTGCACGAGTAATCGAAAGCATGCAGGGGCGTTATTTTACTAATAACGTGTGATGTCTCATTAAAAATCAATTAACAGGTTATTAAGTAGTAATTATAACTATCAAAAACGATCAATAAAGTGGCAGAGGCCCATTTCCCTCTGAACTGGATTGAAGTAAAAAGTAGAATTGGGAAAATGGGAATACTTCAGTAAACAGCAACTCATAGGTTGCAGAAGTGCAGAACTTGCATATTGCATCACAAGTCATATTGTACTTAAGTACAGTTTCAGTGTACCTGAGTGTTTTCTGCTCCATGTAGCCTACCTACATTTCTAAAGCAAATACTCACCTGTCATTTAAATTCACCACATATGGCAGCTACAAACATCCCTAGCATGGTCACTGAACAGCAGTGCTAGTTTTATTTCAGAAAAAGAATCTGAATACTAATTCTTCTAACGCAGCGATATGCCGGGCTGCTTTAAGCGACAATAAGATCCACAACTATCATGTCACAGGATCAGCGTCTCTATCCTATTAAAAAGTCTTGATGTTCGCAGGAATCCAAGTCAAGACAAAATCCAGTATGATTGGTTGTGCAATTAGTGTTAGTTCATTCATTATTGAATCTAAAAAATGACAACATGCCCATTATGTGTTACCAACAGGTATTAACTGAACATTTTGTTAGACCAACGGTCAAAACACAAGTTAATCCTTGTTGATGAAAGGCTGTAAACAGGAAGTTATACACGTGGTTACTGTTCACAGCTGTCTTTCGCATTATTAACTGATAACTTTTGTCAGCACAGTGTAAGCCAGTGTAGTATTTAAGAAAATTACCCATAGTATTACTTTCATGATGCCAACTTCATGTCCAAGGTTACACTTGTCTTTTAAGCCAAAATTTAAAAGCTAATTGATCACTGTTAATTGCGGTCTCTTCACCATCCTGTCAGGTGCTTTCACTTTAAGCAGGATTCTAAGTTTAATGCTAACTAAAAATCGAATTGGTTATTATGCTCTCCAAGTGAAAGTTCCACTTTCTCAGCTAATATCTAAAGTATAAACCTGTTTTGGTTGTGCCATAGTGGACAGAGGTTGAAAAGGATGGTTTTAACTGAAATTTGAAAACAACTGCCCCTACGCAGCCTTCCACCCCACCCCCACCACTTCCTCAAACCCGACTTGACCACAGGACTCTTCGCGCACACACTCACTCACTATCAGAAACCAAGGGAGCATTTCCATCTGCTCTTCTGAGGTTAAAGTGTGAGGGGCCCTCAGAGAACCGCCAGGCCTGTACTGTGACGAGCCCATACACTGGAAAACCACACATCAGACCAAACTGTGAGAAGTGAAGTTAAATGCGGTAAAATGCATGCAGGGTTTGTACACTCATCACCAATAATTTACTCACGGACGTCCACCCAACAAGCAACAAATACAACTGCCACATTGATTTCAGAAATTATTCAGAGCTTGTTGGGCATTTACTTGTAAAAATACAAAGTAGTGGTTTTAAGAACTGCAATTGTGTGAATTTCATCCAATAATTTTAACATGACAGAATGCATTTATACGACAGCCAATACATGTTAAGCTCCTTTTTTTTTTAAACATTTTTGCTTGAATCCAGCAGTAAGTATTCATTGCCATGTTAGATTAACATCTACATTATGTTACACTGTAGCTCAGTCATCTGACATGGGGTAAGATGGCAGGAGATCTTCAGTCTGACATGTTAAAAACACCCTTTATAGTGACACTAAACAAAATAAAACAATGACTTAAATTCACATATTTTCTCTTTTACTTAATCTAAGTACTTTTTTTTCTTTCCTACCGACATGACACACGAAATGTTAATTATACGTGGTTTTTTTGATGAACCAACAACAATGTTGGTAGGGAAATTAATGTTACATTCACATGAAGATGTGCTATAATCTTATGTTCAAAAGACGATTTAAATGGCGCAGCCAAAACTGGTGCTCTGCATGTTTGCAGGTGTCTGCGATAGGCCCACTTTTTGAGCGTGGTGGTCGGCAGTAGCTGCCAGAGCAGCACAGATCTCTGTGATGTGGACAGTGTTACTTATTATGGCATACTATGGCATGCCTCAGTCACTCAGACTGTAGACCTGATCAGCCTGAGTGAAACAAACCAGCATATGAAGAAGATGACAATCGTTATCTTGATGATTTGGGGTCTGAAAATAGATTAAGTAAATATATATTTATTTATTTATTTATTTTTTACCAAATCCTAACTTTTATCAAATTCAACAATTTCAGTAACGCTCAATTAATCATTATGAAAGGTTAAACGTTTTAGAATAGTTCCATTTCACTTGTTACTGAAATTTGATCTGGCAACTGTCAGTAGGATTTCTTTAAGATTGATGGAATAACTATCTGAGATTTGTGCCAAACCTGTTGAGTCCAGTGCATTAATTTGATGCAGGTGCAATTCTAATTCAAGACACTGTCTGTTTTGAAAGATGTATGAGTAAAAACCTCGGCATACTAACAATTGGAATGAAAATCAATTTTTATTACTGTCATCAAATAATTTGTCCTTGTTGAAAAACAAATAAAGACATGGTTTATATAATGTTTACAATACCCTCAGGTAAGGCTTTATTGGTGTAAACAAAATGTTAATGTACAGTACATTTAGAGCGAAAAACTAAGCCCAATATGCAATCAATCTTAACATTTAGTTCAATCAATAAAGTAAAAATTTGTGTATTGTTGATATGTGAGTAACAATAAGCAGAGGAGGTCAAGCAGAGGGACTTCATGAAATAGTAAGTAATCACATACTGACAAGTACGTAATTACAATAAAAATAAAATAAAATTGAAGTATATCTTGAATAGCCTGGCAAATAAATACCCACTCCTGAAAAAACCCTGCACATCAGTGACTCTCACACATTCTCTCACACACGCACGCACGCACGCACAAGCGCACGCACAAGTGCACGCACAAGCGCACGCGTCAGCTTGCTGACATGGCTTGGGTAGAGGTTAGGCTGGTGCGTTGGTGTCAACCTCCCTGTAATAGGTGGCTGATATTGATTGACAGGAACAGAGCTGCACAAGAAACACGACAGAAAAAAAACCAGACAGAATATTAAGGTTACAGTAGGTCAAAGAACAGATATGTGACAAACTATATTCACAGACGCATCACATCAGACAAGTTGTGTGTATAAAACTGTACGTTACCTGTTGCTTCTGTGTGCAGTTTGGAGCCATCAGTGCTGGTCACTTTGCATGAAATAAACTTTTTTCTGCCTTCCTCCGAATCCAGAGATGTTTCAATCAACACTGTACTTCCCAGTGGAATAGCACTGGACATGAAACAATGGTTTGTTAGGGCAGGCCGACCGTGAATGAGAACCATCATACCGTCAAAGATCACTTAGCTCAATCTTTACAGCCTTTTGTGCATTCGGTGTTGATAAACTTAACAAAACACTTATGTCTCCTCTGCCTGAGCGCATGCAAATCTTATGCAGGGACTCGTGTCACATGTTCCATGTAAACATATGAGACTATACAGACAACTAAACTAAAAATGAGATTTTTAAATAAGATATTTCACATGTTGGGGAATATTGAGACAGAGTCACAAATATGAATTATGTTCAGCTACAGTCTGCACATTCCTAAACACAATCTATTACCTGCGATAGTTGATGTTGAGGTTGGCGGTCATAACAGGTCCAGACAATAGAGCAGCAAGACTCCCTGTCACCGTGTCAATCATAGTGGCTGTTGCCCCCCCATGGACATGACTGGAAACACACACACACACACACACACACACACACACACACACACACACACACACACACACAAACACACACACACACACACACACACACAATATCCATTAGAAGTCAAATCAAAAGTTTTAAATTGCAGTTTTGTAAAGTTTGAAGATTTAAAACAAGTCCATTTGATGAAATTACTCTTTTTAAATCTATTCATTTACTGTGGGCATTTTGCCTTCGTTGAAAAGCTGAACATATAAGCCACACACACACACACACACACACACACACACACACACACACACACACACACACACACACACACACACACACACACACACACACACACACACACACACACACACACACACACACACACACACGTGAATGTGTATACAAGTATTATTATTAATATTATTGTGTTGTTTTAAGCGTACAGTTACCTGGAAATTGTACATAAAGTAAAAACAAACGTGTACAACACTGTTATCTGTTGTCTCCGTTGTCTCACCCTGGCGGACCCTCTAGACGGTGTCCAGCTTGGAAAATGCACACACACCTCTTCTCCTCTTTGTTTGCGAACACAACATACTCAAATCCGGCCCCCGGATCTCTAATATTGCGCGTAAATAAACGAGCTTTTGACTGGATAATCTTACTGAGATAATTTCCACCTGAAGGAGAGAAAAAAAACACAAACGAGCAGTCAGCTTCTAACAGAGCAGCCCAGGAAAAAACACGTGACAAACACTGTACAGGCGTAGGAAAGGGGTCGTAGGTTATCAAAATAGGGTGAGAGACATGTCAAGATGAGAAAAATGTTAATAAAATGTTTGTTTTTTCACTTGGCATCTCTACCTGTAGCATACTTGAGGGAGCGATTGTAGCTTGGCAGTCTCTGCCACTGCCCTCCACGGTTCTCTCCTCCTTCTGTCTCCACCTCACACTGGATGCTGTACTGCTCATACAACCGCAACATTTCAGAGCTCCATGACGAGTTGGGAAGGCTGAAGTCCCGGGGCTCGAAGGAAAGAAACGATGGCAGCGCCTACCCAGCAGGAAATGGCGGGGAGAAAAATCTTCATATTTGAAAAGTAACAACAGCTGTTTGGACTTTTTTGTTGTTGTAGCTTTTTTTTGCTTTAGTAATTCAATCAACCAATGACTGCAGCTCTGTGTTATTTGCCTCACATGCTGGTCTTATCTAAAACCACCATTGCTGCCAGTCAGACATTTTTTTTCTGCCCACAGTCTCTCTGCCGTGGAAAAGGGATGGTCGACACACCTGGACCAAGACAGAAGTGAGAGTGGAGCCACCCCCACACACACACACACAGGTGATACAGACAACAGTTCATTCTACCTACCACCATGGTCCTGAGGGACACGCAGGCAGACGGATGGCCGAGTCCAGCCCTCGTGGCTGGGAGGGACGTCAGGCTCTGAACGCCTCTGAACAACCCACCGAGGCCTCTCGTCATCTGTGCTCCGTCGGACGATCCCAGCTGTGTGCAGGTTTGTACAGACACTGGTGTGTGTGTGTGTATAAATGTGATGTTTAGGCTGTGTCACCTCCGACTGCAGCTGGAGACACCTCTCTTCATAAACGCGGGGAAGCGGCGATTTTACAGGGATTGATTCATACACATGAACGACAAAAGAAACTCCGCTATAACCCGCTAAATCTCGTACATAACCTTCCGTGAGTCACCGGTGTCACCCGGATCCGCCAATGTCAACTTCCGGCACGAGGGATTCCGCCTATTGCGTCACTTTGATCATGTGGTATACACCTCGCATTGTGATTGGCTGTTTTCTGTAACTACCAACATGAATAAAAAAAAAAGATTTAAAAAACTTTGCAACATGAACACGCCAATTTACAAACATACTGTCAATGAGGCACCAGACCAGATCTTTATATACAGTCGCCAGACGGAGCTGCAGTAATACTGTCCCCATATTTATTATTTGTTAACACTATATCAACTTTTTATTTAATGGTTTACAGTATGACTAGTTGAGTAGACAACTGACAAAATGAATTAACAACAATTTTCATAATTGTTTAAACCTTCGTCATTTTCAAAGCAAACATGCCGATGTTATGTCTATGTTGTCATCAATGAATATTTGTCAAGCCGGAATTTTTTTTTTTATGCCAACCTCAGTTCAACTTTAAAGTTGAAAATAGCTACATTGATTAGGTAAGATTCGACCCAATGTTTGTTGTTATCAGAAGTGACACCTAATAATTGACTATTAACCTGCTTATGTACTGTAACTGAAACACCCTTTTCCAGAACAGTAACTAACTAGCATTTGATATCACCCTGGAGACATGCTCTTCTAACTCACTTGTACATTCAGGGGCACAAATGGGAGATAGAAAACATGAGGCTGAGTCTCAATGTCCCCCCCTAACCCTTAAGAACTGAACCCTCACACACTTAAGTGACGTGACCTAATTCATGCATTGTGGCTTGATATTCAATGAATAGGACAACAAAATCTCATCATTTCCAGGTTCCCCTTGTAGAGTTTCTTTGACATTTGACATTTGATATTGAAAAAAGAAAGGAAGTGGGAGAATCCTATAGAAGGTCTTATAAAACTTGTGCTTTCATTTTAAGAAGTTTAAGAAACTAAACTGAGGGGAAGATTTTTGGAATCTATTCTTGTTGGTGGAAAATGTTGCTAGACGTAAAATCACAACAGAGTTCTTCTTTTTTTTCAATAACAAATGTCAAATGTTATAGAAACTCTACAAGGGGAACCTGGAAATGATGAGATTTGTTTGTCCTATTCACTGAATATCAAGCCAAAATGCATGAATTATATTACGAGGGCTGTGAAGAAAGTAAAACATGGAAAATAGAAAGGCCTAAACGCACATAGTCAGCATGCATGTTTTTGCATGGTGAAGGTAAGGTGCTGTCCCATTCCTATTAATACCAGTTCAGGCATTTGCAGACTCTCCCACTGAATCACTTACCAGGTGACGTGACTTAAATGTGTGAGAGTTCAGGGCTTTGGAATTTGAGATCCAGCCATTGGCCTTTTTTTACAAGGATGGAAAATTACAGACTGCCAGTCTTAATCCTTTGATGGGCACTAGGGGGAGATAGAGGAACACGTCATTGAACCGATTTGTTTGTCATACCCCATCACATCAGAGATGAATACATGAGTGAGATGAATATAATGCGTCATTCATTTGTACATCTTCCCTTCTGGCCCTGCCCTACAAACAGACCTATAAATCAGCAGAAAACACCAGAAAGCTTTAGCCAGTTGACATATTATTGTATAAGAATCAGATACAATGGGGCACTTCCGGTAAATATATTTGGAAACATGGCATATGTTTATCTGCATGTGGGTTTACCACTTAATCCGAGTGAGTGTTTTACTCAGCTGATCTTATTCCCCAGGTCCAACATCTGATATTTCCATAAGGTACAAATGTATTGTTCAATTGAACAAGGTGTGTTTTCGTCAACAAACGCACCAGAGATTAAACCGTTGATTGTGTTCTTTTCCGGTCGCTGGTAGTCTCTCAGGCCCCACCTGCGGGCAGGGCTACACCAGTCAGTCAGGCTGGTTCAGGTGCTACACACCTGCGCAATGTAGTTTAACCAGTTGAATCCGAGGAAGCTATGGTCATGACTCTACATAGCGAACGTCATTTGAATTGTGAAGATCAAATTACATGCATCAAAGACTCTTACAGAGACAAAAAGACAAACTCAATTTTATTTTTTTAACAAAACATTTGCAACATATTTCCCCACTCCCTGTCTCAGCCATCTGTCCTATGGATAGATGTAAGAAATAATCAGAGCTATAATCTCAGTGATATTACAAAATGTATCCATGTATGCACTGCACGCTCCTTCTTTAAAAAAAGTTCCAAGTCAATGTTGAGTTTTCTGAGATGACTTTATTTGGGAGCTTCAGCGATTCCACACAGCTTCCTGCAAAGTAAATGCAAAAATCAATATGCAACGTCCTGATGCCATAACTCTATTAAAGGGGTAGTAAGCGACTTTGGAGAAAGCTTTTCGCTAACATGTCTCTCTTACTGTGTTGCGGCGTTATGTTTACACTCTGCACACTCAAGTGTTGTGGTCCGCCCCATTTTCTTGTTTTCAATTTACAGAGCCAGGACTGCGCCGCAGATAACCCAGATTTTTTTTTTTGGGGGGGGGGGGGGGCGCAATCACTTACTGCCCCTGGTTAGCAATTCTAAAGCAATACACATATTATTTAAATCCGCTAGCTGTCAGTTCTGTGTGCGCGCCGAAACAAAAATCTGTGTTTTTGGCTCAGCCCAGGAACTTCGCTACGACTCAGGGCTTTTGGCCTAGTGGTTAGCGTGTCGGCCTCACATACCCGAGGCTGCGGGTTCTTGGCCCAGCCAGTGCAGTAAAATCATCATCATTAACAGAGAAAGAAACAAGTTTTCCAAAAAATCGCTTACGGCCCCTTTAAGTGGTGCTGCTCTTGAATGGGATACAGTTCACATTCATATTCTTGACGATGTGAGTGACTATTTTCAGATCTTACCGTGCTTCTTCCTTTGTCGTGTCTACAAAGGCACAAATAGCTTTGTCTCTATCCAGGATCTGTTGTTTCAAGCCCTGAATATCCTGCTCAGCCTTCTTTTTTGCCTCTTCCTGATCAGCTGAGGAAAATTAGTGTGTAATGGAGAGAAACAAAAACTATTATTAAAGGATTTTTTTTATTATTAACGTGCAAAAGCGTTATTGGCAGCTGAGTGCAGATTTAGATTTAATCTACAACAGGATAAGCAATTTGCAGATAATTGACTGAAACAGAACAGTGTCATCACATCTAGTTCCACTGGTTTGTCAATGTAAAAGATTAGTTCCTGGTATCTGTGTTCTGCAGAGGCCGCACAAGAGTGATGGAGCTCAGCTGCTCCAGTTCATCCCCGCACTTTTTAAATGTCAATTAAGATTTGTAGAGACAGTGGATGCTTTGTCTGCTTTGTTCTTTTATCTGGATTTAGTTTATAGTGAATCTTTTCAATCATCATGCCATCACCAGACCAGAAGTGAAACTAAAGGCTCCTTACTTTTGAGTTTATCCATGGCCGCTGACACCTCTGTCTTCTTCTTATCTGCATCTTCCTAATAAGAGCACACAGGTGACAAGTGTCAGCAGTTGAATGCAGGAGCTCCGTGTGAGTGTGTGTGTGTGTGTGTGTGTGTGTGTGTGTGCGCGCGCGTCGTGCCTTCTCTGAGTTACAGGTCTTCAGACCTTGCTCGAACTCCTGTGCTGCTTTGTCATTCTCTTCCTTCTTCTTCTTCAGCCCCTCTATATCTTCGTTGATGGTGCCCAGCGAGGCCTTCAGCTGCTGGATTGTCTTCTTCGCCTCGACGATGGCCATCTCTTTCCTCTTGACCTCCGCCGAGTTGTCCACCAAGAGGGTTTTCTGACGGCGCAGGTCCACCTCCTGGCGCAGGGCCTGGTAAATCAGGACGGTCATGACGGCCACACTCAGGCAGACCACGACGACCGTGAGCTTCATCTTGGTTGGGGCGGCGAGAGGCCGGATCAGCGACGGGGGGTGGGGTGGGGGGGCCGACTGGTGGAGACTGCTGACGGTCACCTGCCGAGCATTCCCCGGTATCTGCTCTCCAACCGCGGACGCTTGTCACATCCAGCACCTGCTCTCAGCGGGCCTGACGTTACCGTCTGTAACCTGATCTACCTGCTCTACCTGCGCTGGGCGTGACAGCGCACCTGTTCCCTCCTGTGACGCGCGCACGCGCTCGCGCTCTCGCTCTCTCTCTCTCTCTCTCTCTCTCGCTCGCTCTCTCTCTCTCTCTCGCTCTCTCTCTCTACTCCCCCAAGTACCAGGATGCTCACGTGTACATTTTGAGTTTTGCCAGTCATCTGCTTATTTGACAGCTATGGTTGCTTGTTACTTTTCACCTGGAGATTTTCAATACAAAACAATCATTATCGGTTTCCAGAAATGATGCACTGTTTTGGATTCAACTACCAAACAGTATATAAGATAGTTAGAATTAGTGATATTTAAAAAAACAAATTCTCACATAAATCAGACGAAATAAACACATTAGTTTGAGTGTTGCAATGGGATAGCAACATAGCAATAAAAACAAAGAACCCGGACACAGACAGGGGGATAAAGAGCGCATCTACTCGACGCCTTAACAAAGTGATCAAGTTTGCGCGTGGCGAACGGGCGACGACGTGACAGCAGGAAGAGGCCAACCCGTTTCTACTTGGAATAAATGCAGGAAGAGGGCGTGTTTCGATTGTCCGACTGACGACTCCCGAGTCGAAGAAGTTCTGCTCAAAACGTCCCACACGAAGGAGCTGCTGCGCGGGGACGGGACGGGACGGGACGGGCGGACAAAATGAAAGTGCAGGTGCTGGTTCCCTTGTCACTAGTCGTGTCCGTCGCTTTGCTCGGGTTGATGAAGTTCCGGCAAAAGGACCAAGACGTAGAAATGAAACGGAACAGGTTCGTGAACATCAAGCTGCGAGTGAGCGACGATGTGCTGAGGGAGTACCAGAGGAGCCGGAGCGAGACGGAGGAGAGCCTCGCCAAGATCACAGCTGAGCAGAAGACGCTGCTGGTGGGAGCGAGCAGGCGCCAGGTCGAGGTGGATGAGGCCAAGGGTAAAATGGACATCTGCCGTGACACAGAGGTGGGGAGAACGATGGAGTGGGCAAACACAGGAACTTGAATATAAATAAATCACAGCGATTATTAGTATTATTATCACCTTTAATATCCTTGTCCTCGTAGTGTCTTTTGTCAGACGCACACGCACCGACACACACCAAACCTGTTGACCCGGTTAGGAGATACCTTAATGAAGACAACCCAGCACGTGCCAGTAAATCAGGTCTTTCTTGTACTCGCAGGGGCTGAAAACAGAATTACAGGCACCACCTAACTGCAACCATCCTCTATCCGTTCCTATTGATGTGATTTGTAAACTGGGGGATGTGGAGATAAGGCAAGGAGGTTCTGTTCTTTGTAACCTCCCGACCAGGGCCTTTCTGCTCTGCATGTTCTCCCAGTGCCTGCTGGGGGTTTTCTCTGGCTTCCTCCCTCAGTTTAAAGACATGCATCCCACAAAGGAAAAACAGTACAGCATGTGTAACTCTGTATGGTTTGTTCATGGAGAGTCCGAATGTGCATTTACTTAATTTTCACAAAGTTACTGCCCTTTAATTATTGGTCTGTACAAACTTGATCTAGTGACCTAAGTTGCAAACATGTAAAAGTGGGGACGAATGTGCAGGGATAGCCTTACAATTGATGACCTAACAATGATGACTAAAATGCCCAAACTGCGCTGTGTGACGATTCAAGCAATCTTACGACTAAGTGTTCAAAATCTTACAGTGGGAGTCAGAGGGAAGTTGTTTAAGACGCAGATGTAGAGCTGCAGGAAGTTAGTCGCAGAGAAGATTTCTAACCTTTGTTGCTGAGACTCTCTTTTCCACTTGCAGAAAAATGCAAAAAATGAGCTAGAATCCGCTCAGTCGGAATTCAACAACTTTAAAGGTAAGTGATACTTTAGGGGCTACGTGCTTTTCCTTTTTTATCCTGATAAACAGTGAAGCTAATGAATGAATGTATTTTAATTTGTTTCTCATTCCAAATGAGTGATAGGCCTCGCCTTGCTTTTCATTTGTAAAATGCTTAAAAATGTCTCATGTCATATGATAATACAGCTGAAGCTGATAAGGACACGTCCAGCTGGAAAACAGAAGTGGAGACCCTGAAACAGCAACTGGCAGAACAAAGTGCAATCTGTGACTTTGTGAAAAAAGACTCACAGTTAGGAAGGTATGGTCACTACTTTACTGTGCTTAGATATACCTCAACTTAATTTAACTATCATTAGAGTGCACTCAAACTTCCAAAATGATTTCTATGTATTTACTGTAATTTTCTATTGTTGAATTTTCTCTTATAGCAAGTTGTGTGCCGGGAAAGTGGAGACCCCTAAAGAGATTCCAAAGGCAGACGCTCAGAAACAAGAAGAGGCAAAGGCGGAGGCCCCCAAACAAGAAGAGGCAAAGGCCGAGGCCCCTACACCAGAAGAGGCAAAGGCGGAGGCCCCTAAACCAGAAGAGGCTAAGGCAGAAGCCCCTAAACCAGAAGAGGCTAAGGCGGAGGCCCCTAAACCAGAAGAGGCTAAGGCAGAAGCCCCTAAACCAGAAGAGGCAAAGGCGGAGGCCCCTAAACCAGAAGAGGCAAAGGCTGTTCCTGAGAAGAGATGAGGAGTTACAGCTCTGCAACACGTAAAGAACCCATTAAAAGAACAGTTTGAGATACGTTACAATCAGATCCCAGGCCAAGCGTGTAGCTTTACTGGGTGATAACACATGATGCAGTGAAGAGCGGACTCACTTATTGAGATTTGAATGAATATTCCTTTTCAATCTGTTATTTATTTTCGTGTAACAAAATTTAGAGAAATTAAGATGCATTTTGGAGGAGGACACAATGCATTTTTTCTTTGTGTGAGCTTGGGTGAGTCCATGCATGTTTGTGTGCCTGTAAAACGATAAACACGAGTTCATTCACATTTGTGGTACGTGGAAGGCAACGTGAGAAATGTTAAGAAATCACTGATTAAATGTTATGTACCCTGAAGAAGAAACTTTACAGCCTCTCCTCAGCCACCTGCTTGATTTCATGTTGAACTTTCAGTTTTAATTGAAGGGACGGACCAACTGTTTACAATATCTTGGCAGAAATGTACTCACTTTCTGTTTAGGTCAGATCAAAAATAAACTTTCATTAACGACTATCTCATCCATCCATCCATTATCTATACCTCTTTATCCATTAAGGGTCACAGGGGGGGGGCTTATTCAAACACTGCCAGCATTATTGTCAGGGGCAATTTGGGGATCAGTGTCTTACCGACTGGAGAAGCTGGGAATTGAACCACTTACCTTTTGATTTGTAGATTATTCTCTCCACCTCCTGAGCCACAGCCACCAAAAATAATATCACCATGGTCAACCACAAGTCTTGGAAAAGAAGGGGACAAAAACACTGGACAATTGCTATTCAATAGCAAGTAAAAGTATTCAAATTCAGGGCATTATGTTTTTGTATTACAAGTACATGCAAGTTCAAGTGTAAACAGCATTTCAATGTCGTAGATGTTATTTTGTATGAAATCACAGCGCCTCAAAAAAGTATTTACACCCCTTCACCCCTTTGCACACTGTGGATCTATTGTAAATTGATAACATTCCCATGTTAATGCAGAGTAGCTCTCAATTAAGAAAATATAACCATCCATCGCAAGCTTTCTGTGATATTTATATATTTTGCGCTGTAATCTTTTGTGTAATACCTGTTCAGAGGAGAATGGAGGCAGTGCGGCTGAAGCTTTGGACAGAAACCAGCGACCACTCGTCTTCTCCTGCGTGAACTTAAAAATGAAAAAAATGTTTTTGAGACAAAAGCATCATCTGGGTGTTGGTGGTTTACCTGACAGATAAGCAAAATGAAACAGCCGCAGCATCTAACCATTAGAGGCTTTGAAGTGTTTGTGCACACAGGCCTACTGTTGCATACTCTCTCTCCATACTGGCAGACTGTATGTAGGCAGTACTCAGTAGCACCAAGCTGAAACTAATGCATTCTAATACAATAGTCTGCACTAGAGCTGACCTCCATGAAGGTTATGATGTTCAGTTCTTTTGGATACTGTTTTTAAAAAGTGAGTAAACACGTTGTCACCACAACATAAATTTTGTGGCAGTTTTTGCAGCTTTTAATCAGGGATTCAAACCTCAAAGACGTTCTCATCCTCCTAATATATATAACTTTATTAAAAATGTTAAGCATTAAAAAAATAATAAAATGTCATCATACCCAAAATAATTAAATATATGTGTAGGAATAAACCACAACAGCACTCCAAATAGTAAGATTCTCTTTCCTTTTCAATATTTTGTACCTTAAACTGTGTGATATTACTACTTTGCTTGATGTCTTCCGCCGGACTATTCCAGATAATCCCCCCGGCAATCTGAAATACAAGTACTTGGTAAGAATGGTCCAAAATTAAATTTCCCTGTGAAATTTAACCTCCCTCTCAGAGAAGAATTTTTGTATGCTGCCAGGAAGTAAAGTATTTCTTGCTTTGTACTGCTGGATTATTGTATGAAACTAACAAACTTGCATCTGAGTGAGAGAAAAAACTGTATAACCAAACTGGCAACCCCTTAGTGTCTGTTGAGCAATCTTAATTCATGCCCAACATGCATACCTCATTGACTTTAATGATATCAGTATTTGAGAAGTCCCAGTATTCAACACTGTACACAACAGCTAGGGTGTGGTGCTTAACAGATGCATGGTTGTGAAACACTGACCCAATAAACATGATCCTTGTTGCACAGGTAATGATTAAGTCAAGCAGACTTTGAGATGAACAGGAAATAGATCAAGAGCAGGGCATTACAATGGATTGTGTTGTCAAATGTTTGACTGTATGTTAATACAGTATGTATATGTATGTTAACTCCAAACCAGGAAGAGAGAAAAACACTGACTCTTTTCATTGTTGCTCTTCGGCTATTAATGCCACGATGTGCTCGTCTAATTCAAGTCTTTTTTTTTTCTGCAGTACAGTACACGTTGTAGCCTTTGGTCCTTTTTCCTCTGTTAGATAACTCCCCTACCTCCAATGCTGAAAGCACTGTATGGGTATTGAATAATCGTTATTAACCTTTTCTGCCTCTATGTTTCTTTGTGACCCTGCCTCGGGGTGTGTGTGTGTCTGTGTGTGTGTGTGTGGGTGTGTGTGTGTTTCAGACAAACACAGAAAGAGAGAGAGAGCGACGGAGAGAGAGACTGACCAATCAGAGAAGGCAGAGTCATTATCTGTCACTAACCATAAACTTCACTGATGTCCTGGTGAAACTCTAGCTGGTCTGTGTTCTGGCTGATGATAAAGCGTCATCATTTCTTATCATTTATGTTTTAAAGTATGAAAACCTTTTTTGGGGAATTTTGTTTGTATAGTATAGTCTCATATTTTAAACCTTCTAACTCGAACAGCAGCTTATTAAAGTTGATATGATTTAATTATGTTTGAACATTCTCGACAAAAATCAAACGATTTGCTGTTCACAAAAGTGATAATAATTAAAGGACTACTGTATTGTTTTGCATTAGACTGAAAAGATGTTCCAGTCATATTACGAATCCCTGTAAGGTTCCAATTGTATCATATTACATTTTTTTATATATATTTTTGGTGGCATTTTTATCAGAGATGTTAATGGTAGAGAGAGATGGGAAATGACAAGCAACAAAAAACCCCAGTCGGAGTTGAGTTGTAGGTTCATGTTAGGCACTTTGAACCTCTAAGCCACAGGGGCTCCCCATGAAAATATATTTATTTAGGCAATAGCACAGAAACCATTGGACTATGATGGAATGATTAGACTGAATATATGATTGTGTATTCCAAATATTTTTTATTTTGTTTATGTTGATTAAATGTCCATTTGTATGGTCATTTTGTTTTGCGATATCAACTTCCAGGGAGCTATCTGAGAGCACAAACCTTCTCTGTGGTCACAGAAATGATAAAGGTGGAATTCAAAATTTAAATTTTGTAATTGAACACATATGTACCCTACATTCACCACGTGCTCAAATGAGTGACTCTCTTTGGATATTGCCCCCCTTCTTAAAAGATTTGGACATCTCGTGTAATTGGATATTTTAGTGCTGAATCCCCACAAGCACCCGGGTGTCAAAAGCTGCTCTCAGATAAATGTGCATGGACAAAATCATCATATTCTCATACAAAATTAATTATTACTTGTTTAAACTTTTGATCTTTTCCTCAAACCTTTAATATGTGAGCAGGTGAGCAGAATAACTACGAAGCTCCTTTTCTCAAGGAGATGATTGATGACTTACAAGTGAATTATTAGCCTGAAAAGAAACAAACTTGGTCATGCAAAGGATCCGTTTCCTTAAAACCGTATTTTGTTTCCTTTTTGAAACCATTTTTTCCCCTTTGTATTGCTATTATATTTCATACTGTTATCTTTCACTTTCACTCACAATGCCCTCCATCTGTGAAAGATTAAAATACTCCCCCTAGGCTCACAATTAGGCAATCAGAGGACTATCATTCCGCCCCAATAGGCTCACAAGGTCATCGTCACACAGGGGCAGGATACAGAGACGACAGAAGGGGGCTAACTGATGTCATGAACGAGGACTGTTCATTAAACGTAAAGTATAATCTGATGTGTGTGTGAAAAGATTTTAAACAATGTTAAAAAAAAGGGTACGTTGTTTTTTCACTGATGACATTGTTTTTTGATGAAAACACGACATTATGGTAATATTTGTTAGCTCAGTCGAGTACCGGATCTCTCCATGAATGATACATCCTGCGCATAAATGATCATTCTCCCAATGCGTTTCCTATCAGCTCCACTTGCTCTACGCCTGTTTCTTGCTCATCAAAAACAAAAGTCCGCGACTCACCCACAGGAGAAGGTGTCGTGTTCTTCATTAACCATCATGTCCCACTGATGATGTGAACACATGTTGGAGTCCCACACTACCCCACTGAACACACAGATGGAGTGACAGTACAATCACCAGTCAGTTTGACAAGCAGAGGTCATCTTGGAAGCCAGAGGTCACCTTGAGTGTTGAGTTCATCTTTATACTCAAAAAATCTCATTGGACACAAATGACCTCGCTAACATTATCATTAAAGATGCATATTGCGTAAGGAGCCTGTCATGCTCCTTAACTTAATAAGTTATAATTGTTACTACTGTTGTTAAAGCAGTGCTAATCACAGAGTTTGATGTAAACCTTGCAATCCATTGTAAACAATAGCAGTCAAGTTACTGAGTGAAACCACAATATTCATCTCTAAAATGTCGAGGAGTTGAAATAAAAGTACCAAATGATTGTACTTACAATACAAGAGTGAGTGTAGTTACTTTCCACCACTGTGTCCCAAACAAAAGGACACGCAAACAAAACAAAAAAACATCATAAGGTTTAGGACAATTCAAATAATTTGATCCTAATCAGTTTTGGCATAAAGAATTATGTAAAAAATATGTCCAGCCCTACAGCATCTATAGCAGCTTGATATTGTCATGTAGAGTGTAGATCAATTTCTCCAACAACTGCATTGTATCCAAAAGTGTTAGGGGGGTTTGCCATATTTTTATTATGTTTCGATAAACTGGCTGCACAATAAAAGGACGTGTGGGTCCTTTTCACATTGATTTGGCTATTGTGAAGCAAAAAACACTCGAATTCAGGAAGATTAGCAACAGGATACAAATGGTGACTTAGTGAAGTGACCATCGTGTGTTCATGTTTGCCCTCCCTACACACAATAAGTTATTTGACCTTGCATTTGCGGTCATGTATGTGTGCGTGTGTGTGTGTGTGTGTGTGTGTGTGTGTGTGGTAGCTCACAGCAGGATGAACATCACATCTATTGATCAGGCTAATGTGGGGAGGAAAGGCTGCAGGCCACAGCAGCTGATCAATACACCTCTAATTACATGGGGGCTCTGAGTGAGTGTGTTACTGAAAGAGTGTGTGTAGGTGGTCCCCCCCAAACTCACAGGGTTACATATATAAATGCTGTCCCGCTGAGGATCACACTCAGATCATAGCTTGTACACACATGTAACAGTTAGTTGTAAATCCCACTTCTTCTTTTTTTTACTTTAACCTCGTGTTCACCAACTCCCAAACTGACAGGACACGGGGACCATGGACTGGACGGATGAAGAGAATTGGTGAGTATCCTCATATGTATTTGCATGTGCTGTTTTTGAATTGGAAGAAGGTGTTTCCTTGTGTGAATCCTGCCTCTCCTCCACTGTTTCCCATTAATCCCCGAAGCAAACAGACAGGTGATCCCAAATCCTAACAGGATCTCTGATTCCCTCCCTGCAAGGCCTTTCCTTTGTTGAAATCTGAATGTGTTGAACAGGTTGTTCAAGTCGTCGTGTTTTCATTGAACTCTCTTATACATACTGACTGTGTGATGTTTTCACTATTTAACTCATTCACTCCCTTGTTTGTTCTCACCGTATTTTTTTTAATTTTTTTATCTGATACAGGCTTCTCATGTCTGCTGAGGCTCTGACTGGCTGGAGGCTGTGTGATATGTTTGATATTCGGTTGTTCTTGTGCTTTATCATGTCAACTAAATATCAGACATATTCCTACAGAGTCTGGCACTGACTTCTGATCCCTTCACTTTAACACTGAACAAAGACCCACGTAGTCTGACTTCCAGGTAAATGGTTTTGACAGTGAACTTTGCAAACAGTATATATCACAGGATATCATTGCAGTAGTAGTATTTTTTCTCCTCATGTCTGATTAGAAAGTGTAAACAGACGTTGCTCATGTGGTAGTGCTTGGCTCAATAAACTCAAAAAAGTAAAATGTTAACAATGATGTATTCATTATTACAGTTCTCTCTTTGTTTTGAATAAAAATAATTACCCTAAGTATCAAGTTTCAATGCTACATTCTTTTTCATTCTCTCTAACACACAAACTCACACACGCACACACATGTACACACACACACACACAAACACACACGCACACATACACATACTTAACGGTTATCCAAGTGTGCCAGTGCATCCTGTTCCACGAGCTAACAAACAACTGACCTTGTAACATCAGGTCTTACCAGAACATGGAGAGGTCTGTTGTTTCACCCCCTCTTTTGTATTTTCTGTACTGTAAAATTCTGCTACTGTGCCACATTCATTCTCTGGCTAAACGTGACAAATCTGCTGCTGTTTCTTTTTCATTAGGACTATACAAATAATTAATTTATAATAATCCACAAATAAAGCCTGAAGCTGTGTTTACATTGTCTGCGGTGCTTCATTACTGTTTCAACATTCCTGATTCATCAGCATTTGCATCCGACATAGTGAGCTCTAAGCTTCAGTTACTATTTTTGTACTTTAATGAACTGATTTTTACATAGAGGGAACAACCTTTTGGACTTTTGGCTAATGAAACTTCCTCTCTCTCTCGGTCAGTTAATTCTATAAAGACAATTTTATTAGATAATAGATCATTATCAAAGGAACTACATCCTAATGTGTACAAGCCTGTGGGAGCACTGGCTGGAAAAAGAGGGGCACTGATGTGGGAAATAATGTATTGGGTTACTATGTAAGAGTCCACTTGTAGCATCCAACAAAGGGGACTCTCAAACTGACATTTTAATAACTAAATCAGAACTGGATAGCAGATTAGATACCAGGCCACTGGAGGGTTGGTTTGGGAGGCATCATGTTTCAAACATGTACAATGGATAAAACTGTTCCGTCAACAATAAAAAGGAAACTGGGGAAAACGAGACAGGATGCACAGAAGGATGCAGTCCTCTGAAGGGAATGAAATGAAAATGTGAATACATCCAAACAAGAGCTTAGAGGAAAACTCTCAGAACAGTGTGTATGCTGCAGCACTAGAGGGGTGTGTGTTGAGTGTACGGGAGTGTGTGTGTTTCTGTGTAGCTCGCATCATTTGTCGTCACATCTGAAGACGAGTGTAAGGTCTGACTTTAAACCCGTTGTTCAGGGATAGATAACAAAACAAAAAACATGTCCACTGGGGATAGGTTAACATTTGAGCAAGCCTCTAGGCACTGAAACCTTCCCCACAGTGACAAACAAATCTGTGTGTGTGTGTTTTTGCATTTGTGGACATTTGTGGTTATCTGAGCTCTCAGGGTGGTTTATTCAAACATGTCCCAGCACAAAGGAGTAAAACCCATCCCCCAACACCAAAAACTCAAAACGAACTCAGAAGCGTTCAAATATCATACCCCTACTCCACACACACACACACACACACAAACACACACAATGATGCAAAACCTTGCGCACACTCAGAAAAAGAAACACACACGCAAACACACACACACACACACACACACACACACACACACACACAATGATGCACAACCACACCATGTCAAAGAGACCTTTGATAAGAAAATGTAACTAAAGCTCACTGAATCATGTAAAACGACATACAAAATCTTGTGCTTTACATGATGAGTCATCAACAATATGGAATTAAATTTAATGAAGCTACTGATGTGCATCGGCGAGTTAGATGATCATTCAGTTGTATATAACTGAGAAAATTATCAAAAACATCCTCAGTATTTAATTTTCAACACTGTATTTTAAAAAAAAATCTAATTTTAACAGTAAAGGCAAAAGGTCTTATAAAAATTTGCTTTATATGCACCTGTATGTTGAGCAGAGGTCAAAGGTTCATGTTTATACTTGTACACATGCAGTCTCTGTGCTGGACAATAGGTCACTGGCTGGTTGTGTGGGCAGTGTGGATCTAGTGATAGGGCCAAATGGCACCCCCTGAGACAAATGTTATCTGAAAGGGTGCACACTGTATACTCTACGAGAATTTCTGTGAGCATCACAAGAGGCAATGACGAACATTGTTATATTAATGCTTAGAATAGCGATTAATGAGAGGGAGGGGGTGGACAAACAGCAACGGGAAAAGGAGAAATGAGCAAGGCGATAAAGACGTGCTGGTGCAGTATAAATATCTTAGACCACAGGGAGACAGTGCATCAGCTTAAGAGTGGCACTGGAGAGGGAATGCAGTGAGCCAGAGGTGGAGAAGAGGGCTCAGAGAAAACACAAGGGGGTGAATGAAAGCAAGAAGCATAGAAAGAGAAGAACTGAAAGAAGATCAGAGGGGTTTTTTTCTTATTCAACATAGTGGAAACTTCATATTAGGTAAGACACAATCTGGCATTTCTTTCATCTGGTCGTTATGAATCATTTTAAGACTTATTTTTTAACCTGCTTTTTTTCAGAAATGGCAAACACAGCAGGAGGAGAACTCATGACTTTGCTCTTGTTCCTGAGTGCCAGCGTGCCATGTTTTTCTGTGTATAACAGTGGGGAGTGCTTCTTCAACACTAAAGGTACAGTGTGTGTGTGTGTGTGTGTGTGTGTGTGTGTGTGTGTGTGTGTGTGTGTGTGTGTGTCCAGATTCAGGTTTATCATTCAAAATGTATCTTAATTACCCAACAGTAGGAAGTAGTTCAAAAAGGCTCTCCAGCTGTAACAGTGAAAATTTATAATTTTTTTCCTTTTTTTCCTTTTTTTCCTCGTTTTATTGGGGTCATATATATATTGTTAGCAAATCTCATTTATTCACCTATTTATTTGCATCAGAATGCATCACTAAAAAGCTAACTATAATAGCACCAAACAATTGTGCATAGCACTTTCACTTTTAATACTTAATCGCATCTAAGTTAAATTTTGAATGCATGACTTTTATTTGTAGTGAGGTATATTTTACAATGTTTCTACTTCTGATGACATAAAGGATCGGAAAACTTCTGGCGCCTCTCTACATTTCACAATAAGTGATACATACATATATATATATATATATATATATATATATATATATATAATTTATTTTTTATTTTTTTTAATTCAGGGAGCTGTGAATATATGGGACAGGTGTATGGGATTGGAGAAAGCTGGATAACCAGTGACTGTTACCAGTGTGTCTGCATGGAACCTTTCGGAGTAGGATGCTGTGACCAGTGAGTTTGAATTCACAAATCAAATACACTCAAAACACTACTCAACATCTTTGGATGTAGTATACATATTATACTTCTAACCCTAATCTAACTCCAATCCTCCCTACAGTAGGTCTAATCCTGTGGATTATCCAGACTGGTGTCAGATCATCCGTAAACCTGACTCTTGCACGAGTGTTGCAGTGATGAGAGCCAATCACAAACTACCATGTCTTTGGGGACGAGGACGTCTCAGACCAGCTGCAGGTCAGCCATGGAAATCTGACAATGATCCTATATTTTGAGTTGAGTTATAAAAAAAAAATCATATATGTACAAGGAATATAGCAATGAGTGATTTGTATTTTGAATTCAACAAATAAAGACCACACATTTGATTTCATTTTTATCTGCAAGTGCTTCTTTTGTTCACAAGCATCATTTCATAGTTTTCAATTGTGTATGTACAAATGAATGGCTTAATTTTTGGTTCCTGTTTTAAGATTCAGTAAAAACTATATGTCTAATTTCTGTCTAATCTCTGGTTTTGTCATGTATTACTATATTGCCACATCATTACATATATTATATTTACTATACAAGCATAGAGTACTACGTTTTATAGAGGGACGTCTGTGTAGCCTTTGTTATTAGAAAAAGAGAATTCCTACAGTCCAACGCTATGGCCCTTTTGAATTAATAAATACAAAGACAGACTTTTCTCTTACTGTAATTCACAGCAGTGAGATGATGAGAAAGATTGAGAAATGCTGTGATGGTGGACCATGGACTTTTCCTGGTTGTTAGTTGAATATTCACAGTCTCTCTGGAGAAAGTCCAAATCAATTAACAGCTTCATTACAATCTAATCTTTGTTTCATAGTTAACCACTGAGTGTATATTTGAGAGAAGACACTCTCGTGAAGGTTAGTGTGTTGTCGATGCGCTGGTTTGTTTTTACGTTTCACATATCTATTAATATTGATTTCATCCATTCAAGTGCCTGGAAATTTATATTTTCAGAACACTGCAATGGATAAAGTATCTTTTATCTATTACTCTTATTTGTTTTTCTGTTCTTATAGAGGTGTGGGGGGGCACGTTAAGCAATTTTCGATCAATAACGCAGTGAAGTGGAGCTTTGCATAGATTCTGAGAAAGCGTCCGAAAGGAAGGCTTGAAGGAGGCTTTTATTTTGAAAAGAGCAGTGGCGGCGCACAGTTTGTACGTAACTCGGTGGCGACGCGCCCTGAGCGTCCACCTTGTTTATACTTGTTGTAACACTGACGTCCGACTTGCTGCGGGGTTCTTTCCGTCCATGAGAGCGCATCACGCGGCGGGACCATGTGGATCCTGACGGCCCTGCAGCCCGGAGGTACCGTCGTCTTCTGGTGCCTGATACTTTGACGCTAGCTAACACAGCTAGCGGCTGAAAGTTGACTGAGTCGAGTCCAACAGGCCAGAGTGGGCTGTGGGCATTAACGAGTTTGAATTTGTAGATTTTATACAGATGACAATAAACAAAATGATATGGGAACTTTAGATAATAGTAATAATTATGATAATAGTAAATAGTTAAGGCATTAAAAGTGAGTTTAAAAAAGGACCTTTAATGTTAACTGTGCAAAAGCCTTGATTAACATTATATACATATATATATATATATATATATATATATATATATATATATATATATATATATTCGGTGTGACCAACCCTTTGCCTTTATATACCTTCAGTTCTCCTTGAATTTAAAATACTTTATTTCAAACCAAAAAATTGAAATTATAAATACATGTGAATATATACACACATACATAAGGTATCAAAATAAATATATATGCTGTGTACATCGCAGCCTTTCACAATACAATAAACATTTTTTCTGTCTGAAAAGGAGTAGGAGAAGCAAGATGCTTATCCAGGCCTACCCCCATTCTACACAATACTTTTAATAATACTGATAATAATCAATAATCATATTCTAGTTAGACTTAGTTACACTTCCACACAGTTTCCAGGTTTTGGTGGCTTTAAGAACCTTGGTGAGTCCTTTAAATTTCTCTCAGTACCTTCATGTCATCCCAGACTGAGTCCATGATGTTTGGATGAGGATTCTGTATGAACCACACCTTCCCTGTCCTTGGCCCCGTAGATAATTTTCTTCTTCTTCTTCTTCTTAACTAGAAAAAACTGTCTTGTTGTTATGGTGCAGAATGAAATTGGGACCCGTCAGAAACCTGCTTGATGGTTTTGCATGATGGATAAGAATGTACACATCTCACGTGCCTTGAACCTCGCACAGTGCTGTGTACTGTCTGTACATTTTGATTATGTCTGTGGAGATTCTCATTCATCCAGGTCATAGTTATCCAAAAGGGAAAAACAACTTGACTTGGATGTAGATTCTTGAAGACGTTTCACCTCTCATCTAATAGGCTTCTTTGGTTCTCACTGAGTTGTTGTGTATATACCAAGTCCAGTTGCTCCTAATTTAATATCCTTTTAATTAATTTTGATTACATGTATAATTGCATGCAATACTTGAATGTATTTAAAATAGATTCAATATCAAGTCAGGCGTAGTGGATATATAATTATCCATTACAATAACACTTGTTAGAGCACTATGTTAGAGCTGACACAGAAAAATATCTCATCAGTTTAAATTTTTATCTTGAATCATTAATCTGCATCGGAACCGTCACAGATGTGTCAGGCTTTACTTTTGAACTTTGTAGTACCACAAGTAAGCTGCATGGGTTTTGACTTAGCACTGACCTGTCGATAACGTTGCTTCCCGTCACCCACAGGTGAGACCCACTACCTCGTCGCCAGTAAAGAGTATGTGGTGGGGCGCAAGAACTGTGACATCCTTCTCGCCAACGACCAGTCCATCAGCAGGGCTCACGCTCACCTCACTGCTACTGACCAGGTGAGAAGAAGACAGGAAATGAAGCCAGGGATATTACTTGATAGTTCATTCTTTATACGGACAGAATATGTGCAGCAGACTAGTGATACAACTAAGGATTATTTTCTCGATTAATTGAATAGTTGTTTGGTCCATAAAATGTCATAAAATGGTGAAAAATGTCGATTGTGTTTCCCTAAACTCAAAGATGATGTTTTGTTTTGTCCACACACCAAATATATTAAGTTTACTGTCACAGAGGAGCAAAGAAACCAGAAAATATTCACATTTAAGAAGCTGAAATCAGAGAATTAAGACTTTCTTTTTTCATAAAAACTACTTGAACTGTTTAATCGATTATCAAAATAGTTGGCTATTAATCTAGTAATCAATTACTAAACGATTACTCATCAATTAATCGATTAACTGTTGCAGCTCTACAGCAGACTATGCTGTGCTTATATTCTCTAAATTAATTTTGCTCTTCCAAGGACATTGGGCAATGAACACAGTGTGTTTTATGTCACAAGAATGTGACAAAAAATGTGACAGGGTGTGGCGTGATCTTTTGTGATCTTTTGGGGTGTGTGGAGAAAACTAAAAGACAGACACTGCATAGCAGCCACTCCTCCTGTCGTCCTGTTTTAAACCAGCTGTCACATCAGTATTATTCTAATTATTCAAATTAAACTCTTGCCCAACATTTCAAACAGCAACTTGACTTTGAATGGGAACAGATTTTGATTGTGCATATGTTTTTATATAATTTTCGGTCAAAGAAATTAGTGAGTGACAAATTATTTAGATTAGAATTGCTTAAAATACAGATGTGTGATGTCAGTTAGTTTGCATATAGTTTGTATAGTAGACTATTGTCTGATTTTAGAGTGAATGGTTTACAGGATTATCAATATTTCACCTGTGTGATGGCAGCAGGTGGTGCTGTTGCACTGGTTTTATATAAGTGAAACTGGACAACATCCTGACCGTGGTAACTAACGCGTGTAAATCTGTTATTATTCGGGTATATAAAAAGCAACAGCCTTCGCAGAGTAACAAACACACAAATGTAAAATTCACAACAATTTTAAGTAAATGTCTAAAAACCATAATTTCAATAAATTCTTATACATGTTGTTGCTCTACCAATGGTTTGGAATGGGTAATCTTAAAATTCAACCTTCGACCTTTTTTTGTTTTTAATGGTTGTTGTTATCATTAATGCATTGCATATCAAAGATGCATTGCAAAATACTTTTCTTTTTATTCATGTCTATCAGAAGATTCGGATAAACATCCCTTTTGTCTTTCTGTTTTTCTAAATGCATTCTGATTCATAAATTCATAAACTGACTCGACCATAAGAGCATCTAAAAGTTATTCTCTATCTGTTAATAGTGAGTCAATTTAAGCTTCCTTTGTTTTACCCGTCCGCAGACCTGTCCAGTTGTTTTTACACTTAAGGGTCAATAGATTTTCTGAGCGTTGGATTTCCAGCTCAGGTTTAATTTTGAAGAGTGGGTTTCTCATTATCACAGGATGACGAAGGACGGTTTGTTTGATTGGTGAAAAAATGTCTCTGCCTTGTGTATTTTACTATAAGACCCTGACTTTGAAAGACACCTCCAAGTACGGCACTTTTGTCAACAGCCAGCGTTTGACAGAGAACACGTCAGTGAACCTGAAGTCAGGGGACATTGTCACATTTGGGGCTTTTCACAGCAAGTTCAGGTATGTAACAAAGGACCTGGTCTGTTGTGTTTAACATCACAGAACCATGATTAAGTTGTTTTTTTTAAATCACTGAATTACAAATTCATTTTAAAGCTATAAGTTTTTAAAATCTCCCTCACTGTGTTGTATTGGCATCAGTGTGGAACATCAGAAGCCAGTGGTGTGTTCATCGTGTTTGGACAATGACGGCAAGGCGTCGCTCTCTCAGGCCCTGCTGGCTTTGGGCGGAAAGCTTGTCAACTCCTGGACTCAGGACTGCACCCACCTGGTTATGCCTTCTGTCAAAGTCACCATCAAGGTCAGAACCAAAACTTTTGTATACTCACTGGCATGTGCAACGGGTTTGTTTCTGAATACGTGCTTGTGTGTTTTTCCTCCCTAGACTATTTCTGCGCTGCTGTGCTGTCGTCCCATCGTGAAGCCAGAGTTCTTCTTAGAGCTCAACGAAGCTGCTCAGCAAAAACAGGCGCCTCCTAAAGCCGAGAGGTACGATACAGTCCGTCCCCGTCTGCACACATCAGCTGAAACACTGAACCAAACGGGATCTCATCTGTGCTGTGCATTGTTTTTAAAGTTTCATCCCCGAGATTGATGAGCCAAGCTTGATTAAGGAGGAAGTTAATGTTGGAGTGATGCCAATTCGCAAACAACTTTTCACTGAAAAGACCTTCATATTCCTCAGTGCCAAGCAGGTTTGTCTTCCTTGTGATAACCCAATGTTATTGTCGTGCTAAATAACCACCAATATCCACACATAGAATATCAGGATTTGTGTTGATCAGTAATAAGATAACAAAACTCGGGGGTTATAGAAATGAGCACTTGTTATTGGCTATATAAATGATCATGACCCTGCTTGTTTTTCATGAGCTTTAGAAGTGTTAGAAAGATCACATGATCTCTTGAGCTTCATGTTTATCCGCTGAGCATCAGTTGCCAGGCAGTCTGCTGCTCAGGGATCCTCAGGGTGAGTCACAGTGGAGAGCCTGTTTTTAAATGGATATGTTTATTTAATAATACAAAAAAATTAAGTTTACCATACGTATACAATGTGTTGTCCCTCATCAGGGACAACACGTTTTCTTCTTACGTTGGCCTTGTTGACACAACAGAATGAAGTGTAGTCTGAAGAAATAAGACAACGTCCACACTTTCGTCCTGTGTACATTGATGCAACAACACTATCCCTTGGAACAAGTGCTTTTACAGTAACTCAATTATTTATGGACCACTCAAAGAATTATGCCCTGAGTTGTAGTAAATGATGGGAAAGGTAAGGATTAAACTGTCAGGCCTCACTCTGTGCCTCGAACCCTGCATCCAAGTTAACATTTCTTCTCTTCCACGTTATTTGCAGCTGAAGCGTCTGAGTGCAGCCGTGAGTTTTGGAAGAGGAAAGAGTCAGCTGTTGGAAGAGGGCTCCCTGCCCCGGGACCTGCTGGAGTCTCCACAGAGCTGTGTGGTCGATGTTACAAGCGGCAGCTCCCAAACTCTTTCATCCTCGACCACCGATTGGGCAAACTCTGTGAAGAACATAATTCAAAGGTTTGCATAAACTCATGACTTTTTTAAATAGAAAATTACTTATGTGTGTGATTTGGTTTATTACTTTTCAAGGTAATTCTTTTTTTTTCCACTCACACAGAAAAGGCCTTCGAGTCATCACAGAGTCCGAAATTGGTTTGGCTGCCATCTTTGCTTCCTGTGATAAGTACTGCAATCCATCTGCTGTGATGCAAGACTCAGGTGGGCAGCCAGACAGAGAAGTTGTGATTGTTTTCTTTATTTTATTTCTATTCTTGTGCTAATATTTTCCATTTGTTTCAATCTTCTGTTTGTGTTCTAGAGTCAGTATCAAAAGTGAAACCCAGAATCCCAAGTGCTTCGCTGTCACAGAACGTGGCGGTGGACGAGACAGTGTTACCGGCTTCGACACAAAATATCACTGCATATGCAGTGAACACGGAGCCATCAGAACGGTACAGAACAGACACACATCAGGATCTTATTAGAGTTGTCCAAAAGTCTAATTCCTCTGTCCTTTCCAGAAAGCTTTAATTTGTTTTGTCAATTTTTACGCATTTGCCAGTTCGGAGCTGTGCAAGGTGACGGGGGTGACGGCAGTAGGAGAAACTCCTGAGAAGAAGCAAAACCATAGCAGCAATCACCCCGGTGGATCCAGAGTCGTACCTGAGAGTATGTCTGCTCAGTGTGTCGTGGCTGATACGATGAGCTCATCGCTTAACGCTGTAGACAACACAAACTCCCAGAGGAAGAAGCCTGAGTCCAAACTGACAGGTAGCTGCAAGACTGAATTAGAGATGCACTGATGCATTATTTACTCTCTCCATTCCGATTCGGAAGCCACAAGTCGGACATCTAATGACACCAGTCCATTAGCAGCTTTCTGCTTTCTTTCTCAATATAAATGATATACTGATCAGATTTCTTCCTAATTGTTATAGTTAATATTTTATTTGGGTCACTTCATGATATTGAACAAACGCAGAAACGTAGAAGACATATTCAACTCAGTCTGCAGGCTGACTGTTGAGGCACACTGCCCCGCCCCCGCTACTGTACAGAAGACAGAGCGCTCAACCTTCTCACCACCCCAGCAAGAAAGCAAAGAGGCTTATTTCATTTGTAAATTTGAATTTGTACTAAATGTCTGTAATGCTGTAAGACATATTTTTAAAAGTCAATGATTTTGCACTTTCAGCTGAAGGGAGTAGTGGCATTAGGTCCCAGCCGTCCTCTTCTAGGACCAACGGCGGCACGAAGACATTCCTACAAAAGCAATCTCCTCAGAAACCAAAGATTCCCGCACAAGTTTCACCGCAGAAACAGTCGACTCTGACGACTTTCTTTCAGCCCGTCAATAAGAAAAGGTAAACATCTGCTCCTTAAGTGTTCCAGGACAATACCAGTGTTTTGCATATTTCAGCACTGGTGATACAGATGTATCGATCAATGGGCACTTAATGTAAAACTGCTTACTCACTGACAATGAAAACATCTTTGACTGACTATAAAAGAAGCAGACCGGATGTTTAATCCCTGTTGTCCTAATCGTTAAATAAAAGAAAAAATAGATGGATAATGTTAAATTTGGTGGGTCATCTAATTTGAAAAATTTCTTTCTTCAAGGCCTTTGGACGATGAGTTCTCAGCTGTTATGTCAGAGGCAAAGCGACCTGTACTGGCATCATCCATCAGCAGGATACAGACACCAAACACTTCAGTCACATCTAAAGAAACATACTTGCGTTCTGACAGACTCCCCGCAGCCACATCTCGGACCCCCCTGGGCTCGGGAGCTGATCTGTTCACAGGACGGCCAGATGCTCCAGAACACGGGGTCTCCCACACCTCCCTGGAGGGGCCTCGGAGTGGAAAGAGGAAGGAAATGGAAGCAGAGATGCAGATGGACGAACTGGAGTCTATCATGTCTGAAGATATGGATTTCTTTGACGAGCAACTGCCAGGCAATCAAGGCCAGCAAGCACAGCTAACAGGGCAAAGTTCAACGACACAGAAACGAAGTTTGAATACGCCGGAGGATTTGTCTTCAAACAAGAGGCAACGCGTCAATGTGGAAGATGGTGGAGCCGACACAAGGCCACTGGTGGGCCTGGAAAAAGAGTCGGGCTCCCACAAAAACCACAGCCAACAATCCGAACAGTATATTGTCTCCATCAAGACCGAACCGGTTGATCCGTCAGAAATCAAGACAACTAATCATGAGTCCAGCAAAAGCAAAAACCTTCTGCCTTTTGAACAGGACGAACCGTCTTTCATTGAGGTGAGGAAAGAACATTTTCTCTCAGTTCAATAATGTTATTTTTCTTCATGCAGTGATCTAAAGGTTTTATATGCAATTATGTCTCATTGTCTCTGCTCATTTTCCGCCCTTTGTGTTCCTGAAGGACATTGATCTACTGAAAGGGGTAAATAGTGAGGATAAAGAAGCGACTAAGACCCCTCTGAGACCAGTTACAATCAAACTGGAGGTCAAAGTAAGTCCCGTGATAAAGCTCTTTAATGACACAGTTTTGTCATTTTCTAGCTATTGTCTATTGACAAAAGTTTCTTTCCTGATCTGCTGTTCTGCAGGAGTCCAAGATCGACGAAGACCTTCCTAAAAAGCTGGTGCTAGTGGAGTTTCGATCTCTCACTGTGACCGTACCTCCGAAAACCAAACCAAAGCCAATGCTCAGCAACAGCTACGCAAAGAACTTCAAGCGTTTCCGCAAGGTCAATCTATGACGCAACCTAGACGAGCCTTGTTTGAAATTTAGAAACACAACTTGATTAAATTATAAAACTCACACCAGCATCTTTCTGATGCCTGTCGCTGCACATATGCTAACAGAAATATTTTGTCCTTCACTAATCACACACAAATTCTAACAGTTGCATTGGATATTTTTAGCTATCAATTTTTTTCTCCTTTTATCCCAGGTACACCAGTAAAAAAAAAGCCCATTATTTGTGAGACGGACAAACTTTTTGGTTTGTGAGATGCTCATGTGTCCTGAAGAGAAGCTTCGTCTCCAATGGACTAATATCCTTGTGTGCATTTGTGCAGAACCGAGTACCAGGAGCGGAGACCTCACCCCACATCATTGGAGGGTCTGATCTGCTGGTTCACAACAGGGGAAAGAACACTGATCTAGATGAATGGCTGAAAGATGCAGCGGAGGTAATATTTGTCGTTCTTCTTGTGTGTTATCTGTCTGCGATCTGTCCGAGCCCCCAGTTTATTGACTTGAATCTGTGTTTGCTTCAGGAGGAGCGTCAGAGCAGACGAGACGAGACCGTAGGAGACGACCTCTTCAGGTGAGAAAGTGGATTTCATTTTTCCGTCAGAGGATGTGAGGTTACTCACAGATTCCAAAAAAACAATGTGAGGTTTCTAGTATGTGAAGGACCAGTCACGTGTTGTTAGGGTATGTTAAATAGTGTCTCATTCCTTCAGTTATATATAGAGAGAGAGCTCTGGGCTTGATTTACCTTTATTGTTCAGAATCAACACTTTTGTAGAGGTACCTGAACTCAGGGTGAGAGACTGGATTTTTAAGGTCAGAACACAGCTGGACACCAACGTGGCAGCAGCGGCCTGATGTGTTGTAAGTCAACGAGCAACCACAGTGGAAAAAAAGAACAATAACAAAATCAGTCATACCCAAATGATTAATAAAAACAAATTTTTAGAAATAATTGAAGCTTCTCTCCTAAACCAACAATACAATATTCTGTTGCTAAATACAGACTATAACCTTTTGGATATTTGTTCTTTCATTCAAAATAAAACAGAGAAACTTTTTATAATTAATGTCAATGATTTGTATTTTGTTTTTGCCCCTTTCTGTGTTTATCATTTGGACTGGCAGGTATTAATGTTCTGTCCTTCCCTTTAGACCTCAGCTCATAAACGGTTAGACAGCTACAATAATTTCCCCCTGGTCCCTGTTGAATATTTTCCTGTTCTAAGTGGTTTGTTTCTCATGGACATTGAATTTTGGATTAGATAACACATTAATGTTACACTGTAATTTGTGTTAGAATGACTTGGTCCAACCTTGGTCTGTATAGCCTCAGTCATTATAATCAGGTGCAGACAACTTAATTAACTGAGAATTATGGATATGGGGTCTCTGGAGCTTCAGTTTAACCAATCAGGACAAAGTATTCTTGCGTCACAGCAGTTGCCAGGGTAACAGGTGATGTAAGCTGCCGATGCTGCTGCTGTGCTGTTTTCTTTGACTTAGCAAAAAAGAGACTGTGTGTGTTAAGGCTGAGCTGTTTGATCACCGAGTCATGCTCAGTCAGTCATGCGTAGCCGGGGAACAGACTCTGCTACTAAGACAACAATCCGGTATTATTCTTTTTGGTAGGTCTATACGAAGTTTCCAGACGTGGTTTTATAGGACGCCTGTTTGCTTTAGGCTGTTCAAACACTACATGATTCATTGTGCTTAATTAGGGCGTTTTTTTATTGTTTGTTCAAAACACCTTTTAGGACATTGAGGAATGATCCATGAGGAAGGTTAAAAGCTCATCTTGACTATGCACAGACCTATGAGCTAAACTCCTTTTGTATGCGTGTGTTTGTGTGTCTTTAGGTACAACCCCACCAAACTAACCAAAAGAAGATGAAATGCCTTCATCTTGAAGTCCACCAGTGGGAATTAATTTCAGTGAACTACACAGAAAGTATGTGCAACACCCTATGAAAAGGACTCATCATCTGTATTTGAACTACATGGTTAATGTATATAACATGGAGTTAATGCTTCGTATTTGTTGCAATAATCAGAAATGTTTACCAGTGTTTTAGTTTTCTGTTCTATCTGTTAATCAACGATCAATCGCCTAATTAAGCTACTGACAGTAAGCAATGTAAGAAGACATTCTCATGTTCAGAGATTTTTTTCCAGTTTTTATTTGTTGATAATAAAAATTTGACATACAAAACATTAAAAACTCTTCAGTTGTACAAGAGAGCATTAAATCTCTACATGCCGAAAGCAGCTGTTCCTTCATTTTGAAGTTAAGACCTAATGTGTTCCCTGGTTTTAGCTGAACTAGAAACCTAAAAGGGATTCAAGTTTTACCTGTTTCTTAAATTATCTCTAATGAGCCAACACATCAGGCACTTTTCAGATCCAAAACTGTTCACATAAGAAGTTTATTTTATTTCTTTACTACTTAAGTATGTACTTGGAAGTTGCTTTCTAAAATACATACATCCTAGATGTAACAGGATCACATTTTTTTCTTTTCGTTGGAAGTCAATTCAAAACATAGAGTTATCTTACCACATATGTCCTTGTGTCGCACTTTTCTGGCTTCTGCCCAAAGCCGCTGCTGCTGGGCAGTTGTTAATGCCAACATGCATATATTTATTAGTTATATCAAAACAATGTTCAGAAATCTGTGAAAAATCTTCAAGAAATAATTCAGATAAAAGTCAGTATTTAACACAGGTAACATTTGCACTATTTAACTGTTATATGACTGGCAAAACTTAATTGGTAATGTGTCAAACAAACTAATATTGTTAGTGGAAAATGTGACGTACATTATTTATTGATGTTTCACCATCCACTCTTACTACTGTATTGTATGAAGGGGTGAAAAAAGAAATTCCCTACTGGGATCAAAGTGTCACATCACAATAAAAAAACATTGAGCTGTGCGTGAGTGGCAAGCTCAAAGAACAAGAAAAATATTCATATGGCAACACACTTATAAACTGTGTTTAAATAACTGATAAAAAGCTAAATGTATTGGAAAAAGAAAAATTGGTTGCTGCTCATTTTTTTATTATAAAGTTATTTTTGACACTACAACCTGTAGTGGCTTTTTATGGTGAAGCTGATTTTTTGAAAAGTCCTGCGAATTTATGGGCGACACACGGGTGATTCAACATGAACTGGGAGATTACCTGTGCACTTGCATTGTCGTTGTATCTCAGAAATAGTTGTGAAAGAAATCTGACTTGGTAATTGTTGTGTAGAGTAATACAAACAGAGTTGCGTATCATGTTACACAGTTTGAAGAAAAAAACAATATATATATATATTGTCTTGAATAATATATATATATATATATATATAATATATATAATATATATATATATATATGACAGATAATCAGCAATAAATACTGATAGTCTAATCTTGAATAGTTTAGATGTTACTCTTCACAGGGATAGCCAAAACATGTTCATAAAATGCATAATGTAATTACAAAAATAGAAAGTGGATGCTAAGATTTGGTTTGCTAAAATATAAAAAATAAAATATTTGGATGGCATGATTGTAAAAGTTGGCATTTTGCAAGTGTGCTTTTCCCATTCTCTCCATTTTTAAATAATCATCTCTCCATCTGTATTGATATGGATTCTAATTAATGCAAAAGAGTGTTCAAAGTGACGAGTTAATTGTGGTGTCAACATAAATGAACTATGATGCTAGAATTGTTTTACTTTTTCCATATTCTAGCCATAATTTAATTGGCAATTATCTTTAAAGGCTTCAATTAAAGGAACATGCTGGTATTTCTGGTTTAATCCTATTTTCTACTAGTCACAATATACTGTTCTCCTTTCTTACAGTTTTCCCAGTTAAGAATATATACAAATATATATATGTTCACTGGAGTTAAACATAAAGATTTTTATACTGTAGTAAATAAGGTTAACGAAAAAAAAAGACTCATTTAAAACACCAGAATGGTCCCTTTAAAGAGCTGACTTTTGCTGAGACACTTTAATGCCATTTTGCTGCCTTTAATATACTTAGCAATGGGTGCCCATTAATACATTCAGATCAGCAAGTGAAATTATTTGCATAGAAATCTTTTCAGTTGTAGAGTAATCAAAGCAACATGTCAGATTTGATAGACTTTTCAAACTTTTGTAGATAGATAGATGGATGGATAGATATAGCTCTGACTATATTTGCTCCTACAACAGCAGCTAAAAGAATAATCTCTGACGTTAATAAAACAACAACAAAAAAATGTGATAGGCTGAGAATAAACAGGAACATTAAGTTTGCGTGGCCATGAACTTGTCAGTTCACGCCTTCTGTGAATCACCCCTCATGTGTAGAGTTCAGATCATCGCAAGTTTATACGCAGGTCCGCAGTGTAGTCTGCAAGTGCCACTGACAGACGCAAATTAAGCTCAATGTTACACGAGGAATAGGAGCAGTTGCTTCTAATATTAAGGATTCCGTCTCTTAAACTTTATAAAAACAAGAGTTAAAGTCAAGTAAAGTTAGTTTGTAAATGGATTGAAAGACACATGGTGAACAAATAAATAACCCTGATGAAAATAAGGTCCCATTCCGTTGTGAGGTTACAGATTGACAAAGAAAACATTGGCACATGGTAGCTTGGACTTCTTGTGAAGTCAGACAAGACTCTTGAAAGCTTTCTTTTGTTTCTCTAGAAACTAATTAGTGTACATCCACTGCCTTTTTGGTCTCTGTCAGGTGAAAACATTTCTCAGCTTTGATTAAAAAGTACTGCATGAATGATTTGAACATATTAAAACCACACCTTTTACATCAGTTGGTAAAACCAGTCAAAACCTGTGCCCTTCTGCTCATCTTTTCATCACGTTTTCAAATTAAGTTATTCACTCCATTGCTTATGAGCTTCCCATTCTTCTTGAGTCTCTTTAGCAGACACGAGGCGATGCCTAAAGCGCCACCCTTCAAAAAGCGTACAAAGTTGTCTCCCACCAGCGGGCCCATGGCAAATAGACATGGTTCCTTGGTACACTCAAAAGTGAATGGGTGGATGTCAATGGGGTTCTGCTTGCAAGAGATGGGTTTTGTTGGATCCTGACCCAGGTACTGGCCTTGCCCCTTCAAAAAAAATAAGTTTGGGTTGGTCCCAATCAGCACCAGGACCATGGAGATCTTGAATGCCTTGAGGGAGTTCATTCCCTGCAGCAAACACTTCATGTCAGACTGGAAGGACACCACACAGTGTTCCGGGAAACTAGTGTAGTCAGGAAACAAGCCAACACTGGCATTACCAGCCATGTTACCTGCAGCAAGTTGGGGCTTTGGGCACATCTTGGTACATACTGAAGTGGCAATACTAACTACCTGGGGTCTGTTAGGAGCAGAGGAGGGAGCCACATTTGTGTAGGTCTGAGAGCACATCATGTTGTAAACGTTGTGGTACTCTGGGTACAGGGTCTTGGGCAGCTGTTTGAAGATGAGATCTGAGTCATCTACACTCTTACGAAAGACATGCAGCACCCTAATGTTGCTGTTGCAAGCGCACAGAACTGCATCTGCAGCACTTAAACCGGCACCGACAATTAAAATCGGATCAGAGTTCATATCCAGCTTTCTCCTGCCTACAGCCAACCCTAGGTCTGAGATACTGTGGAATACAAAAGGTAGGTCCTCCCCCTCTACACCTAATCGTATAGGTGAATCTGATGCACCAGTGGCCAGAACTACATTCTCAGCAAACAGACAGAAGGGGACGTGAGTGTCGTTCTGCACCTGCTGATATCCCCTTACTTCCCATAGAACCCCCCCTGCTCCGTTGTTTACACACTCTACTCCATTTCCGTCAAAGCCCTCACTTCTACTGTCTCCCACACCCACATCTCCTTCATTAGTGTGCCCATTTTCCAGACCTTCCCCATTGTGACCCCGGCAGAGTTTCTGGACGGAGGTCACATAGGTGTTGTCAACAAAATTCTTTTGGAGACCCTTTAGCTTCACATAGTTACGGTAATAGGATGAGATTTCCTCTGGGGTTGCTCTGTCACTGGTCACATCCCTAGAAAGAGGAGAAAGACCATGTGGAACAAGGTAGCACAGAATTAAAAAGAATCTTGAGCCATGTCTTTACTGTCAACCTTGTCCCTGTCTTTACCTGCATTTCGCGTTGGTCAAGTCTCTGTAGTTGACACCAGGAAGCTCCATCCAGATGCCAAGACTAATAGTAAGCATGGAGCCTTCCATTGCCTGATGAGGGAAACAATGGGTAGAAGCAGATGCAATTTCAAAAAGGACAAAAACAAAAGGACTGGCATAAAATATGTATAGTTCCGGAGGTTAGAAAGACTACACCTTGTTGCTTACATGCCAAGCACCTCCGGGTGTTGCCCTGCCCAGCACCAGATGTGGGATGTGTTGCTGCTTGTCTCTCCTCCACTGAAGGACAGGAGGGAACTCATAGCCATAGTCAGCATTGGGGTGCAGCAGTGTGTCAAAAAGCACAGCCACTGGATTCCTTGACCTTCCCTCAAGACCTTCACTCAAGTATTCCAGATCCTATAAGAAAACGCCCTCATCATGACATACCTGAATCACAGTGAGATAATTTGTACACATACAAATACATACAAGTAATATGTAGTTGTTTTTACCTGTTCAGTGATGGGTAGATGCTTGGTCTCCTGCAGTTTCCTGTATAGTATTGGGTTTGGGTGGACAGTTGCCGAATCTAGGTAGGGCTTGTACCCACTCAGCAGGTAGGACAGACAAATACCCGATGGCCCATTGCCTAAACAACAAACCCAGGTATGGCAAATGGTGGGTTAGCATCAAAACAGGGCGCACAGAAGCATGTGGCACAACATAGACAGAGATTTTGAAATTTGGACCAAAAAGTTTACCTATGATGACAACAGGGATGGTAGGTGGGTGCTCTTGAGGCTGGGTGGTCTCTTCCAGAAGAGGCATGGCTGCAGCCTGGGCCAGAGCCGGCACTGAAGAGGAGGAAAAAGGTAGAATAATGAAGAATTTTCCAGACTTTTCTGTAGCCGTCCATTTCACCTTTAGCTAAAGGAACAGCTTCATATTTTTGTGTCAGATCATTTTAACAGGTTCAAACAGGCTTGCTGTTTTTGTGTCCACCAGCGTTGTTGCCTAATGTTGCCTAACTCTCTCCATCCACCATTGTCAGCCTATTCAGGAACACAGGCATTGAATGGGGAACCTTTATTCATCCTGTTATTGTGCTTCCACACAGCCAATGACACTCCCTGTCTGTCTCGGACTTCACACACGTGGAAACACCCAGTCACAACACAACATGCCCCCAGCTTTTCTCTTTGCCGTCCCGCCAACATCCACACACCCCCTATCCTATCAAACATTGGCTGCGGCGGGCCTAGCCTGTGGTAACCCCCCGGCACTGCTTCCCAAACAAAAGGGAGTTCTAATCAGATTTATGTAGGCTTGGGTCTGTTGTGAAACTTCGTCAGTGAGCATGTATCATGTGTATCGCGACAGTGCCATTGTGTACCAGCCGGGCAGCAAATCCCCTCTGATCACACCTCCGAGTGGGCCCTAATCCCACTGGGCCTGTGTATATCTTTACCGCCTCTTTCAATGGCAGCAGGATGAGAATGTGGTCCTGGGATGCTGACAGATCAAACTTTCTGAGCTCCACTTCCTCATATACCCACTACCACAACACACACACACACACACACACACACTCCCGCCAAAATAACCAACCATCCATAGCAAGGAGTACCTACTTTCCCCAGTTTCTTACGAACTGAAACACTGCCCACACTGCTTTTGTCCTTATATCCCTAAACTCTGGCTCACTTCCCTTTAAACCTCCATGTCTCCCTGCTGGCAGCACTGTCTGGCTCATTTCACATGCACGCCTCTCTGTCTCACTCCCCCTGTCTGACCTGAGTCTGAATACCAACCAATTGTCTTTGGTTGACGCTTGTTTATCCTTTTCAGAGAAAGCACTGGGATGCCACACATTGCCTTACCTGTGTGTAGAATGTCTTGCCCCCAGCTGGCAACTTGATACTGATATTTCCATCCCACTGTTCAATTTAAGAAACCCCCCAATGTTTACAGTCCTAAAAGTTGATTTTGCAATAACTTTTGGACCAAAATGTGTCTCCCATGGAAGATGAATTGCACGAGATTTTATTCTAATTAAAGATTATTTTTTATTATATATTAATTTTTTCACATTAAAATAAAGCACAGTTAAAGACAAAGTCCCCCCAAATGGTTGACATCAACAGCAAGATTCCTGTTTGTTATTCAATCTTGATCCCAGCTCTTATCTGTCAGGTTGAGTACTTATTATAGAGCTTCAGTTACTGTGGCATCATGTGTCTTCTAAACCTGTTTAACAATACTGTGCCATACGTTTGAGATGCAAGACTAAATAATTTGGATAAATATTTGTGGTTTTACACTCTATAAACATCAACATCATTAACTATCAAAGAAAAAAACATTACACAACAGATCATCCAAACAGCTTTGCCTGAGAGCAAACGCTGAAACATTGAGAGTTAAACTCCACGCACCCACAGCCAAAATGTGATAATAATAGAAATGCCCTAACCCAAGTTGTTAGCTGAATGTATGTTTAGTTATAGCTACTGTCTTCCTGCACTTTCCTGCACCAACGGGTGTGCTTTTTGTAGCATGTGGACGGACCATACTTTCTAGAACACAATGTACCGAGTATTGTGGGCTGTGTATGAAAAAACTGCTGAAACTAGAAGCGAAATATGAGGCTATTTATTTTCATTTTGGTCGGAAGAAAAACATAATGTAGGCTGACTTTTGAATCCACCGGAGTGTAATTCATTTGGAAACAATGCATGAAAATACAAATGCATTTCAACCTGGGTTTTTTTGTTTTATTTCTGACTTAGTCTCGGTTTGAAATGTTTCTGAGATTTTCACAAGGCACCAGCTACACTCTCATCCTTACAACTTGTGCAACCTGCAGGTCAGATACAAAAGGATGTTTACTTTAACCCAGCTCCATGTCGGTTACATGTGATGCTGCTGTGAACACCGGAGGAGATGTGTTACACCACACCACACATCACCCTCATGGACCCACACAGGCTCCAGCCTCCCACTACTCTCCCAACTCCGAGCAGCGGTCCACGCAGCCTGCGTCCAATGAGTCACAAGGAGCACATGCGACAGCCGCTGTGTCACCGTCATTGCATAATTTAGGTCAAACACACGCTCACGGTCATTAACAACACATCTGCCAAGCACAACGTCTCTTACCGCGCTGTGATTTATCTCTGTCTATCTGTCCCAGTGGCGTCCGGTCATCTCGACCTACAGACGCATCTCTAACCGTATAAATAGCCGAGGCAGACACCGGTGGGAGGATCCATCCAACTGTCCGGGATCTTGCATGAGACGAAAAAGCCGACCTCTCTGTCGTCACCGCACCCACACACACACACACACACACACACACACACACACACACACACACTTACCTCGGTGCAGTTGAAACCGAGCAGACCTGGTACATTCAGGTCTGATCAGCCTGTAAATCTAGATTTTCTGTGTCTTGAAAGCTGTGTGTGTGCGTGTGTGTGTGTGTGTGTGTGAGAGAAGAGAGAGAGAGAAACCGGGTCCTGCGTTTATCATCACATGCGCATCTCACGCTGCACCGGCAGGCGTGAGCGCGTTCACGGAGAGAGAGAGAGAGAAGGAGAGAGAGAGGAGGGAGGAGGAGAGAGAGAGGAGGGAGGAGGAGGGAGGAGGAAGATGAGAGCATCGCGCAGCATCCTCACAGGCTGATCTCTGAGCGACTCCTTTCTTAAAGAAACACTCTGGCCAAATGATACAACCAGGACATCCCTGTATGTCCACTCATGTGTCTGCCCTAATTCAATCTCATATATACTTATTTATTGTCTCATAAATACCTGCAAGAGCAAGATATTTATGAGCAATACAACTGTTGGATTTCTCTCGACAATGCTATAAGGGGTTGACCTCATAGTATCGAAATACTATAAGCTCTTGACCGTACAGTATTTCTTGAGATGTATGTGATGATTCGGTGCTATGCAAATGCAATTTAGTTGAATTTTGTGGCTGGTAAAGATGGGAGCAGTCAATAAATCCACAATGATGATGAACCATAATTCATTTGTTGATTAAATTGTCTTTGTTATCTGAATGAGCAAAGTAACGTGTGGAAAACGAGCAGCAGCCTGATGTGTGAACTGATGTGTTGTGGACTGGAGCGTCATGTCCCATCTGAGTCCCGCCCCTCTGTGCCATGAGCCAATCAGCTGAGAGAGAAACCATCACTTCCGGTCCTGCACACCGACACATGTCTACTAACCGCTAGCTCCGTCAGAATTGCGAAAATAAAGTGGCAATAAACGCCACTGAAGATGGTCCAGTTTAGTAGAATCTGCTTCCGGAAGGTAAAAAGTCAATCAGACCAGATAATAGTCTCATGAAAACTATTTGTGGACATTAACGGTTTTACTAACCGGCTGTAGTAGTGACATTGGCTGCGAAGCTAACTGGCTAACTGCTCTCAAAACATCAACACGGACTAACTCGGTCCGTGGTCTCTGCCTTTTCTCCACACACTTATCATAATTTAATATTATGACGATGCATGCTATCTGTGATTGAACAGTACCAGAGTGAACAGTGTTCTGTTAACAAGCCAACTTAGTTCACCTTATATTTATTCATATTTGATTGGGATATTAAACACAGTTCATTCTTGGAGGGAGGAGAGATGCCAGGCGACGGCTAACAGGTGTAGAAGGGACATCACTGAAATGATTGCCAGGTTCCCATCCCACAAAATAGAAAAAAATGATTTGGATAAAAAAAAACATCGTCTCTTTCTCTTCTTACTGCCACATGTCAAAAAGTGTTGTTTGTCAAACCTAGAACATTTCATCAGTTTAGGTTTCCTGTCTCCAGCTCTGACTCACCTGTTCATCATTCGTGGTGTTGTCCCAAAATGTACCCGGAGGCTCTCATCGGTCTAATATCTCTTTTCTGCCTGTTTGCAGTTTGGAAACTTTGTGGACAATCTCCGTCTGTACGTCCGTGGAGGCACTGGGGGCATGGGCATGCCCCGTCTGGGGGGGCAGGGAGGGAACGGAGGAGACGTCTGGGTGGTGGCAACAAAGAACGTGACCTTGAAGAGGATCAAGGACAAGTATCCTCTGAAACGTTTTGCAGCTGGAGCAGGAGTGAACAGCAGGTTGGTTTCTCTTTTTTCCAAATGTCAAATCAGAAGTTAAGTTTTACTTTAACTAAAGAGTTATGTTTGTCAGAGATCCTCGGGCATGTTGCACAACAGATATTAAGATCTGTCAGACAGATCATTTTTTGTATATTCATTTTGTGTGTGTGTGTGTGAATTTAATTTCATTGACAGTATCCGAGCACTGAAAGGAGAGAAGGGGAAGGACCAGGAGATCTTTGCTCCTGTTGGTATCACTGTCACCACTGAAGATGGCAGAATACTTGGTGTGTAATATGAAACACCACATACTATTGCTCCAACATTTAGTTAAATCATTTTGAAGAGAATTGTTGAACTTTACATTAAAGGTCATAATGCACATGAAAGTTTTTGATTAGAAGGGGAAGAAAAGTCAATAAACATTAAGATGTATTGATCAGGAAATGTGTTGTGTTTTTATTTTGTTGTTGTTGTCGTCCCTTCCAAGGTGACCTGAACGCTGAAGGTGATCGTGTAATGGTGGCGAAAGGAGGACCCGGAGGCGGCCTGTACTCTGCGTTTGAGCCCAGTAAGGGCCAGGCCAAACACATCCGGCTTGACCTCAAACTGATCGCTGACCTGGGCCTTGTTGGGTGGGAGCAGAAAGAAAAAAAAACTCAGTTAATTTCAGTAAAGTTTCGTTGCATGTCTGATTTTGCTTGTGTTCATCAGGTTCCCGAATGCAGGAAAGTCCTCTCTGCTGACGGCCATGTCTAACGCCACTCCTCAGATTGCCAGCTACGCTTGTATGTACACAATGCAACACACATGTTAACTATGTCACTGTGTCCACTGTCATTTCTAAAATCCATGTTATTTTACAGTCACAACTTTGAAGCCGGAGATTGGGAAACTGATGTATAAAGATCACAAACAGGTATGGGAATGCTTGGTAGTGTTCCGCGTATTACTCCACCTTTTCAGTGTCCATTATTTGCTTTCTCTCCTCTCTGAGTTGTGTTCATATCATTGGTTTCTCCTCGGCAGATTTCTGTTGCTGACCTCCCAGGCCTGATCGAGGGAGCTCACATAAATAAAGGCATGGGCCACAAGTTCCTAAAACACGTGGAGAGGACCAAGCAGCTGCTGTTTGTTGTGAGTTCAGACAAAAAGTACAAAAGTTGGTCAAAAGTTGTCAATCTAGCGTAAAATTATAATAATTATAACTTAATTTGTATGGCACTTTACAAAACCCCTGTTATAATGTGCTCCATGAAGGACAAATAGAAATCAAGCTCAGCAAATAAGTGTATGGTAAAAGAAACAATTCTGTAAAAGCCATTTGCACATTGCAGGCTGCGGTAACAACAGTCTTGTTTGGTTGTTTTTTGTCTGGCTGCAGGTCGATGTTTGTGGTTTCCAGTTGGCGAGTAAAACACAGTTTAGATCGGCCTTTGAAGCTGTGCAGCTTCTCACCAAGGTGAGACCGATACTATAATCACATTAGTCTAAAGATGATGTTCCCTTCACTCATTCTACTCACCTGAATCCTAACCCATTCGCCTCATGTGCACCATAATATTTACCTCCTATTTCTTCTTTTTCATCCTCCTCCAGGAGCTGGAGCTGTACAAAGAGGAGCTTGTGTCGAAGCCTGCTCTGCTGGTCGTGAATAAGATGGACCTGCCCGAAGCCGAGGACAAATTACAAGAGCTGAAGGAGCAGCTAAAAAATCCAGATGGTAAATTTGAAGTGTGATTGATGAAGTCGTGTTGGAGTCAGAAGGCCGGGTTCAGAAGATGAGTAGCTAGTGTTGAGAAGAAAAGAGTTTACGTAAAATAGGTCAATAACCCCAAAAGGTGCAGCATTAAAGGTGACAACAAAACAAACCCAACAAGCTGTTCTATCCCCTCCTGCAGAATTCTCTGATCTGTTGCCTGACAACATGATACCAAAGAAGCACATGACCTTCAGACAGGTGGTTCCCATCTCTGCCACCACTGGGTTTGGTATCGAACTTTTGAAAAGCTGTATCAGAGAGTCGCTTGATGATGACGCAACCCTATCAACTAAAGCCATCCACCGGGAAAGACTGCAGGCACTAAGGCACCCATCACGTTTGTGATAAACATGGACGACATCTCGCAGGTTTCAGTCGGACCTACGCAGCATGATGACGGAGGAGTCTCATTCTGTCTGCCAAACAAGGTCAAACTGGTGAAGTGAAGTGGAGCTGTTAGCGCCGTGCAGGTAAACATCATCCACCCTGTGACAACAGTAACCATAGTTTCAGTGCATTTCAGGATGACTAGAATTTCTTATTGAACATCACAGACAAAATATGTAGCATTGCAAGTTTGGTTTGTGATTGTTATCAAAATGTTCTCTATTCTGAAATGGTACACTGTTGTGAGGTATTAGAAGATACATATTTTTATGCCTTTACAGTAAAGGATGTTGGTCAAGCAAATGCAGCACCAAAATGGTGATACAGAATGTTCCATTCCTGTTTCATCTGATCGCTAATGATGATTAAGATTGTATTTATTGTTGTTTGTGTGTTGTGTTCTCCCACGACACAGATTCTGTCGACTCAACAGTGAATCTGATCCAAAACGAGTGCTCCCCCCCAATTTAAAATATGTATATCTGTGGTGAACCCATTGGAATGATATTCATGCAATGTAATGAGTCCAGGGCAGTGGCACTAAAAACAGAGTCAGCAGCCCAGCAGACTGAATCCAACATAGCTGGAAAACAAAATTTTACAATTACATTGACGAATAACTGTATTTAATATGAATAAGTCTCGACTGATTGTTGAGCCAGTCAATGAGGTCTGTGCTGGATCAGTGCTTCCAAGCAGTGTTGTAATACAAAGCAATTAATAAAGTCAGCTTTCCTGTTTGTATGTACTGTTTCTTTCCAGAAATGGCAGAATAGAGAGTTGTGTTGATGAAAGTTTTATTTTATATTAAATATATTACAATACTGAATGATTAAGGAGAAAAAAAAATATGGGGATTGATTTTTGCCTCATCAGTCTGTACAACATACAGGCAAAAGAGAGAAAAAAAGTCAATTTAAATAAAAAAAACTGACAGCAACTGCAGTATTTAGATTTGAACTCGCACACACATGGGGTATTTAAGGTTCCTGGAGCAGAGTGCTGTGTGTCCTGGCGGGATGGGACTATGTGGGTGACACTAGATGGTGGATGTGCTCCAGTACACAAATACATTCAAGTCTCTGGTCAGACAGAGACAGAGCTCATCTGTGGAGGCGTTTTGCCAAAGTCGTCCGGGCAGGATTGGCCGGTCCACCCTCGAGCGCAGGCAGATACAGCAGATATGTTTACAGGACGATGGACGGCTGTACAATCAGAGAAATTACTGCAGTATGCACGGTCCCATCCAGTGCGATGTCCATGACGCCAGGACGAATGTCTCGCTGTAGCACAGTATTATGATGTTAAAAATATTACTCAAGAGCTATGAGATGATGGGCTCCACAGCCTGGGCCACTGGACACTGAAAAACCAGAACAAAAGAAAGAAAACTCTGGATAAAGGCAAATCATGAGCCCATTCAGATCTCAGGTGTAACACCTGTGTCCAAAACCTATAAGATACAGATTAGCACATGCCAGAAAAAACGTGTTTTAAAAAAAGAGTCATCAACTCATTAATACAGAGAATTACAATAATGCACTTAATCACTGTTTGAATAGTTGCTGTACATAATACTGAGAAAGAAAGTGAACATTACAAAGGTACTTAATAAAAAAAGACACTAGTAGCAATATTAGTCCAATATTGTGACGATCATATTACCTATACAGTCCTAATGCATACATGAATTACAAATGAACAAGTGCCCCAGAGCAAAAACTAAACCACAGTAAGTGACAAACATGAGGCCTTAGGACAACAGTTCTACACAAGGTAGAGCGATGACTCTTATCTGTACAAAGAACCTGCTTTTGGGGAGTGATGTGGGACTCGTTTCCAGAAAAATCCACCTTAAATAACTACACTGGCGTGACAAAATCTCCATTCCCAATCAAAACCCTGTGACTTCCTGCTATTAATTGTCCTGACGTCATAAAGACAGTGGAGTTTGTGGTGCACAAACCCTTTAAGACAACTGCAATAGGCAATGGGGAAGTGTGGCAATGGGGGGTGGGGTTGGGGGGGTCTTTCAGTGACATGCTCCCTTCCCGTTATGGTCTTACAAACAGCCTACCAGAGAAATAACTTAATTTGATATAGAACTGTCATGCTGTTGGTCTTCACAAGCTCAGACAGCAAGCACTGTACAGCATAGTTAATCATTTACAAGCTAAATACCTCAATCGTCACAGCTAAATCCAAAATGCACATTTCAATCACAGATTTCCAGATTCGCGCAGAGTAAGGTTATTGTCGGCCGCACTCGGGATATTGACATTATCTACTCCCAAACATCCGAATCGTTGAAAACTCGATTCATCTTAACATTATCAATGGGGGAAAAAAAATCCAAAATCCACAAGAGTGAAAAGTGGTATATCTATTACTACACCAAACACATGTCGGTCCATTCACTTCACACGGGAATGGCACATAAAAACTACTGAACGTTTGCTAAATCAATACTGTCGCAGTAACATTCGTACTGTGCCACAATCAACACCGTAGTCAATACTTCCTCAGTCATTACTCCACGTCTGTGTGTTTCTCCCAGAGATGAATGAAACCAGTGCTAATATATATATATATATATATATATATATATATATATATATATATATAAAAAGAAACACTTTTACATTCTGCTGTGGATGGAGAAAGCTATAGAGGTCACAGTCACACAGGAAACATAAGGATGAAGAGTAGAAACACAGACAGAATGCGCGGGTCTCGGCACTCGTCTACTGAGATCTGCTTTCGTCTACAACACAGTACAGTAGGAAGAAGATACTTTCCTCTTGCGAAATAAAAGCAAAAGAACATACTCTTGTGTCTTCGACTTTACATATTTACACGCGGACAAACAAACCGAGGGGAGGGAGAGCAGGGCGGGGTCGGGTCCATGTCATGGGTTATGGGTTACACCTGGTGATACAATATGAGTTACCTATAGTGAAGAGAAAGCATCTAAGCCTACAGAAGGTATAAAATCACTGCCCCCCCCGCATGCTTTCCTGTCAGATCAGATGGCTGTTCTCCTCGTCTTTTCTGTAGGAGGAGGTCGCTGATTAACGGGGTCGTCTCATGCATACAGTGTTGGAGTTTCTACAGTTATTCACGTGCGTCAAAATGATCCCAACAAATCTGCCGATTCAGTGCGATGGGATGACCTGCTCCTGAGGGGGAGCTTGAACAACTCAGGGAGAAGTGGCGTCAAAGTGGGTCTGATGAGAGCCGAGCCGAGGGGGATGTATCGAGGTTTGGGAGGGGGGAGGGGGTTGGAGTCCCGTTGGTGAGGCCTGAGCAGACTGGAACAGCTCAGTCTCAGCTCCAGCTGGTCTGGAGTGGATGTGGAGCTGGTTTCTCCACCGACACTCCGCATAATCTTGTAGTGATCCACTGAATGTCTGGCTCGACAGCCTCGGAGATGCTTGTACACACCAACTCACACACACCTCTGCCTATTTCCACTCCAGTTGGGGGCTTTCTCTCTCTCTTTAGTCGCATAGAGTCAGTTTTGTTTCATTTTCGTGTTTTTCATTCATAGAAAAGGAGAGACAAGTGTAGTTCCTTAAGGTCTTTCGCAGAGCGGGTAATACGGCGGTTATATTGACGTCTCCCACAGCTGCAAAGACAAGAGGGGGGGCACAGGAAAAATAAATAAATAAATACATTTTTAAAATTTTCCAGACTTCACTTTTGGTCAGTCACTTCACTTCCTATTTACACGGATGTGGTTCTCTCAAAAATTATATGTTCATAGTTTTGTTTCTTATGAAAAGGTCTTATCCTAATACTGAGATTTAAGTCTTATATTTGGCGTCAGATATTTTATCAGCCTGATAAAGCTCCAGCTGGTCTGCAGCTCAATCCAGATTCGTACATTAAGATACTCATCCACCATGACTTGCCCTATTTTGTGCCAACCAGTGCAGCATCTCCAGCATATTGAAAACCAGTCATCATGAGCATGTCAGTGTTTTTGCTGTTTTCCTGATTGATACTTGCCCTGGCACTCTGCCTGTTGGCTTTCCTCTGGTCATCGGGGAGGGGGGGCATGGGGTACGGGTATTTCCTGCTGGATGCAATAGATCCTGTAGAGGAGGTGGGAGACTTGGCGGGGGATAGTGTCCTGAGGAGAGGAGGAAGTGACATTATCAACATATTGCCTCGATCTTTTCTAGCTGGGGCAGGATTGAGCTGGCCAAAGACACAGATGGATAAATGAGGTTAGACTGAGAAAGTGGAGCTGATGTTAGATCTGTGACTTTGGGCAACATCCTCCTCAAGCTGCTCTAATTATTCAGTGTTCAGCTTCCTGCAGAGAGAGGTTGCCCTTAAAAGCAACTCACATGCTTCCCCGTGCCGCAGCATCACTTTCTCGTCACCCTGCACTGACACACAAAAAGGCCAGAATATGCAGAAATATACCTTTAGCGTCTGTGAAGAAAAAAAGGGGTGCTGCTAGAGCTATATACTGCTGTGTGCAGTCTTGAGAAGTCGGATCAGTGAGTGTGCTGATAGGATGAATGCTGGGAGCAGTGAGCGTGATGAGGTGACTGGGACGCCAGACCAGACCGGAGCTGGGTGAGTACAACAGACACAAAAAGCCTGCCCCACGTACAGTCTCTAGTTCACAACGCTACTGTGGTCAAAGTAGTGGAGAGAGAGGAGAAGATGGTGGAAGGGCCTGTTCCAGAATTGCTTCTGATAAAATCATTAACAGCAACATCTCCTGTATTATTAAGAAATTCTGTAAAAGTTAAGTTGTAGCCACAATCTTCTAAGATATCAACTGTTATTTTTTAATTTGATTAGTTGAAATATATATATATGTATATACACACACCCATGAGGTTCATCTGCAATTACTAGGGTGAAAATTCCATCATGACAAGTTTTATCATGATTTCAGAAACAAAGACATGGTAGCCTCACTGGTATCCCCCCAAAACTACACGTATTGTATTATTATGGCTAATTTGTATAATTACATTTTCTTTGGAGACTCTGCGTAATTCCAAATCTTGCCTTGTCACATGATTGGACTGGATTATCAGGCCATTTAAAAAAAAAATTCTTCTGGACAGTTGTTACTTATTATAGATGATTGAAGGAGTTTAGGCTTCTTCTAACGGTCCGACACATCGAGTTGTCAACTGGGGAAATAAATGAGATTGAGATTTTTGTTCCATCACCCGCTGATTCTGTCAAATGTTAAGACAGGAGGAGGGGCAGGATTGTGCTCCTGGACTCCGTGAAGGTCTATAGATTACAACACTGACTGACTAGTTTGGCGACATTTAGTTTGTTGTAGTGAAGAAACACTCAGCGCGCTAACATGGGACCAGAGCGCTGCAGTGACATCACACTGACGCGAAGGCTTCTGAGCAAGGCAGGACACACACACACACGAACACACGAACACACACACACACACACACACACACACACACATACAGAGAGAGACACTAGTGACACAACAACACTGAGCATGCAGATGTTACAAGAGGCGGAAGAGGAGGAGGAGAAGCAAAGGAGAGGATCAGCAGAAATTAGGAATAAAATGACTATTAAAATGGTTTCACTAGCACAGGCAGTGAGAGCAATATTACAGCAGGAAATTTAAATCTGCAAATTAAAACGCAGCTGCTTAGAAACAAATAAATGTCTGAAACAGGGGGAAAAACGCAGAAAAACTTCTCTTCACAATCAGTTTTTTTTTTTTTTTGCGCAGCTGCAACCCCCTTTTAAAAACTTTGTCCCAACACGGCAGCTGTTTCTCACACTTCCTCTCAAATATTATTTTTCAACCTTCCAGAGGAAAAAGGCCAGATTTGAACTAAATCTAATTTTCCTTGACCAAACCACAAATCAAAATCAAAAGTGAGGCAGGGTTTTAGACAAGCATGTGGGGAACAGGATGGTCTGAGGTAATACCTAAGGTAAGGTCCTCGAGTGTTTCTATTCACATCTTCTACCCATTTAGTTACATCATAAATCTCTGCTTTGAAGCGAGGGGTTAAATACCTGTGGGAGGTGGGGGTGGGGTGGGGGGGATGGACACAACACAAGGAGGGGGACAAGAGAGAAAAGAAATGAAAATCTTCAGAAATTAGTATAGGGGGGCGGAAGGAGAGAGGAAGAGTAAATATTTTTAGGAAAGGAGAGCAGAACAAAGATATTCTGAACAAACCCCAAGAAGCAATAGAGAAAATGGTGAGAAAGATGGCGGACAGACCTGTGCGTGGTGTCAGATGAAAACAGCGCCATGTAAATGGCAAACAACTGTGTCGTGTGTTTACAGGCTCAGTTGCATATTGGTTACATGTCGCATCATTCCAAGCGGTTGGCTTGTGGCCACGCAGTCAGTCTCATGCTCGCAGTGAGAACAGGTGCATCGCGGACTACTTCATATGCCAAGACCTTCAAACCCACAAACAGGAGGCAGCCGATGCACACGGTTCATTGTCCATTCACAGTCAACAGGCAGGTATGCACATATACTTCCATTAGTTCACAGGTTATAAGCAATGTTCAAAATAGTTGTAGGTACAGTACAGTACAGCCTCGCACGCTACACTAGAGCTGAGATGACGACGACGACGTGATCTCACTGTCTCGTGTCTTGACTAACGCGAGAGCCTCAGCGCGACATTGTCTCTGTCCCTCTATCTCTCTCTGATCAAAAAAAACGAAAAGGAAAGCTTTGCTTCCAGGGTTGTTGTTGTTTTTTTAAATAGCTACTTATCAGACTAATATAACAGACTCATTTAATTATTGACACCAAATCCGATTAAAAAGACAAAAACAATAAATCGATCTCACTAAAACATTTTGCAGCCAAAGCCTGATATTAGTTATTCCTCCGGGCCACATATCTTCACTGTATTTTAAACACTGGTAAAACAAAAAAATATTTTAATTTGAAGTCAACTCTTTTATTGAAATTGTCCCCAACAAATACACATTTTATTGTTGTCTGCATAACATTTGCGAAAAACTACAATGCCAAACTGATTAGAGGGATTAATTAATCTTTAAGCAAAAAAGACGAAAGAAACTAAAACTTCTTTTTTACCCATTTATCATGATGATATAGTAATGATACAGTTTCCTGAGCAACCAGTCGGACTTACTACATACAATAAACAGACTAAAACGTTTTGGTCTTTTAATAGGATTTGTTGACATGACAAGAGCTTTATCCTTTACATAAACCCAAAGGCCAATAAGTCTGTTTCACTCTACAGCTTATTTATATCTGTGTACCCGAATGTCAATGTTCACCCATATGACAACATCACCAGCTTGCCACAACAAACTTACTCTGTGGAGTTAGAGCGAGCACGAAACTTCTTTCCTTTCAGTTTCTTACGATTCCCACTCAGATTTCCTGCAGAGAAACGGAACATTAACACACACATATGATATGAGTCGGGCTGTTACCTGTTCGCTTTGCCAAAGCAAATTAGAGCCGCCTATGTTCTGCATTTGCTTTAGCTATGAAAACACATTGCAACCTTTTCTTTTAAGTGAAATTTAGTGCAAGACAAGCGCAACTATTTCCTCTTATGAATGAGTGGGGATCCGTGTGGTACCTTGCCACGAGTTGCTCCTCGGTCGCCCGTTTTCACAGATGTCGGAGATGTGTTTGGCATCTGGTATTCTCTCACTCCATGAGTGAGACATCCCATTAGATCTAGACACAAACACACGCACATTAGTGCAACTATGGTTTTCTGAACGGCGACAGATCGTTCAGAGCCGCCCTGCTCCTGAAAGCCAATGGCAAATGAAGGAGAAAATGAAGACGCCATTGCAGTGGATGGCATCATTATGTAACATGAAACAGCATCATGCAACCATGTGACATGAAATGATCACTGAGAGATGTTTTCTGTCGAATTCTATCATCATTTTAAATATTTTGGTCCGTTTCCAAAACATTTAAAAAGCCATATGAACACACATGAGCACATATTGAGCGTATATCTACACCATGAACACGACACACATACACACAATGAATGAATGAGTGAAGATGAGATGGCACACCTGAAGCCAAAAAGTGAGATGTTCTGAGAAATGGATGGGATGGAGGGGGTGAAGGACAGGGTGCAAATCTGCAGGTGCGACAGGCAGGCTGACCTCTTCTTGGAGCTGCACCCGGAGTTTGTGCTCACACCCGGAGGCATGTCACTGTAAAATGAATCGGCATCCCCAGGCTTTGTTACATAGTCGCCTTGGGGCATTTGCCTACAAACACAGAATTACACTTTTAGATGGATAGTAAAAACAGAATCATTGGAAAAAATCCACCGTCAAATAACTTTACACTTTGTTTACCAGTGTACGATGGTCAACAAATTATATCTTTTGCTTTTTCATAACTGTGATGTGTTTTGTTCTGCGTTGTTTTGCTGAGCAAACTGACTTTCTGAGCGCTGGGATGTGGGTGGTTACAATGCAACATATCTTTCTTTTTCTCTTACTACAGTTTCCAGTGGTAGAGGTAGCCAAGTACAGTTACTCTCTAAGCTTGAGGTACTTTATGAATCTTCTCCTGTACTACATTTCAGAGGGAAATACTGTACATTTTACTACATTCATTTGACAGCTACAGTCACATATTTTTGCAGTTTACATACGAAACATATAACAACCTTATAGAATATGATGTTTGGATATACATGAAAGTGTCAATCATTTTTAATGTTAATAAATTACTATATATTATTTATATACACTGGGTTTTGGATAGTTATGTTAAACATACATATTTTTTACAACGTATGTCCAAAAAAAAAAAAGTGTTAAAGTGAGCAAACCGGCAGAATCTTCTGTGAACCTCAGACTCAGCACAGCGCCTCTCCTTATAGGTCCTGTGAAGAGAAGTACGTTATTAATAATAATAATTTTTTTGTAAAATGTAGTGCTTGAATTCAAAGCTGTGATTTTCAGCCTTGCTGACTTGTGACTCAAAACAAAACAAAGCAATATTACTTGGGACCCCTTGTCATTGGCTGCGTGTATTTATGAGCTCATGCTTATTGGGATCATTTCAACCAAAGACTGTTTTTCTATATTTGAATAGGTCTAAAAAGTTGTGTGATTCAAAAACGATTTGAGGAAAACATGATTGTGTGCAGCAGAAATATGCCTTTTCCTTCCCAACCGTAATAATCATCTCACGAGTCACAACCATTTTGGAGTTCTGATTAAAAACAGCACACATGCAGCCTGCTGGGACTTACTTGTAGCCCCAGGCTGTAACAGCCAGTATGAGCGCGAGGAAGAGGATGGAGCCTGCGATGGCCCCGATGATGATGTTTGTGCTGTTGATACCTGAGACGGAGAAAGACAGAACGAAGAGAGGAGAGTGTGGAGCCATTTGTGTGTTAATTGGATGTGTCTTGTTTCCTGAGTCATGTGGACACATGGGGATACACAAACCACAAAACACTGCGGCAGAACACAAAAACCACACTACAATTAGCAGGAAAAGTGTAAAAGGAGACCAAAGGGGGGGAATAGACTGAGAAAACACGAACCGCTGTCGCCCCCTCAGTGCTACTCTGAGGGGAACTTTCATGTGCAGTAGGTCCCCATTCGGGATAACAATAAAAAAAAAACAGTAATGGTCAGAAATAACCGACTGTGGTGAGCTGAAGTGGGCGTGCGAGAGGAAGAGAACAAGGAAATGACATCGACGACAGGACACACAATGAAAAAAGAACTCAAATCTGACCTCAAGTCACTCCGTCAAAGACATCAGCCTGTCAACAAAGAATGAGTGTGAAAATAATGACAAACAAAAAGAATGACATGCATGGCTCAGTGAATACAAAATGCAGCTGGTTTTTAAATGAGCAGACATGAACTCAACACAGGAGTAAAATGAACAAAAGTGACACAACAGCAAAAAACTTGAAAAAGCTTGAAATATTAAACATATTTAAATTTGGGGATGGGTGAAGGGGAGAGATAATAAAAGAGGAACTTCAAGAGATACCGTCACGAGGCAGAGAAGAATGAAGGACGAGAGGGAGCAGAGTGCAAGAAGCAGGACGTACAGTCGATGGAGGTATGAATAGATGCAGCAGGTAGAAAGAGTGTTCACATCTCTGACCTGAAACTGAGGCAGTCGGTCCCACCACGAGGTAACTGAGAGGAGTCGTGGAGTTACAGTCGTCTCCAGTCCAGCCCAGGTAGCACACGCACTTCAGCTCACTACTGCACACCTACAGTAGGAGGATGTTCAATATAAATATAAACAATATAAAAGATAGCTTTTTAGTTTCTTTACTGAAATTTTTTTTTTTTTAATTTTAAATCGAGGTGCATAGAATTTAACAGAAAAAGAAATATGATTCTCAAATAATACTCTGATTTGAGCAATAAAAAAGCGTCATTTAATAGCATGCTACTTCTGAAAATATTGTAATATTTAAGACACACAATTTGAAGTTTATAATGCTTCAGTAAAAATAGTCTTGCTACTGAGGTGCTCACGTACACAGCAAATTGACAGTAAATGACTGATGTATCAAGCTAAGTCTGACTAACGCTCTGAGGTACAGTAACACAGGCTTTTTTCGGGGTCTCCAATTGTATTTTGAAGCTTGACTTCAGTTTTGGCCGAAGAATATTCACTTTTGGTTCACGGTCATTCAACTATTCAACTAAGAAACCTGCTCCAGCACTGATTGTAGTTTCAGCTGAAAGGCTAAAAGAGTTCTACATTTGTAAGTGTAAGTCTGTGTGTGTGTGTGTGTGTGTGTGTGTGTGTGTGTGTGTGTGTGTGTGTGTGTGTGTGTGTGTGTACCCCATGTCCTGAGCAGATGGTCTTGTCCGTCGTCCCGGGGCAAGTGCTGAAGTTGAACTGTTGGATAGGGAGGCATTTGTGATTGAAACAGACGCGGTCTGTACCGCAGGCCGTCCCGTCCTCGACGTATCCCAGGTCCGTGTCTCCGTCGATCAGCACATGAGCACCGCTGAGCAACAGATAAGACCGAGTCACTCACACAGCACTAAACATGGTAAAGATGAAGTTCAATTCAGGTTAATGTGAGCTGCATGGCTTTTGGTCCGAACATTCTATGGTGTCTCTGTGAACTCCAGAAGTTACTTCGTTCTGGTGTCATTCATTTTTACACAGTGTCCCTTGACCAGTTTCATCTTCTTCTCTGGAAAGCAATTTTCTCCATGCCCAGGAAATAATTTAGGAATATGAACAATTCAGACTATTATCAGTGAGAAAATAACTGTTTTTTTGGCAGATGAATTTTGGCAGTTAGTGAGTTTGGAAAGAAAGATTGAATGGCTCGTGCTGATCCTGACCGACTGACATCAAACCTGAAGATAACATTTTAGACAACAGTCAGAAATGTATACTATTTTTGCGGAGTTGTTTACAGAACAACACTGGTGCAGATGTAAAAGATGCATCACCACAGACTGTTTTAGGCTGTCGGTTTGGACTTTGAGTGTTCCCGCGTTAACCCTTTATGATGCGTACCTGCAGTCAAGAGACGCGCTGTGTTGGGCCACGGAGAAAGAGGTCAGCCCTCCCTGCAGCTCTCCCAGTCGCGGCGCAGGTGAGATGTTGGAGCACAGCAGGTACCCACAGTGAACATCCCTGAAACACAGAGGTGTAACTACAGATCACTTGGAGAGAATAACCCAGAACGGCACAGCTTTCGTTCACGGAGAGGACTGGCTTACTGCTTGTTACACTGGATCCACGTGTCCTTGTCTTTCCCACAGTTGCCTTTTTCTGTCCCCTCAATGTTCAGCTTCTCATAGCAGAACTTGTCAGCCGCCGTTGCCTCTGAGGGAGACACAACACGACACGATAGACATTAACATTTACAGTGCGTGAAGTGTATATATATGAGTTTATCACATAGGAATATTAGACTTACTCTCTCCCCAAATGTACTTGCACTGCCTGTCTTTGGTTTTGCACCTCCCATTAAAGCAGCGACCCTGAGGAGAAAAATAGTGCAAACACATCATGAGCTGTTTGTTTTTTTAATATAAAATACAGTATGGACCAATAAACACTGTCAAACATATCACCTGTTCCTTTTCACAAGTGTAGCCATCCATCTTGTGCACATTTGGTGGACACTGCAAAACAAAAACAAAAATCAAAGAAAACCTCAGAGATACCATGATGTACAGTGTGAGAGTGTGTGAATGTTAAGTTTAGAGCACCAGGTGCATAAAAACTGTGTGAGAGAAGCTCATGCTCACCTGGCTGGAGTTGCCAGTGCAGTTTTCTGGGATATCACAGTCATTCACTGCATCTCGACACATAACCCCCATGAACTCCATCTAGAGCAGCAAACAAATAAAGCTTACTCAGATTCTTTCAAATTCTAGGATTTTATAGCATTAAACCTCTGTCTTGACTACACTTTCTGTGAAAGTGCACTGGAGGTTATTACTCGTTTTGCTTTTTAATTTTACAGTTGGTTTGGTTTTAAGCTTTTTCATTGGCTGTGATTTCATCCAAATCATGTTTCAAAACTAGACAAGAATTACATTACAGGAAATCCACATGGATACGACTACTGGAGGACCATACATGACATTAGAGTCAGAATACTTAAGAGGTACAGTAATTCCCGCTGCTTGGCATCATGGGTAATCAGCGCCTCTAAATTACCCACTACGACACGCAGCAGAAGATGGGAGGTGTAGCTGTAAACTGTCCTCTACCTGGCAGCTGTTGCAGCAGAGTCCGTTGCTACACTTTGAGCCTTGAGTCAGAGTACAACTCTTACAGCAGTTATCGCCCTCTCTGGCACACTCCTGGAAGACAAAGAGAATCTGCTCTCAGTGGTCTGTTGACACATCATCTCATCATACACCTGTAATCTATTTACACAGAGGACTCTCTGGACAAAATATCATGCAATGACTTTATGGCACTCCTGGATCCCTCCAGTGGAATTACTTCATTAGTTCAAATCACCTCCTCTCAGAGAATGTACGACACAGCAGGTGGTTTTGTTGTGGGACATTAGCCCATCACTTTGACCTCGCTCAAGTCAACCCTCTCCCCATTTGCATTTGTCCAGCCTCAGCTACAAAACTGTAACTCACCGTTGGACTGCCGCAGTCACACTCCTCCCCTGGCTCCACAAAGCCATTTCCACAGATTGGAGGGTCGAACAGCTGAGGGGGGAAAAGGGCAGAATTAACTTTTTAAAGTACAAGAAAAACACCTTTAAAATATTGATAGTATATGTGTGTGTGTGTGTGTGTGTGTGTGTGTGTGTGTGTGTGTGTGACATGCCTTCAGAGGTTTGTTGAACAGACAAGCTCCTCCTCCGGTGTTCAAGAAGTTGTGGTACTCCTCCACGTTGCAGTCAGAGAACCTCTTCGGCAGGTAGAAACTGTTCAACACAAGCATATCATGCAGTTACCGCAGCCATAGTACAAACAGGGCCCTCAGATTATAGGGTATAATGGATAAGAGGCAGAGGGTTTGCTCTCTCACACATTACAGGACAAAACACTTAGCAATTGGCTTGACAAGAAATGGAATTTTTAACCTTCTTACCCACATTAAATTCCAGTGCAACAGGCAAAACCATAACGGATTTGTCATATTTGATAAAGTTTGTATTTTCTTACAGGAGACACCATACCATTAGTATTTCATGTTTTATGACAGATTTGCCATACTCACAGTTCAGGGGAGATCCTTACTATAACATGGAGGCGAGTATACGGTAAAGCTAACACTGCAAAAACATGGATGGAAGTATGTGTAAAGAGTAGATGGATCTAAGGTGCATTTGTGAATTTGTCCTGGAAATGCACCTAGAATTGTGGATGATTCACTGTAGAACTGTTATTGCATTATCATTTGATAGTGTGCCTCTAAAACGATCACTTGAATTTTTCCTCAGCACAGAAATGAACTCTTAAATGCTCCATGTGACTGACTCATTTCACTTGTGTGGACCACACAAGGTCCAGTATTCACTCTGATCCCTTTAATGATTTGGACCCGAACCTGGGCAGCACTTCAGTATTATTATCCTCCGCTACTCTGCCAGGCTGTTGATGATTATGCTGCAGGAACATAACTAGAGTGGCTCTGATAGTCATGAGGAAACAATGCAATAACAGAGAGACTCAGGGGCTGTGAGGGGTCGTACCTTATAAGTGATTTGACTAAATACGCAGATGATGGTTGTATAAGAACGCAGCAATGATGCTTAAATGGTGGATGAAGGACACTACAATATCTGAGAAAGATTTCCTAAAATGAATCAGGTTCTTAAGTAGTCCCAGCTGCCAAGTGGGACTGGTGTCTTTTTTTTGTGATTACACCAGGGTTGAATCTTGTCAAAAATCTTGTAGTGTTCATCTCTTTTTAAATAGTAATAATACGTGAGACAAAGATGAGATGTGCTCGAATGAATCACTGCTCACCAAAATAAGCACAAACATTATTGGACTAATGTTATTATTCAGCCACGATAAAGACTTTATTTTTACGGTACATAAGATCATGGGATCAAAATATGTATTCCAAAAGATTAAAGGACAGATACTACTGTACTTATTTGTCTATAGTGCTTAGATTCACAATCAATCTATCAATCCCTAGCGGCATTAGAAGACATGCCAGTGTTTACGCACTGAACAGGTGCCTCTGCAGTACTGGTTATCTGTGCTGGGTGATTAATGTCCAAAATATCTCTGTGTCCTTTAACAATTTTATTTAGCCTCATAATGTTGCACCAATCCTGCCTTTAAAATACATATTTTGTCTTGTATTTTTTTGTGTGGCAACATCCATTCTTTCATGGGAAGAAAAGAAATATAAAGGAAACAAAATACACACATTTCTAAATCCTAACTCGACCATTATGCGTTCAGACGGTAAATTGTGCATCTCTTTTCTCTAAGGACAGTGCCAAGTTATTATTAGGTTTAGTTAGGATTTAAGATGCATAAACTAAGCTGCCACACACACACTGCATAGGAATACACACACATATATACACACACACACACACACACACGTACACAAAGAGTAGCTAAACCTGTGAAAACAATGTGAAAATAGTTAGTAGTAGTAGTAGTAGTAGTCAGGTTAGGTGGGTCAGACATGCAGGTGCTGAAGGATAAAAAGAAACTTCTGTCAATGGACATGACTGAGGTCGCTCATTGAATACAAGTGTCTGAAATACCATTGACTTTATTTTAGGGAATACAGATCTGGGCCGGATCCATTCACAGAGGACAGGCCCAAAAGAGCGCAGAGTGACCTGTCCTCTGTCATGTGACCTCTTGATCTCATAGTCGGTTTATTATGGAAACTCAATAGAGCACAATCTGAACGGGGTGTGTCGGGGGAGCGCACTGTTGTTACAGGGAAATGAGGTGGACAAATATTGGCCTAAGATGAGAATGACATTGCAGACTGTTTCAATCGGTTAGACATGGACAAAAAGAACTGATGAAAAGTTCTGACTTTTAAAGGACAGGAGGAGGAGCCTATCAATAATCAGAATGTCCAAATTAATATAACTTTCTAGGTTGATCGGCCGCTGACGTCGGCCAAGGAACTGAAGAATTCACATAAAGTACATGTGAAGTTGTACAAAATGATATTGAGAAATACAGCCAGTGTGTGATAAAGAGGCATCAAACTGTATTTGTTCATATCATTTGAATCAAAAGAGAAGCCAGGGCCACAGATGCTGAGAGTGCTGTTGGATGAGATGGGAAAGGTTGTGGTGACTGACAACCCCTCCGCTGCAGCCAGTCGATTCAGAACAGCACAGGCAACGTTCTAGTCAAGCTTCTGCTCACCTGCTGTCCCATTCGGGATAGAGGGGGAACGTGAGAAGTATTTAAGAAGAGGGGTATACATACACAAACACACATCACAGGGCCTCTTACACCCACAACACACACAATCTCATACTGGTGCTCACAGCGAAACTGCAGGCTTCGTCCCTGTGCACGTAGACGTACACAGACATTTATATACCGTCATGATTTCTGCATGAAACTCACAACATAAAACTCACAAAAACGGATTATTTCCTAATCTTAGCAAGCAACAAATTATTGAATACATTTCTACAGAAACGAGCCCAATGAAATTATATAACTAAGCGGATACAGTAAGGAAAATAAGACTGACACCTAGTGGTTACTTACAACACCACAACAACAACACTACTGTGGATGGAAATATATCAACATATTTTACACTGAATAAACTAATACTATGATAACATTTTAGAGAAACCATATAATCTGATGCTTACAAACATTTACATTAATCTGCTTGTATAGATTTTAACATTTAGCCAACTTTAAACTGCAATAAAACACAAAGGAAATTATTTTGTAGCCACATGTATTTGTGGTCTGTTTACATTCAGATTATAAACATAATTGTCCACAGTCTCAAATTTTGAGATGGCAGATTGAAACTGTTAACTTTAAACTTGATATAAAATAAACGTCAAATGAAAAAAAAGGCTGATTAATGTGCAATCGCTTTTCAGGTTTTAGGACAAAGAGTCAAGTGTGATGTTGGCACAGAAGCAAAACTACAAAATGTTATCTCTGAAGATGTTGTGATTAAAGTTTGTTTGGAAAAATCTCACTTTTTTTTAAAAGCCTGCACATTAACTCAATCACAAAGTGTTTTGATTGCAGTTGGGGTTGTCATAAAATATGCTCAGGAAACAGACACACATGGGACAAATTGTGTCACAAGCTTCAATGAAAGATAGCTGTTGTGTCCTTTGCGAACCATTTATGACTTGATGAGGAAATTGCAAACTACAAGCTTACCCAACATCATCCATAATACAGCCTGACCAACGATCATCACACTTGCATTCGCCTGGGGGGGGGAAAAAAAATATATATAATTTTATTCCACAGAAAGGAGGCTTAATTATGACTTAAAGTGAGACAAAAATACATTTATGTTTAACTATGTACCATTGAGGATCCTCTTCTTGTCTGAGAAGATGCCAATGTTCTGTCCGAGAGACTGAGCGAGGGTTATGGCCATCTCATCTGTTTTCCCGTACTGGTGATGAAGAGAGAGAGACAGACGGAGAGCAAGGAAAGAAACAGCAGAGGGAAAAGATAAAAATAAGATGAATCATCATAAATCGTATTAAAAATTTATATTTTACAGTGTGTAATGTATGATTTTAATCTCTTTGTAATGGACAGCTGAGAGAATGACTATTGCCGTTGTTGCTGGCAGGTTTTGGGGGATATCAATCGTGGTTTGTGGCTCGTGAGACTCACCTCGTTCACTCCACCTCCTTTAGTGAGAGAGCAAACTCCTCCCATGTAGGAGGCTCCACCCCAGCTGCTATGAAAGCGATTCCCTCTGATGAAACATTTACATTGATGTGCGTTACAGAATACTGAAGATGCTGAAGAAGAAAATTCACATGAAAAAAAAAACATTTTTAGACGTTCAGACTTACGAGAAGAGGTGAACAGAGTCGCATTTCTCCTTGATGAAGTCTTTCCTGTACTTCATGAACTCCTTCAGGGTGACCATGGGGTCGTCGTCAATGTTGAACTTGCTGTCAGCGGACCAGGTTTCCATGGCAACCAGCACAATCCTGGTATTAAGCTGTTCCTTGAATATCTAGGGAATTTAAAGGAAAATTACTATCTAATTGTAATATTTCAAAATACAAATAGAAAAATGAAACAACAAACAAATTGCCATGTATCGATGATCCCTATTTACACTGACAGGCGTGTTTCAAATTCATCATCATCTTCAGCTGTTAATTATGACAGCACCAGTCAGTATGATTAATATGATCGAGCCACCAGACAGCAGCACATTACAGGCGGCTAGATGGAGTCAACAAGTGTAACTGTCTGAAGGACAAAGCCGGAGAAAACTGGATGGCAAATAATAATGTTTGCTTCCATAAGATGGAAATCTATTGGGGTCCCGCAGCACACAAACACTGGAGGAGAGGACAAGAGCAGAGCCTCTTCGCTTAAGCTGAACACAAAGAATCTCACGACAAACCTGACAGAGCGGAGAGGAAGGAAGTCAGTGAAACGTGACGCTGTTTCTATTCGTGCCTTTTGCACAGTGGGTTTCGCCATATTAAGAGCTGGGTGGTGAAAACAATACCCTCAGACAGTGAGTCTGCACCAGGACGAGCTCTATACTGCACTTCTATAGACATTATGTCATAGGTCATCCAACTACCGGTGTGTCACAGTCATGTCTTTCTTGTCAAGCTGCTGTTTCCAAAAAACTGTAACTGTGTTACTGCCTTGCCAAAGGCCACATCATTATTAAAAATCTCCTTCAAACTTTGTATTTTATGAGATGCCCTGGGAGCCACAACTGCAAGGCTCCCGATTTGATTACAGCTGGGAACCTCTACATTGTCTGCTAACCAACGAGGGTGAAAGTGTCACCACATTAATGTTACATTAGGAAAAGTAGAAAATGTCAAACCCAAGTTGGTAATGTGGGCTTTGACCTGCTATATATCGTAAAATAGCGCTGCCTTGTCCTAAGGTTTAGACTAAAATCAAATAATGAGCACTAGAGTCAAATAAAAAAAGAGCCGTTATTTTGTCCCGAGGTAAATTTAATTTGTCTCAAACCCTTATATGGCATATTGATCATGTAGTACATGCTGATTGCTTTGGGATGTTATTTAAGTAAATAATACATCCAACAGCTCAATGGCAAAGGTACCTAGATGCTTTTGTGCAATGGGTAGGGATTTGTTTAGGAAAAGACTGACTATTTTTTAAATATATATAACTTTATTGACTTAAGACATTTAGTGTGTAGACATACGTGTAATGTAACTTACAGGCAATTGCTATTCCATTTAGTATATGTCTCTGTGAATGTGGCCTTGGCGCTGTGGCAGTGTGGCACACACTGGGCACCAAGACAACTCTATTTGTACATGGAAATCAATGTGTACTTCCCAAATAGACTGCGCTTCATATGATCACCTCCAAGGACACGACAAAACGCATGACCTTCCTCCTGCCTCACCAGCCTATCAGCTTACAGACGTGACCCTGTGGCAGGTCAGATTTCAGTAACACAGCACAAAGATTTGGCCACAAAACAATCAAACATTGAAATATCTGCCTCGGTAGTGTCGGAATGCCGCTTCTGCTTCAATCCTCCCGAAAGCCTGTAAACTCGTCACTGGCCGGGAGGTTTTAAATGGAGTGTGTGAGGTTGGTTAAATGAGAAATCAGTGCAGTGTATGCTCAGCTTCGATACATGGGAGTGCTTGTGGCGAGCATTTCAAGAAGAGGATCAATACAATTCTTACCATGTCAGCCATATTGACCACTGACTTAGCAAAGTTATTTGTGTGCCCAACGGAAAGCCGATGCTTCTTGTACTGGAGAGAGACAGAGAGGGAGAGAGAGAGAGGGGCAGAGGGAGTGAGAGAAAACAACTTAATGTAGGATCCATAATCTGAAACTAATTCATTTTAAGCAATTGAAATGTACAAAAGGAGCAGTGTCTGCACATTTGAATCACTAGAAATGCCACTGTCATTTTGTGTAAAACAAAATCAGTCCCAGTGGATATCAGTGCGGTACATTTGAATCTAAACACTTTGTGCTTCGAGCACAATACAGGTGGTTTGTGGAATGATTCACGTACGCAAGCACTTAAAATGCTGACTCTTGGCCTACCCAGCATCCTGCACTACTCTCTCGGTGATTTACAGGATTAAGTCTGCAGTAATATTCTATATTTACCTTATCGTCAAATAATCCAATGAAAAGACAAAAAACGAGTTAATCTTGCTGACAAGTAATGAATATATATGTGGATAACGATTTTATAATGTTAGTACTTTCTATCACATCTGTAAATTGATACTATATGTACATAAAAGCTTACCATTAAATGGTCATTGATCACCATCAACTCAATGTATTTGGTCTCGTCTTCTATGCTGTGTGACACATGTGGAGCCTGAGAGGAAAACAACACCGTTTACCAATTTAATCATATGAATGTACACAGACAGACACACAGTGATCTCGGTTTGCTCTAACCAAGACTTTGCACACCAAGAGGACATTTCAGGGGAGTTTCATTGAGATCAACTCATGTCTCCTGCGTCACCAAGAAAAAAAAAGAGAGACGACAAATCAATTAGGATGAACTCCAAATTCTAAATAAAGACAAGAGCAACTGTGAGGACAGAGAGACAAACACGGCTGCAGACATCTGACGGTGTCTGAGAAAAGGCGAGACTGGAAGCCACCTTGGGGGGATGTTGTGTGGAAGGAGAAAGATGTAACAGAGCTCTCACTTTAACTTGAATTAACATAAAGGCAGGAAACGGTGTGATCACTTTTGGACAAAAAGCATGCAGAGCAAAATGATCTCTCTATCTTACACTTACACAAACATCAGCATCCCTCTGCTAATGATGATGATTTTCCAACAAAAGCTGCAGAGTAATACCTGTCTCTTTATTCTCCTGTGAACAACTTTTGACCCAGGAAATGGAGGGCTGGGAAACGGGGGCTCTGGCATATCACCTAGGAAACATTTATTGCAAATAACATTCAGGAACATTTTTCAAAACAGCTGACGCTCTTTCTGTGTTTAGCATAAATGTAAATGTACATCAGAAAACATAAAATTGAGCATGAATTGACACAGACTTCCACAGACTAAATTCTTCCTCACTTCTTCAGTCGTCATCTTACCGTTGAGGAGTTCTTTGAATCCCTCTGCAGATTTATATATCATGTGAATGCAGACATCTCCCTGGAAGACACAGAAAAAGAGGGAGTCAATCAATTTCAGAGACACAGGTCACAACCAAGTGTCTGATATGCAGACTTTTATTTACTTTCCTACATGGTGCACAAACAAATGACTACACGCACTTTGGAAAGATCTCGGCATTAAGGTCAAAGAGTTCTTACAGCCCTCCCCCTCCACAAAATTAGAACAACATACATAGTATGACAATAAAGATTCAATTTTATTGGAAAACTTGGAAACAGAAGTCTGGAAAGTTGCGTTTTTGCTGTTTCTTGGCTAAAAAACAAAAAAAAGGGGTTCATGCTGCCAATCTGATCAGCAACCAAATTAAGATAAACTAATAATCTAACCAGTCTAACAGTATGTTCATTTGACAGCTTTAACTAATATTACATATATGTGCTCGCTCTCTCTCCCCCTCACACTCACACACACACACTCACACACACACACACACACACACACACACACAGGCACCATCAAAGTGGTATTTTTGTCTTTCACATTCAGAACAAAGGATAAGATAGGGTGGACCTGAGGGAAACACACAATCAGATATCAGATAGAAGCTACAAAAACAAATGTGATTCGGGACAGAATATTGTCCAAAAACTTACAAAACTTGCTTCTACTAAACTGTACCCGTTTTGCAATTCGTTGTATGGGCGTCAATTTCAATCTCTCAATCAACTTGTTCAACACTTGGGAACGAGGCCGTAGTAAGGGAGCACCGCCTGTAAGACGGCGCTGAGGGCAGAGAGCCCTGCTGCTCTGTAGCCACATCCTGTTGATGCTCACATCTACTGTACGTAACTTCTGTATAAACAGCTGTTTGGGGCTCAGCTGGGTGTAAAGTGGGGGCCGAGCTGAAATGTCACCGCGTTCGCGCTAAACACAACAACAGATCCGCTGGAAACACACGGTAAGTCTTTCGTTTGTTGTAGCGTTGTGACGCGTTTAAGCTTCACGCATTCAGGACGCAACAGGTCGCTGTGATGCTAACTTGTGAGGCTAACTATCAGCTAGCTGGCTAACGTAACGATCTGTTTGAATAGTGGTTCATGAGCCAGCTGTCCGTTTGCCTCATATGTATCGGGCGATGCGTTTTCATCGTACACACCTGTTGATGTGTGCTGTTGTTGATGAATGGGTAGAAGATGATGATCGTGTCTGTGGGCTAACCGAGCTAACCGACTGTAGCTGGTTGAACCACTCGGATCATTAGCCAGTTAGCTTCGCGGACTGAGCTGCAGTAACTGGAGACCTGGAGTTTAATAACAGCTTCATAAAATAGTTGTTTTCACTCAGGTCAGGTGCAACTGTAGTCACAGAATGATCCCTGATTATTGTGTGTTATTATTGTGGTTGTGTTGTGATCTGTACCGTTAACCTCTTCTGATGGATTTTAGTCAGTCATGAACAAATTCACAATTTTCATGTGTAAATCAAATTAAAAAAATAATTCCAATTAAAGAAAATACACAGACCAATTGGACATTTTACAAATGGGCGAATAAAACCAGGGATACACATCAGTAATAAAAAAAGAGATCTTCACACTGGGAACCATCACTGCAATAAACCTTCTTAATTTTTTACTTTTGAATCAGGATATGCAGTATTATAATCATCCTGAAGAGCCTCGTCTGAGACAGAGAGATGCACCAATCAGTGAATAGCAGCAGTGATATGATCTAGTCTCTTATAATTTGTTAAAAGCAGTTGCTCTTGTACCAGTCGAGGTTGAGGCTGTTAATCTAATCTCGACACAATGATTTAAAAAAAAATATTTATGAGTTTTCTTACAACTAAGTTGTAATACAATGTTCAGACACAATTGCAGGCGTACTGTCATCCATATAAAGCTCAAGTGTTTAACTCAATTGTTCATTGTGTCACAGTCTATGCAGTGCACTGCAGCGCAGACACTCGCTCCTCAGCCGTCAAGTCTTTCCCACTTTGTTTGCTAATGAAATGAGAGCATTGTTTCTCTGGGACAGCAGATATTGGGTCAACTGCGCCGTGGAGAATACAGGGGGGTTGCCCACAGCTAGGTCAGTCTGTGGCACAGTTAGCTCACTTCAGTAGTAATGGGGCCAATGAATCAACTTGTGTAGCTGTGCTTTTTTCCCATGACCAGGAGCTTTTTTTTTTTGAAAAACAGATAAAGTATTAATAAGTAAACTTGTATTAGAGACCCATTGATTCCCAGTGCACTGACCAGCGACTTCTCTCTGTCTTCACTTCCTCACTTTGTCCGTTCACACAGGAACTCTCGTCGTGGCCGTCAGCACCAACAATCATGTCGTGCCGGGACATCCACGCCACCAACGCCTTTTCCTTCATCATCGCCTTCGTGTCAGTGGGAGGGCTCGCCGTGGCAACGATAATCCCACAGTGGCGCGTGACGAGACTAGTCACCTTCAATCGCAACGCTAAGAATATCAGTGTATACGATGGGTTGTGGGCTAAGTGTGTAAAACAGGACGGCTATTCCGGATGCTACTACTATGATTCTGAGGTATGACAAGAGCAGTTTGCTCCCCTGTGCTTCAGCTTTTTTTATTCTATGTTTGACATTGCCCTAATAGAAATCTTGTTTTCCTCATATTTCCAGTGGTACTCTAAAGTGGACCAGCTTGATCTGCGGCTCCTGCAGTTCTGCCTGCCTGCAGGCCTGCTGTTCGGCTCCCTAGCTCTGCTGCTGTGCATGGCTGGGATGTGTAAGACCTGCTGCTGCTCAGGAAAGCCTGAACCGGACATTAAAACTCTCAGATTCCTGGTCAACAGTGCCGGCTGCCACCTGGTGTCCGGGACGTTTTTGTTCCTGGGTGGTGCCATCGCCATCCCCCCCTCAGTGTGGTTCCTGTTCCGCACCAAGGAGCTGAACATCAGATATGACAATATTTTCTCAGATGGGTTTGCTGTATATGTATCAATAGGTTGCTCTGGAGGACTAATGCTGGCCGCGCTGCTGATGTTCATGTGGTATTGTATGTGTAAGAAGTTGCCCTCACCCTTCTGGTTGCCATTGCCCTCCATGCAAACTTCTCTGTCCACTCAGCCTCTCACTGCTAACGGATACCCTCCCTCCCCAGTGTATGGTCCTCAGCCCTTCCCACCACAGACCTATCCTCCCACAGTCATCGACACCCAGCCGTATGTGACATCCCAGGGCTACACACAAAGTATGATTGCCCCTGCACCCCCACAGGTGTATATGTCTCAGATTTCTGCTCCAGATGGGTATGGGTCAGAGGTAGGAGGAACCCAGGCCTACAGCTACGCTCCCTCACAGAGCTACGCTCCCTCACAGAGCTACGCACCCTCGCAGAGTTATGCACCTTCACAAAGCTACGCCCCTTCTCAGGGCTACGCATCCAGCTACGCAGGCCACCACTACTCCACCCGCTCACGCATGTCTGCCATAGAGATAGACATTCCTGTGCTGACACAGGGAGAATAAGAGAAGAGAAAGCATCAGCACATTGAAGCCTTTGGCCCTTTTAACCTCAATTAGGTTCACCACTGATAAAAGTAACAGAGTTTGATAGATGGAAGTTAATAAAATGAGAGCTATTTACAGACGCTAGAGTGATAGTTTCAAGAATTCAGTCAGTCAATCCAGGTCTGTAAATTGCTGTGAATAGAAGATGAGACCAAGCACCTGAAGGAACTAAATGAAGGATGACATTTTTAGAAGAACAATACTACAGCACTGTGGCGACCAACACTGTATTCATCTTATTACCATTGAAATGGAAGTCAACACCTCAACTAACGTTTTTCACTACTAACACCAGAGTATGATCACTGTATAATATCTGCCTTGGCCAACAGACTAACTTAGTAGTTACAAACTAACTAGCATTTGGTAGATGACTTTATATAAAATTCCAGTGACCTTTGGATAAAAAAAGGCCTTTATGTTTGCTGCCAAATTTATATTTTTCTGTTACATTTTTAACGTTGAACACATGGTTCATGCACAAGTGATTTGTCCTTGTGTCCACCTAATGGAGGTCTTCTATTATCACTACTGAACAAACACTGTTACTCAGTTTATATTCTGTGTTTCTTAACCCTACTACTAACTCACTCACTCGAGTCTTGTCAGTTTTAACATGATTTTTTTTTTTAAACGTCACACTGCCCTGAAACGGCCACCTGCTAACGTTTGTAATGCACTAACTATGTGAATACTGTGCCAGTTTACTTTGCCTTTGTTCACCAATTTTTTTGTAAGGCCTCTAAAATACTTCATTGCAGCATGTGCGTTTCCTACGTGTTTATGTGAAAAAGATAATGTCACTAAATCTGTAAATTGTGTTAAATGTAATGTACAGATGCAGATTGTGATTACAGTGTAGAGTTGTGTTTGAATGCCAGAATCGGGAATGAGACTACGGTTAATTTTCTTAACGTGACCGATTATTATTAACTGAATAACTGTTAAAAATGATTTTTGTACCATTAAACATCTGCTAACTTAGCTGGAAGTGTGATGTTGTTCAGGTAGTTGCGATTGTAACTGTCAGTTCAGTCGTTGCCTTTTGTTTGTTTTGCTTAATGAGCACTGATCAATTGTTCTTCAAAGTGTAATGTGTCCAACGTCTTAATCTGCAATGTTAAGGTTCATGATATTGTGAAATGTTTTTCTATACTGTCATAGTTTTGTTTTAATTAAAATATAAATCACAATGCATCCACATACTTGTTTATATAACCAATACAGTAACTGCTATCAATTAGTCAATATTTGTAATTGCAACAAAAATAGACACGGTTCAATTTAATTTGAAAAGTATTCGTCTGAGTAGTTTGTCCATCCTCTGGAAAGTAGGCAACATTTCAGCCAAACTCAATTACAAACTTGAAGGGGGAAGCGAGAGTCGGCTCCATTGATGCTTTCAGCCGGCTAAGTCTCCGCATTTCCACATTTGAACTGATAAATTGTTTTAGAAATCAATGGCCTGCGATGTTCTGGTTTCCCAGAAATATTGCAGACCCTTCTGTACTCCCTTCATAAAGACTTGAATCACTGAGGGAATTTAAAACGGTTCTCTCCATCACCAGTGACGCCAATGCTACGTGTACACCACCTGGCAGCCCTTTCATTAGTTCTACGTTTGCATCAGTGCGTGTGTGTTCAGGTGACTTAAGAGTTAAACTTCATTCAAAATTCATGAGTGTTGTATTAAGTCGTAAAGGTGCTCATCTACTCCCTGTGCATTGAGCATACAGTTACTCAGCATGTTTCCATGATGCCACAAAACTGCATGTCAGACACTTCCCTCTAACTTCATCACATTATTCTTAAATCAGTTATTCTGTCTAGGTTTGTGATCGGAGCTGCATGAGTTCAGCTGTTGTAGCCTTGCTTTGTGACCCAGGTAGTCAGGATGTGGACCTGATCAGAATCTGTATTTGAAACGCAGACGTAAAGGTGTTTGGGGTCATATGTTCTTGAACAGTGGCTAGCATGTTGTTGGCACAGTGAATACAAACTACCTCCTCATCTCCTGTAGCTACACTACACTCACAAAATCATCATATTATCACACAAAAACAAAACCACCAAATACCTACAGCCACACAAACATGTAGACGTGCAATTTATGATTTCTTCAAATTTTTTGGGGATAAATAATTTTTTACAAAATTGTGACAAAGAATGTCACAATTAAACTTTGTTTTACTTCATTTGACTAGGATGAATACTCAGTATAAATTCAGCTCTCTGGGTATAGTCCTCTGCACATAAACTAAAAACACAATAACAACAATTGTTCAGAGCCCAAGAAGGAGTCTTCAAAAAACTTCTTGTCAGAGCGACTTTTAAAAACCCAAATACATTCAGTTTACAATAAAACACAGACAACCCACAAATCTCCACATCTGAGAAGTTAAAATCATAAAGTAAACTCACTTAAAAGGTTTAATTGTTATCAAAATTGTTGGCAAATCGCATTCACTGTATTATATGACACTGCGAAATAGAACGATACTGCTTTGCCTTTGCTTGGATGGAGAACCATACTTCAGCGATACAAATGCACTTTGAAAGCAGTTTTGGGAATATAACCACAGTGAAATTTGAAATGTGATCTGGTCTCTGGGTAAATATGTGACTTATCTCACTTACTCTCGAGAGGAAGAAAACCAGAGTTGATTAAGAAAAGTGAGCACTCCGTTAAAACCCAGCTTTGAGCAGTCCCATGTTTTGTCTCACATATGATGTTGGAATGAGCGTATGAATTAACAACCACCAGCCTGAACTGTGGCTCTCATAATTGGAACCAACTCCCTTCTTTGATGTGACACCGTTATATTAGCTGAGAGTTTAGCTCTGATGATTAATAAGAAATGCAGTTGCTTTTTTGTTACTAGTCGCACACACAGCACCAGTGCAGTTACTGCTGAATTAACAATTGTTGTTAAGCATGTTCTTGGCCAGTGCCTTTGTTCCCCAGATCATCTCTCCCAGTCTGCGCTGTTGAAAATATGAAAACACACACACAGCATATAGACTCTGCAGGGTGTGTGCAGTGATGGAGATTAAGGGTCTAAACACAGATGGCTTTCATATGTCGTGATACAAAGAGACAGGGGCGGAGCCTGGGTTGCCAGGGGAGATGGTACCTTAGACACAGACTGCTGGCTCATGAATATAAAGCAGTGAGGGGTAACACACTTTTTATTCCTCTCTCTCTCTCTCTCTGCATGTGTGAATGAACTGGTACAGGTTTAGCAACATGAAGTTGACTTGAGGACACAGGGAGTGAGGCCACAGGGAGGGACCCCCCCCCATCTCTTCTTTTAAAGATTAATTCCAAGCTTTTGCTAGTATGAAAAAAAAACCCTCCACTTGGCGCTTGGTGCAAACATCCCCCACCCTACAACCTGCCACCACTCCCCATCAACACCACCCCTCTTTATGCCCTCCAATTCCCCACCCCCCTACATTTGTTATCCACAGCCTCTCCTCGTCTTGTCCTTGCAGGTCAGATCATCACACACGGTCGGAAGACTGCAGCAATAAAAATGCAGAACATTTATGGACAGCACAAGATTAGATGATTGGAAATGTTTTACAGAAAATGCCAAGATGCCAACTAAACCATCTCAAATGAAGAGATATTCAATTTGAAATTATGTCAAACGTTAAAAAGCTGCCATTCCACACATTTTAGAAGGTCGAACTAAATTTTGCACAGATATTTGTGGTCCCCAATGTTACTGGTTATCTGGTCACGTTTTCTTGTGGAAAGCAATTCTATAATATATAATTTTTGCCTTTATTTAGAGAAAAATATAAATGGTCTAGCTTTTTGGGTTTTTCGCCTGTATTTGACAGTTCAGAGAGACAAGAAATATTTGGATAAAGGGAGGTATGATCTGCAACAGAGGTCCCTTGACCTGGAGCTGAATTGTGGACACTGTAGTTGTGTGGTATGTAGCGCTAGGCTTTGTCCAGAGAGAGCAGTTGGGATGAAGCCACAGGGTCCCACGAGGTACAGGTGGATTTGGAAAAGTGTCAAGAAAAAAATTAATATGCAGACACATATGGTGTTTTCTGCATATGCAAGCAGGCATCACACAAGTTGTCTGCGCGCACACACACACACACACAAGCACGCGATAAGACTATAAAGTCAGTTCAGCTGCAAGAGGTGACAAGAGCTGCTTGTTCAGGGCACACTTTGCTAATGTTCCGCAAAACTTTTTTTCTGGCTTGGAGGAAGAAGGCCAGATGGATTCACCATATGGCCGACAGAAGCCGTGACGACTCTCTATCTCAACATCCCCCCATCGGACCATGCTCCCAACTGAATCATGACAGCCAGAATTAGTGATGCATCATGCTGCATTCAAAATGTGATATGTGGCTGTTTTGGGGTAAAAAGACAACCTTTAAAAATCTTTCTGCGTGCGTGTGTGTGTGCACGAGAGAAAATGAGAAAATGCATGCATGCCCAAGCTGCCTGTCAGAGAGTCAAAGGTGCATAGACTGAGAGTAAAATAGAGAAGAAGACACCGCAAGATCGCACAGATGCAGACGGGGGGAGACAGTCAATGTGGACCATCACCCGAGGGGAGCAGACATTCAGAGCTCAGTGCTGACAAACTGACAGCCGCCGCTGAGCTCGAGGGCAGAGCTGTCCCCAGCATTATCATGCAGACAGGATTCCCTCGCCTGGCGAGCCAAAACCAACACCGCCAATGATGAATGAGGTGTTTGCCAAAAGCCACATCAGTTCTTATGCTACAACATGGACAATTGTGTTTCTTATAATTTATTTAAGAAGCACACACAAAAAAAGTGGCCAGTTAAGAACTGATATTTTAATAATAAATGTTGAAACTGGACATTATGTCAATATGGGAAAAGAAAAGCAAAAATTGCTGAAGAGCAGCTAAAAGGACAATACGTTATATGTCACTGCATGTCAGCAAACCTCCATTCAGAGCATAAAAAGCTTCGTCAATCATATATGCTACAGACAGACAGACAATTATAGTCCTGTTGAGTATAAATAAGTAATACCATAAAGTGTTAAAAATGAAAAAAATGACCATTGGTCATATATTTTGAATGTAAAATCTGTATCTGCAGTGTACGTATAAAATAATTGAGTACGGGTACTTCAAAACTCTAAAGCAAAATACTTGAGAAGTTTTTCCACCAGTGCCAATGTTCCACTGTTTTTGATAGAGAAATTTAGGTGACCAAAATACTGTATATCTCTGAAAAGTGCTGCAGCAATATTAGGAGTTAAGATCTCTCTCTGTCTCTCTCTTTCTCTCTCATCGCTCGAATAATATATTCTCCCAGGAAACGTAGGAGAGGAATGAGAAGAGGAGGCAGAGGAGTGACGAAGTAGAGACGTTCATTCCCTAGTCTACATCTTCGATAATCTTTGCTCAAATTTTAACAGTCAGAATACTCAATTGCTTTCGTTAACTGAAAATTTCCACAAATTTAAATTGCTGCATAACTGTGACATACTGTAACAAAATACCTTTACAAACCAGTTAGTTCCTGTTTTGCAGTTAATCTGCAGAAGATGCAATCTAATTACATCTCTTTTACACAATCTCTTTTTTTTTTGTCAAGCTCAGCTCCTCCTCCCTCGGTGTTACTGTCTCCTTCTCATCACTTTTTCCACCAGTGACGTTCCTCTTTTCATCCCCTCATTTGCCTTGTTTATATCTGAGCTCTTTACATCTTTATTTTCTCTCGTACCCCCTCTCTTTCAGCACTGTTGGCAATGAAACTGCCATATAGGAATGAATCTAAAGTTGCTCTGTGTGCCAGGCTGCGACTACCAACAGCCATGGGTGCACATGAACACTTCCACATAAGAACGCACACACGAACACAAACACACACACACACACACACGGACGGACAGAGAAACAAACAAACACCAGTCCATGGCCTCTCTTATCCTGTCTCCTTTCGTCCCTTACGGATTAATTAGAGCAGAAAGGAAGTCACACTCTCACACACAGACACACACAGACACACACAGACAGACACACACACACACACACACACACACACACACACACAGTATCAGCGGCTGTTCTCCCATGCTCACAGCGTCTTAAACAATCTCAGATCTGTCCTTTCGTACCGGACATAATGCCTGTAATAGTTATTATCTAATTGGCTCTAGGTTTTTTCGGCTGTCTTTGGCATTGTAAACCAGAAAATCTCTCTGTCCTGAGACCAGACTCAGGGTTCGTGAGGTAAAGTCACAGTCGCTGGTCTGTGATTTGTAACTGATACAGGTTTTGTCTCCAGCCTGTAACATCAGGAGAACTATTCTATATCATCCACTAAGACCAGGCCTGTCGCAGCGTGAATCCCAACTTGAATCCCAGGGAATGCAGTGACCAAGAGGTCGGGGTTCTCCTGACCATTATAAATCTGTTTTTTGACATGCACTCCGGAAAATGTTGTCTGGTCATTATCCGAAGTTTGCTACATTCGTCATATGTGACGCAGGAGATTCATTATCTGTAAATTTTACTCGGAGCAAGAAGACTTATTCTCCTCAAGTGGACCCACTCCTCCTCACCCACTCACAACAGATGGATACAGGAAGTCCTGCAAAATATTTGGCTAGAGCGGTTAAGGTTTTCCCTCAGAGGTTCCTTAAAAGCCTTTCACAAAACTTGGCAACCCTTTGTAGAATACATTGACACTCTGACCATAAGCGAAGAAAGCAACTGATTAACACATATTTTTCCTCTTATTTTAATATCATTTTTTTTTTTTTTTTTTACATTTTTGTATTATTTTCTTAAGGTTTATTATTTTTCTCCCTGTCTGCATGTGGTGTGAATGGAACCCTGTATAGCAATGATACAGCTGTTTAAATATTGGTTACGCCGGTTAGGCAATTGTATAGGTAATGTTGGAGAAAATAGGGGATTCTGTGTTTGTGTGTATGAATCCAAAAGAAAATGTAAATGGTGTTTTTCTTATCAAACTATAAAACGTACTGTTTTTTGTTTTTTATTTTCTCTGTGAAAAGCATCAATAAAAAGATCTGGGGGAAAAAATATGTTACTCGGTGGGGCTGGAAGGAAAAGGTCTGGACAATGTGCAGAGCAACATTTGCGGACAAAATCCAGACTTCAGTAAATTTCTGAGAGCAGCTCAAGAGTTATGCCTCAATTATTCTTGTTTGCCGTTTGATATTACTTTTGAACAGAGCAATTACCAGTGTAACTGCAGTGTTCCATCATGGGTTATTGTAGCCTTATTATGTTGCTAGGCTACAGTGAGTTTTTCAGAGTTCAACCTGCGGGAGTTTCTGATGGCTGGTGTAACATGTTCTGCTTCCACAGACAAAATGAATTCATGAAAATTAAAAAATCAGTTTTCAGTCTATTCTGACATCTTGACTTGAAAGTGGTCTCAGACCAGAGCATGCATCCACAAAAAGTGGAAGGCAGGGAGTCTGGGTGGTGGTAAACTTTATCAAACACAGTACTGAACAAATTCCACAGAAAATGTAAAGGATGATAATAATCACTATGAAAGAATTGTGTAACCGAAGTCTGCAATTGCATTGCAGATTTACATTTGAATAAGTAATTGTGTTAAATCACATTGGGTAAAAAAAATTTTTTTAAAAGAACGTGGAGATGTTGGGTGGCTTGATGAAGATTTATTTCAGCTAATCTGATGGTGGTGTGTGGAACATTGGTCTTTTTTTATGTTGGAGGCCACTGCTGTAACAGATTTTCTGACCACCGACAATTCAGCGGGGATAACAGGGAGCTGGACGTGAAAATATGGAGGGGGAGCAAATTGAAAAATCCCCATGAGGGCAGCCATCATTAAATACTTTTTCGTGTGTGGATTTGCAGAGTACTTACATTGCCGCTGCCGGGTCCTCCAGGTTCAATCATGTAGGTGTGATTGCCATCGAAAAACATCCCGCTAAAAGGAGAGAAAGGCATGAAAGCATGTTAGCACCAGTTTCTACTGTTTTTGTCTTCACTAAATAATGCATCTGAATACAACTCCTCCTCAGCTATCTGTGTGCCTGATTAGCCACTTCAGTGTTTGCCAAGGCGGTTTATCGTGTTATTGGAGCATTTTTCAGAATAATAACTGCAAGGCAATCTTATGAGGTGAAGTTTTTGACAAAATCCTCTGCCGTCCTCACCCCTGTATTTGGCATATGAACAGCTTAGGGGCAGAGGATGGCGTAAAAATAAAAGCTCATCCAATCATTTCAGAGATTCCCCTCACACAGCATAATTCAAAGGTCACATAAGGAATTTATCTCTGGAACACCAACAAAGAGTTTGGACTGGTTGACCACAAGTTGCAATCACCCTTTATACGAACAACATAATGACATGGAATGAACATCCACTCATCTGCACTTAAAAACTCTCAGCATGAGTATGACAAAATGAGGCCATGACACACACACATCACACAGTATGAAGAAGCATTTGAAAAAGTCAGAGATCAATTTTATCATTTGGCAGCTGTTTGAAGGTCTTCTTGTCTCCGCCCGCTGTCCTGCGTGCATGTGCCCATGTACGGGCATCATCCGTTAATTAACTTTATCTAAAGCTTTTAGGAGATTGGCCGGGTCAAACGGTGAACTCAGGAGGGTAAACCTGCAGGTACGCACACACTCTGTCTTTCCTCCTCCTCCTCCGTATCTCTCTCTAAGCTGTTTTTCTGCCTCTTTCTGGCCTTCAACACAGTCCAACATTGCACTTATGGCAGATTACACACACAGACAGAACGGTGTCTTTTGTTGTGTAAGTATGGCGCTGAATGTATAATGTGACCATGCAATTTACAAAATAGAAACCGTTTGGCAGTAGCAGAGCGGAACAGAACAGAACAAGCTTTAAAACTCTAAAAACTCACTGTACACAACCTGCACACGACCAAACATCAGACAGACACAGTCAACGACAAGCTGGTGAACTTAGAAAAGTATTTAGAAGCTAAAGGGTCCGATATTTCCCTCAGGAGTTGGAAGAGACCAAAAACAGAGTTAAAAAACGAGGTTGTGTTGGACTTGGATTCACCAGGTTGCCAGAAATAAAACTTCAGATGAACATTTATGTTGGGCTGTAACTGATGGATGTGTAAATAAGCAACACTTTGCCACAAAGTTTGATACATTACATCATTAAAGTTCCAAAAAACAAGTATTGCAGGTTTATTATTTTTTAACAAGTGGTAACATCCAGTGTGAACTAAAAGTAAACATAAAAGTGGGGTTTCATTTTTATTCTATTATTTTAATGTATGCATTTCTGGGAAAGAAGGAAGCAAAGAGTTCAGTTTGATTATTTCTGAATCAATCAAAGCATTTTCCTATCAGCCAAATGTGTAGTAATTGAATGACACTTTGAACAGGAACCTGAGTCAATAGTGAGCCGTCTACGTCCCATTTGATGGATGTAGCCATTCCTCTGTGTAAAGCTAATAGCAGTATTGGATTGCAGGGTAAAGTTTCCCAGAAAGTGAGAGAGAGCAGAATGTATATTATGTATGTTAAAAACCTGACTCAGCATAAGGGAAATATCCTCTCCCTAATGTCTAACCCCCCGACACCACTATGCATTCCCTTTACTCTCTCCTTCTCAAAGTTTCTCTCTCACACAGGCACGCACGCACATGCACGCACACGCACACGCACACACACACACACACACACACATACACTTGTTTCTACAGGGCATATTATGGTTGTGTCTCTGCCTCCTGTAGTGTCAGCTTTTCTATTTCTTTCCACTTAAAAAAACGATAATAATAAAACACCTACTACTAATACCGTCACAAATAATAACAATAAGGAGCATAATGACATACTGCAATAACTTTTGGACTTATCAGGTGTAACGTATCATACTTGAGCCGGGTATAAAACAAATCTACAGAAAAAAAACTATATTATTATCATAATGATTGTGCAACACATTTTCCTTGTTTGGGTCTTATTAAGTTTTGATCTGTGTTTTACAATATATACAATAAATAATCACACATTTATTTTATTAAATGGTTACTTTATTCAGCAATTATCAATCTGATTATTGTTAATGAATTAACAAACCAAACTCGCAGTGGAACTGTTTCCAAAAATATATATACAGTATAAAATTTGTGATAAATGCACATGTTTTATTATTATTTTTTACAAGGAGTAGCCTTTTCTGTCGACATACAATGATATTCCCTACCACATACAGAAATACATTTTAGCTCTGCAGCATGGCCGTTCTCTTTTTACTCACACACACACACACACACACACACACACACACACACACACACACACACACACACACACACACACACACACACACACACACACACACACACACACACACACACACACACACACAAAACAGTGTTCATGCATCCCTCCCAGCAAACCTTGCTTCTGACCCATCTCTCTCTGATGGGACGAGTGCTGCTTTAGAGCAGAAAAGATAAAAATAACACTGTGGAGGGGAGAGGAGGGGAGGGGAGGGGAGGGGAGAGGAGAGGAGAGGAGAGGAGAGGACAGGACAGGACAGGACAGGACAGGAGAGGAGATGAGGGGAGAGGAGAGGAGAGGAGATGAGGGGAGAGGAGAGGAGAGGAGATGAGGGGAGAGGAGAGGAGAGGAGAGGAGGGGAGAGGAGAGGAGAGGACAGGACAGGAGAGGAGAGGAGGGGAGGGGAGAGGAGAGGAGAGGAGAGGAGGGGAGAGGAGGGGAGAGGAGGGGAGGGGAGAGGAGAGGAGAGGAGAGGAGAGGAGCAGCACCTGTCTGTCAGTGAATGACAATCAGTGTACTGAAAAATGCAGCGAGACAGAGAAGGGCTGGCTAAAACAAATTATGTTGACCTAATGGGTAAATGGAAAAGAGGCCCAGGACCCGGACGCACAGCATGAGCAATGTCGGCCGAGAAACACACACATGCACACCACACATTAGAAGTCACAAACATCGTTGTACTCACTGCAGTCCATGACAAGTTGAGAGAGCCACAAAGGAGCGAGGACAGTCTCTGACCTTCCCCTGGTAGTAGCAGTGTTCTCCTCCCTGTGAACAAAACACGAACACAGACAGATAAAGATCACACATGGTCAAGTGTCTCACACTGTCAAACACAGATTGAACTCAGATATATTCCATTTCATTCCCATATTCTATCAGCAAATTAGTCCAGAGTGATCAGTCACTCTGGACGCATTTGCTGATACACACACAAGAGCAACCATAACCTGGTCTGTTTGCGCATGCGTGTGTGTGTGTGTGTCTGTGTCTGTGTTATACTTAACCCACCTATGTGTTAACTGCTCTGTGACTCTTTTCTCTTCCACACTTCCCCACAGTAGAAAGCCACAGCATCGGCCACACGTAAAATCTCTTTTACCACTGGCCGTCAACCACTCATTCTCTGTCTCCACTCTCTACCTCCATCTGTCTATATGCAGAGTATGTGCAGTGTGTGTGTGTGTGTGTGTGTGTCTCTTCCTCTCTCTGCAAGCGTAAACACATTTATTTTCAATAGACGTGTATGATGTCTAAGTGTCTAAGTGCACCGTAGGCCATCTCTTCCTGGTCCATTCCTCGCTGCCTAACAGCCATTAGGCAGGAAGCTGGTCTCCCAGAGGAAGCATAGCTTTTATCAGTGGATCAATTTCTACTCTACAGTCTGATGGTGTGCACAGCAACGCCGCTATGTTCACTTCTACCTCCAGCTCTCTCTCTCTCTCTCTGTGGACCTAATCCATGTCTGTCTCACTGGTTTGTGTGATGCATGTTTGTGTTTTGTTGTTCTCTTTAACTAATGGCCAAAACCTAATTTATGGGTATTATTATGCTGATTTAACAACCTCCAGCCTGGGAAGGCTTTCCTCGAGTTTTGAGTATTTTCTCCCATTCAGTCACAACAGGATTAGTGACCCTCCCTCATCAGACTTGGGCTCACACAGTGACATTACACAGACTTTGTGCTCGGATGTTGCCAGGGTATAATATATTTAATGTCCAGCTGAACTGATTTGGAAATTTGCATTCACAAACACAGCTCCTCTGGGCAATGTTCAGAAAAGTTCAGTACTGCAATGCATGTGTGAAAGCGACTTATCGTTTTGTCAGTTTTCTTTTATGTGCATTGTACCCTGCAAATAAACAAATAGTTCTATCAAACTAGTCAAGGCAACTGAAGTTTGAAAACGTGTCAAACTGTCCACCTACAACTCAATGTAATTGATGTAGGAAAGTTTCTAAAAAAGCTTTGTTGAGTAAAAAATGCTCTGTTGTTCATGTGACTTCCACCTGTATGGCGAGCAGAGTTACAAACGGGTGCTTGCCTCATTTTAACCTTCCTGAAGAGCAGCCAGTAGAAGAAGTGAAGTAGCTCTTGTTCTTTCCACGATTTAAAAAGGAAACCACGTCAACAGAATTAGCAGACAGAGTACATTCTGGATATTCATCTACAAAGTGAATTCATTCACAGAAAGACTGCTTTCTAATGAGCTCCATAATTACAAGTGACCATATCATACAGTATGCGGTGTAATAATTTGGATCATTTTCTGTAAAGTATCTCATATCTAATTAATCTGCTGCTTAGCTGTGCAAATCCTGACCATTATAATCCCCACACTTGTGTAATATAGCACGACACCTCAGTGGGTGTCCTGGAACTGAAGTCCAGATTTTAGAGTATTATACACAGCAATCCCAATCTCATGTTAGTCAAAGGTTTAGGCCCCATCCACAGTTTCTCTTCCACTGAATCCAAGATGAATAAAGACTGGGAGGCTAAATGGGCTGTGAAGTGTAAACTGACTCTGATTAACCAATGAAAGGCTCAACTAGGGAGAAGAAGCTGCAGCAAAGAAAATTGCAGCTGAACAATACGCAGCTGAAAGCAAATCTTCCTCGTCTTCTTTACGTGGATACGTTTTCTTGATAGTGACATCTGACAGACCTTCACATTAACACCTGGCATGATTTCTCAAAAATACTACCTGCATGGTAGATGCATTGTGGTTGAATCTCACAACGTCAATCAAGACAGGCAGAGCGAGAAGACTTGTGAACAAACACGGCACGTCAGGGTAAGATGTTACTATTTTCTGCACTCAACTTACTGTTTGGACTGGACTACTGCAACTCCCTCCTAGTTGGTCTGTCAACCATGTGCCATCCGGCCTCTGCAGCTCATCCAGAATGTAGCATCCAGGCTGGTCTTCAAGCTACCCAAGTTCTCGCACACTACACCGCTCCTCCGCACCCTGCACTGGCTAAAATCTGATTCAAGGCACCGCTACTTGCCTACGATGATGCGAATGGCTCGGGCCCTTCCTACATCCAGAACATGGTCAAAGTTTACACCCCAGTCCGTCCACTCCGCTCTGCTACTGCCAAACGGCTTGCTACTCCCGCACTGCGAGGGGTGGGCCGCCGCCACTCAACAAAATCTTTTTGTTGTCCTGGTTCCGTAATGTTGGAAACGTGACCACCAGATATATATATATATATATATATATATATATATATATATATATATATATATATATATATAGATATAGATATATATAGATATAGATATAGATATACATACACATAGATGAATTAAACTACCATGTGTTCATGGGCTCTTTACTTTCGAGACCTGGGCCACCATAAAAAACTGTAGCTTCCATTTTAATTGCAAATAATACAATGGTTAAAGTGTGAGTGGGCATAAGGAGAGATGATATGCAGAATCTTACATTGGTGATGACAGCCTTCCCTTTTTCTGACAAATGCCTTTCCACGTAGCCCGACGACAGCAGATCACTGTGAACAGAGAGGAAAGAAAAATGGAGAATTAAAGTTAGAAAATGTGTCACTCAGTGATTCCAGGGTTCTTGTATTTTATAGCATAATTGTATTCTGTCTCTGTAGCACAGAGAGCTTCAGAGCATGAGACCAGCTAATAATGACCAGCGTACAAGGCTCTTTCTTCTACACAAATCCACACAAACACAGTTATAAAAATTCAGGCTTCTAGCAACTGTCTGGTGTGTGTTTGTGTGTGTGTCAGTGCAATGAAGGACAAGGGAAGGTCAGCAAGCAGTAAAAGAAAAAAAAAGAAGAAAAAAAAGTGACATGCAGGATATGAAGGGGACAGGAAATAAATTGAGAGAGTAAGGAAGAGAAAGAGTGGCATAAATAAGAGCAAATCAGTCTGTGTGCGCTTTCTCAGCAGAGCTGGACCCAAGAATCCCAACGGAGATGCACACTGCAGGCCCAATCTGAGACAGAGATGTATGAGCTATAGCGAACGCGCACACGCACGTACACGCACACACAGAAAAGAATGCAGCACTGTATGTGGTTTGTCCCTTGAGCCTATTTCCAAATATATGACATTTAAAGGTTTTAGCCTCTTTTCTCACAAAAGGATGACCTCAACATGGACAGAAACACACACACACACACACACACACACACATACAGACAGGCACACATTCACTTATACATAAATAAGTTTAGGAGTGCGCATTCATGCCTTTATGCAGATTGTTACTTTGGACCCCACTGTATATACTGTACATTCAGCAGTGCCAGAGCCAACAGCAATCTTGGCTTGGACACACATACGCACACGCACACACACACACACACACACACACACACACACACACACACACACACACACACACACAAGGGAAATGCTAATAACAAATCAAGCCAACCTTGCACCAGATGAGAAGAGTAGAAACACTAGAAAAATTAGACCGCACAATCAGCATGGCCAGATTATTTCTATCAGGTTAAAGTTGATATTTGCTGAATCATCTCATCTAATTCAGCAAGAAAGCAAATAAGAGTATTTCACAAAAAGCTAAACAATTAATTTAAGTGTTTATGTTATTTAGTCTTCCTCCTAGAGGTAAACCAGCGTAAAGATTTATATCTTTTTTATTTATTAGTCTATTTTGTCATAGACCAACAGTAGGTATTAATAGATCTGTTTCTATATCCACCTTTTCAAAAGCAGTGATACCTTTGACAAAAGGACTGGCTGCAGTTTTGAAAGCAACAACAAATCTGATACTGTTATGAGTCATAAGACAAATGACAAGAAATTATTCCGTTTTCGAAAGGCAGATACATCATGGGCTGTTTTTTAACTATCAACTGAGCTTCTTCCTGGAGGCAAAACTTTTCCAACATGATATAACGTATAAAATTCAAGTGAAGCCCCTGACATCAGCGAGCGCACACACACGCATACGCAGGGCAAAGAGGATGCTCTCTGAGATGACTAATAGGCAGTTTGCTAGTGCCATAAAAAAACATGCAGGGAGAGTGGAGACAGGGTGAGATCAAATGGAAAGAGGGAGAGAATGGCCATCAAGGGGGGGATAATGAGAGAGAAGTAAAGAAAGAGGCAGTGAAAATTAAAGAGAGGGAGGACCAAGGTGTGAATGCGGAGCTCAGGACCCAAACAGATATCACATCATGCACTGCAATGAACCTTCCCCCGAAAAACCCCTTCACGGTGACGTCTAAACAATATGCAACCCCCCACTCAACACACTGCACACCCAACACATCACCTCAGATGTACAACACTGTGCAAATTAAACACTCCGTGACTCTTGAGACGAAAGAACCATTTTATCAAAATGTTTGCGTCAAAAGAGCCGCCATCAAAACATTCATATGCTCCTGTAATGAAGACGTTCAGTGTGTGTGTGTGTGCGTGTGTGTGTGTGTGTGTGTGTGTGTGTGTGTGTGTGTGTGTGTGTGTGTGTGAATCCCCAGGTCACAGGCGTGCACTGTAAGCCTTTGTTCTGCAGGGATGTGTGTTTAAAAGATTCAGAGCTTGTGATCTTTATCCGGCTCCACGCTGAGCCCAGACGGGGGGAGAAGACGAGGAGCATACTGAGACAGCGAGGTAGACACACGGGCTTCTAATGTAGGATGCCGATAACAGATTTCGGTTTTAATTGTTACGGGATTTAAATAATTTATTTGACAGACAAAGAGACGCAAACTCAGCCTGGACCCCAACCCCCACTCCGACACACACACACACGCACGTGCGAGCACACGCACGCGCACACACACACTCTCACACACACACACACACACACACACACACACACACACACACACACACACACACACACACACACACACACACACACACACACACACACACACACACACACACACACACACACACACACACACACACAAAGAAAGATCTCCCCGCAAATGCATATTGTACACCCTCTCTTCCTGTTAACATGCACATGAATGCATAACTGTGAGTGCCTTTTTTGTAGCTTCACTCAGATATGGAAACAAACATAAAGTCTAAATACACATATACAGTCTTATACTCATACTCTGTTCGCCTGCGATTTATCTCCCTGTGGACATAAACGCTGCAAACTTTTCCGCATAAATGATGATCAGAGTAAGACAGTTTGTAAAATGAAGCTGATTAACAAGCAAGAACAGGAAAAGAGAGAATAGGGAATACAAAAATGAACTGAAATAAATTTTAACATTATCGAAACATCAAAGAATTAACATAAGAGAATTTTGTGGGGCACACCGTGTGTCAGACATATGTGTGTGGCATCTGGCAGCTCTGTGCAGACCAGATGTGCGGCTGAAACAGAGAACGGGCAATGTTCTGGCCCATTCGGTGTTGGCCTCATATTCTCTCAGTTCATTGCGTTTTTAAATGCTCTGCTTATCCTGCTACTGTACTGGAGATTTCTTCGCCCCGTCGCCGCGGCAACATCTGTTTGAGAGCTAGCGACCCGCTGTCAACCAACTCTGGAGGAGATTTTCGGAGGAGGATCCACAGATGCTCAACTTTCAGCCCACAACATTTCATAGGCATACCTAGACTTGCCATTTGCATAGCAATCACATCCCTCTCTTGCTTTTTATACTCTTTAATGTCAGCACACACACACACACACACACACACACACACACACACACACACACACACACACACACACACACACACACACACACACACACACACACACACACACACACACACACACACACACACACACACACACACACACACACGAAAACCTGGGAGCACTCATGCTGTCTTAGCTGGGAAAATGTTGTACTGAAAAAGCCTTTTTCAACTTCATTAAGTGGGTTTTCAAAGACCAGTGAGTCCATGGAGTCCGCCTGGCTGTCACTCACATCAAACTTCATCCTTCCTCTACAGCATTTTGTTTTGAGTTGCTCCGGACAGAGACATCTGCTGTGGCAACCTAGTTCGATTTCCTCAAGTAACACACAAACATAAAGTTTCTGTGTGGTCTAAAATTCCTCTCAAGGCCGGTGTCGCCAAGAGCCGCCGTGGCACTGGGGTGAAAAACAGCAACAACAAAAAAGGTTGGCAGAGCTAATGTGTGTGTGTGTGTGATGGGATAGCAGAGTTTTCATTGCTTTCACACAGTCTTTTCAAAGACTTCTCTAAATACACTCAACGACCCAAAACATAATCAGAAGCTCAGAGTGAAATAGGAATTCAGCTCAGAAGCTGATCAAATGCATCCATACATTCATGGATATCTGCAAACAGGCACTGCTGTCATCATATGGACTTCTGCTCCATATATGGATTTGCCATTTAACCCAGTAATAAAAGGGCACAGCCACACATAGGACTGAGCATGTGCTGTGTCAGGGGTCCGTAGTGAGGCTGGGGAGCGCTGAGGGAAGGCCAGGAGAAAGGATAAGTGCACCAAGAGAGAGCATGAGGGGGTTTGCAGCAAGAAGGAAAGGTGGATCAGAGAAATAAATTTGTGTAATGATTGAAGGGGAGAAAACAGAGAAGAGAGAAAGGGGGGTGGGGCTCTTTTTGGAAAAGCTGCAGCTGCTCTCACCTGCCCACCACCCCCTTCTCCAGCCTCACCCTTCCTCCCACTGAGGCCTCATTAAAGGTCTCCAGACTATAATTCATTCACTCTCCAATCACTTATCAGAAACGCAATTCCACCAGCATATACTCACTGGGATCCGTGTTCTTATTGCACAGGGGATACCCACGCTCCCAAACAAGGAATACTGACGCCAATAGAAGAAAAAAGGAAAATTCAAACAGAAAGCTCATATTCCCGCTCTCTGCAGCCTTTGGTACATTATGCAGTTAGGTATAGCACGCAACATACAGGCCAAACTGAGTTGCCTACTGAATTATGCAGTGAATGGGGATGTTATGGGCACCGAGAGGAACCAGCAGATTTGTATGTGTGATGACACGTGGATTGTTAGTGAACTCCAAAAAGGACATAAAGACTTCTGGAGCCCTGTACACTATTATTCTATTTTTATACCCTGACTATGGTGTTTGTCATCCACCTATCCACTGACATCAGATTTTGTGCAGTGTAAAGTTTTGTTAAACACTTAATCTCTTGACAGTAAACCATACTTTCAATTGATTTCTAGTTAGCATGACAGAGGAAGATGAGTAATCTATGAGAGACAACAGAGGCATTAGTATCTTTTCCTGCTGAGAGAACAACAGCCTTGCCCCTGTCCCAGTCTTCGGAGAGAGCCGGCTCCTGGATCACTCTTTGTCTCCACTAATCCTCCACACTGACTGAGGCGGCTCGACAAAGGAGAGGGTGAATGGAGGGGACAAAAATAAAGGAATATAATGAGATGTGCAGAAAGAGAAAGAACGATAGACCAGGGAAGGAAAGGCTGTCGATTAAATGCTTGATATTCTGCAAAGTCCACAAACACTGCCCTTAAAAGGCAGGTTCACATCTTAGCCATGCTAGTGATGGATGGCAATGTCAGTGGGTCAAATGTTCCACCATTCTGAACCAGATTGAAACATCTCAACAACAATCTGATGAATTTGACCGAATTTTTGACATTCACGTTCCTAAAGATTGAATCCTACCGACGTTGGTGATCTCCTGACTTTTCCATTAGCACTACCTATGAGGATCACTTTAATTTAGAGCGCTTTAAGTCTTGTTATGAGTTTCTATCATAAAACAACATTAACTTGTCAATATGAACATTGAAAATGTTCTTACTCACTGTTAATGGTCATTCTGTCCAGCACAACTCCAGTGGATTTGATGAAGGAAATAATCCACAGTCTTTGTTCTATGTGAAAGTTCAGCTGAAGCGAATGAATTAAACAAATCCAATGAATATCTTACAAACCTTCAAGTCTTTTTTTAATCCCTCTTTGTGACCGCCTTTACATTCTGAGTCAGAAGGGGTTAGGGTTAGTTGGGATAGTTAATTGTAAAGATTACAACTATTAAAAGCCAATATGAACATTTGGAGTTATTACAGCATCCAAAAAATGCTTTGGTGCACTGTACATTAGGGCAAGTGAGTACTGTTTTAACACAAACTGGAAAAAAGTGAACCTATTATTTAATCTTAACCCAATACTGTTCACAAAAATGCCTACATACACACATTTACACACTATAGCTGTTAACATCCGTGCAGCTATCTGTTCCTCTAAATCAACACAACTCACCTCCACAAAATGTATCTGTATCCACCTCCCTGACACACAAACTGCAAACTGTACTAACACACTCAGGAGAGACACATATCTGCACTCACTGCTTTACATACCAACAAACACTGTACTGAATATACAGACGCCCGGACACTTAGCAATTACAGTTTGTGTGAGCACTGCAATAACTCACAAATACACACACATATAATTTCCAATGTGATGGGCTAAGTGTGTGTGTGTGTGTGTGTGTGTGTGTGTGTGTGTATGTGTGTGTGTGTGTGTTCAGACAACACACAGATCATAGAAAAGGCCTGAAGAGATGGAGAGAGGAGAGAAGAAGAGAGGAGATGAGGGTTCTCTTTTCAAGTACGTACACACACACACACACACACACACACACACACACACACACACACACACACACACACACACACACACACACACACACACACACACACACACACACACACACACACACACACACACACACACACACACACACACACACTCCAATATACCTCTTCCTATCTCCTAAACTTACTCAAACCAGACTCAAGGGTGCATGAAGGACATCCACATCTCTCCCTCTGTCCTCTTTTTTCTGCTCATCCTTAACTATTTCTTTCTTCACTCACACACTCACACGCGCGCCCGCCCGCCCGCCCGCCCGCCAGCCCGCACACGCCCACACGCCCACACGCCCACACACACACACACACACACACACACACACACACACACACACACACACACACACACACACACACACACACACACACACACACACACACACACACACACACACACACACTCCACTCTGTGTTTTTCTCATTAAATCTGCAGTAAATCTGATCACGCCTCTCTGCAATAAATTACAGACCATGGAACAGAGGAGGAGAGACAGAGATGGAGGTGGAAAAGGACGAGAAGAGTGGAGTTGGATTGTAGTAGGGAGCGAGACACGGGTGGATGATAAATTATCTTGGAATGGGACACTAGGGAGAATTAACTCATAAACATGTGGAGATGTAAGGCTGCATGGATATGTACGTACAAGCATCACATGCATAAATACAGGCACGAAAACATGAACACACTCACACACACACATACGCACGGCGCATCAGCACCTTTCACGCTCAAAGGCAGCCAGACAATTACACACATTTTTCAGGATCTAATGGCAAGTCACTCAAGTCACACAAATTCATGGAGTCAACATGAGGATGACATCAGCCGGATGACATTTCGAGGCTTTCCAGTGAACAAGAGATTACTGTCGGGTAAAATCTGAATCATCAAACCAGCGACTCCTCCCACATATTTTGGACATCTAGAGTTCCAGAAGAAAAAGAACCATTCATTCTTTTCATACATAGTCTTGGTTAAATAACTGGCATTTCAGACAGTTGCAGAGCTAGGATGCTCCAGAAATTCTCACGGTTGAATTACCAATTCAAAGCCATGAGCAAGCAAAGGTGTTGGAAAATATCTGGTTCTTGAGCTGAAAAAAAGCAAAAAAAGCAAAGCTGCATATATTAAAACATGAAGAGAGCTACACTTTGTAAAAAAACAGAAGATACTCCATATTCTGCAGTTACTTTAATTTAGTGACAATTATTTCAATTTAAATTGTGCTGCAATAGCTTTTTCACAATAAAAACAAAGCTATCTGAATTATCAACTGCGCTGATTTGCACCTCTAACAGTTTGAGGCTCACGGGTCTCATAACACGTGAAGCCAACTTCCATACCACACAAAAACAAAACAGAAGAATATAAACTCATTGAGCTGTCATATTTTTTAATGAAACTCTGGCAAATTGAATTCAAATATTACTATTTTTTACCACAGATATGATGTCCTATTAAAGGTACCCTGTAGAGTTTTAAACATAAATGGTGCCATGGAGCAGTTTGTCACAAACAGTGGGACTTTTAATTCATGGATGCCTTTTTTTGTATTTCCTCTTATTGTGTAAACCGAAAAAAACATATACCCCCAATTATACAGAATACTTTATAAGCAGAAAATGTCAATTAATTGTCTTGTATTAATATTCCATCTGAGGAAGCAGGCAACACAAGACACAGTGCTGCTACAGTTTTCAAACCATTCTGCTGATCGACACCAGGCAGCAGTAACTCACAGAGAAATATTGTGTGCCAACAAAGACAATGATGAAGAACTGGCAAACATGGATGTAACAATGCACAATTCAAAAATATCTTTAAAAGTTCTTGGACGAAGAGATTCTAGTTTCTGGTGAATACCAATTAACACCAGCTAGCTGGTAAGAAACCTCTGCATGCTACCAGAGTGTCTTTGAGGATATAGACTTGCTTTTACAACGACAGTTGCATGGTGTAACTAAAAACAAAGCTGCAAATTAAGGCAAAATGCTGCAAGTTGATGCAAACTCAATTTAAAAAATTGAAATAAAACAAGGAAACAGAGTTTGGCTTTCTTTGTTTGGCCAATTCTTGTCCCCTCCCTCCCTCCTCCGAGGTATTGATCCTTCTGCCTTCCATCTGTCAATCCATTCTTGGTACTTCTAATTAAGACAACACTTAACATGTTTCTCCTGCAGCTGGTGCCCAACGCGACGACACACACATACTCAGCAGCGGCAGATTTTCAGGGTTCATATCACTCACACACACACACACACACACACACACACACACACACACACACACACACACACACACACACACACACACACACACACACACACACACACACACACACACACACACACACACACACACACACACATGAGATGATGCACAGTTGCACCCAACACATACGTACACATTCATCAAACTACTGAGCCATGCCATGGTTGTTAAGCTTTTCCTGAAAAAGGCAGGTGGAGGGACCCCATGGACATATCAGTGCTCTATCCCCTCCAGCCCCCTTCCTACTAACATCTTCATCCTGAGTGCACATACACCCCCACCCCCACCCCCACCCACACACACACACATCCTCCCTACAGAAAGATGAATAATGCATTCTGCATTGCAAGTAATTGACCCCATGCATTAACATAAACAATGTGTCTGCATGCGAGGAAAGCTGACACGACACATTCACAGAGACATAATGACACACTGAGTTTCTGTCAGTGTCAACATCGGACATGAGGAACCCTCTTCTCTTTACACAGCTGCAGCAGATTATTTCGTGACACTGGAGACGTTATGAAACTCTCCAGTCCCGGTTGGATCTGCCCACCTGTTTTTATCTCTGTCTGCACTCACACATTATCATACGTCCATAACCTACACACTGTATGAACACAAACGCAGGGAGACATGTCCACTCTGCTCACTCTGTCTCCTTATTTTAATAACATACACTGAACCACACACAACAGATGTGATATTAAAAACTGTGATTTGTTGAATATATTTTTTTTTTTAATCCACGTAGACTAAGTGTTTCTAAGGAATGTGTTCAAAATATGATGGAGGAACAAGACTGTCTGACTGTTTCAATAACACAATTAGTTCTCAGATTAATTAAGTTACTACTAAGAAAACATTGTGGTTCCAAGCAAATTTTGGTCAAATTTTGAGAAGTAGTTATGTTTTTCGTTTTACTGATATAATAGTTAATCGATCAATTTGATAAATAAGATATCAAAATAACTTTGGGAAAAATGTCAATCACAAATTCATAGAGCGCACACTGATATATTCACATTTTTCAATTTGTCTCTGATTGAGAAATTCCATTTTAAGAAAAGAGATTTTGGCTTTTTTTCTTCAAAACTTAGTTAAAGAATGAATCAATAATCAAAATTTGTTTAAACTTGGGGGTTTTTCAATCAGTAATACTTTCCAGTCCAAGTAATTAAGCGTAAATCAATTAATCAATTTTATCATAAATATTTATAAAATATTCTTACAGTTATTGTGAGATTGTTTTGGCCCAACCAACACTTGTTATATAATTCCTGCTGAATGAGAAAACAACAAACTTCTTAACTGGTTCTATTAACTTTTCTGTAAGAAACACATAGGTTCCTGCACGTTTAAGTGCGCATGTGTGTGTATTTTTGTGGAGACACAGGCTGAACGTTTCCCTTTCACTGTACGATGGACACACACACACACGTGTACACTCTTTTAATCTTACTGGACCATCTATTATTCAGTGAAAGCAGGTGGGAGGGGCAAGGTAGAGGGGGAGTATAGGGGCAGGGTTGAATGGAGAGTGGGTGTAGAGGAGGCAATCAAGGGTGGGGTAGTGTTTGTGTGTGTGTGTGTGTGTGTGTGTGTGTGTGTGTGTGTGTGTGTGTGTGTGTGTGTGTGTGTGTGTGTGTGTGTGTGTGTGTCGGGGTTAGGGGGATGATTCAAAAAAGGGCAACCCCCAACTCAGTGAACATTTTCGGCGCATTCTAGTCCCATGAATGGTAAATTGTAGGCGGCTACTAAGATGGAGGAGTAAGATGAAGACAAAGGCAGCAAGGGGGAATAAAGACCCCATGACCCACCAACCCCCCATGTCTTCCTCTCTATAGACTGTCACACTTCAGATGGGTGGCTTGTGTCAATATGGCATTTCACTGATGAAAGAGCTGACGACTAGAGCACACAGATTAATATAGTCAATAATTATATTTTGTTTCTCATCTAAAAAAAAAAGTGTAGTTTTTGTGACAGAACAGCTAAAGGGTTTCCAAGTAAAGCTGATTCAAAGAACTGACTACCCCTCTTGGGTGATGGATGTTCAGACAGACAGCCTCCGTGACCCTGAACCAGCTCCTAGAATGAATGGATGGATAAAGGTAGTGAAAAGGTCACATTGCCATGTTATTTTAGCATTGTTTGTAACATGCCAGTAATTGCTTATTAGCACTAAACACAAAGTAAAGCTAAGGCTGGTAGGAATGTCATTGGTTTTGTACACATTTGGTCATAAACTAAAGTATAGGACAATTTTTTAAAAGTAGGGGGATCAACGTTGGTCTGGTGACGATGAACATGAGCACTAAATTCCAAGGCAACCTCCGAAAATGTGAAATACCTCCTGATGGCACTTGATAAGAATTCAGGATCAACAAATTCATGAGGATTCATCCTCTGGGGGAACATGAACGTCTGTACCGAATTTCATGGCAATCCATCCGATAGTTGCGGAGATATTTTTGACCTGGCGGATCAGAGTGGTGAAGAAATCAACAGATTGACATTGCCGTCCACTGAGCAACTAACATAGACACCATCTTACTATGGAATCAGATGCGACGCCCGTCAACATGTTGACGTTGTGACCCAAGTTTAGTGACTGCATCTTTATATACAAAGACAGATGTGTCCAAATAGCACATGGATTCAAAAGGATTCACTGTATCACAAACTGCCTACACTCCTATAGATGATACAGTATGTACTGTAGCACTAGAGATACAAACCAACAGCAAAAGATGAAAAAGTCAACTTTCTTGTTTGCTCGTGGCAATAATTAAAATGCACAGCAGCTGAGTCACTCATTGATCAACATGAGTGGACTAGGTTTTGTTAAGAGGGAGCCAAAAAAAAGACAATGTTGGCCCATTCAGCGAAAATATCTCCCACTTCTGCACCCACACACACATCAACTGGGTTTATTCTGTCTGGATTGAAAGCTATCTGTAAACAGAATTGATATGGCTATTAGGAGGCTACTACAGAGGAGTGTGGTAGAGGATGTTGAGGAGGAGAGAGGAGAGAGGAGGTGAGCAGGAGGAGGTATCGAGTACTTATTCAGACACAGAGGGAAACTGGAGACATGAGGGAAGGAAAACTGGGACTGGGACAAAGGCAGGAAATCAGCGTCAGACATGGTCACAGCAATGCCATTGACAAAACACAGGGCTCCAAACACTAGCTCTATTTATTATCAATTAATCTGATTATCAATTAATCTGATGAAATGCAAGATAATAGCAACAAAAAAAAAGCCCATCACTTGGCGCCCTGGTTGCTTGGTGGTTAGAGCACTTACCACAGAACTGCAATGTGTCCTTTGAAGCCTGTCATACTCCTTTCTCTCCCATTGTCCCCTGTCTCTCTCTAAACTGACTGTCAAATATAATCTGTTATTCCTGAGGTGATGTCTTAAAATGTCTGTTTTTGTCCAACAGACACTCAAAGATATTAACATTTACAATCATGCAAATCAAAGAAGAGCAGACGTCAATGAATCGCCTAATTGTTTCAGTCCTATGAAATAAAACGTTGAAAGATCAGAATTGTAAAAAGGCCAATTCATTTTGGTTTTTAATAAATATAGAATTTACTATCAAACAAGACAAGATAAAAGTAAATCCTCATAACTGAGAGGCTGACATGAGAGATTGTTTGATATTTTTGTATAAAAAATAAATTCTTCTTCGAGCAAAATTGTTAGACAATTTTTCTTTGTATTGGCGGATTGATCAGTCCGAACAAATGGCACAAAGATTATTGAAAAAACAGATAAAAGTCACAGCAAATTGCTCGACTGCACTGATCTCAGTCTCTCATTCGTATTCAGACCCATCAGTCAAACTGTTGCCCAGAAATGTCTGGTTTGAGGCCAGTTCACTCTCTGGTCACACATTAGTTTCCTTTTTTTCTTGTGTTGCTAATGTTCTTTCTCCACCACATTCAGTTAAGATATTATAGAGAAGGGCACAGAAAGCACACAATGTCACACAGATGAATAATGACTGTAAACCAATAACCAAAGTGCTGATGAAAGTGTGTGTGTGCATGCGGCACAGCTTGTACTGTACATATGTGTGTGTGTGTGTGTGTGTGTGTGTGTATTTGTCTGCTTGCAGATGTTTATGACTGAATGTGACAAGCAGGTAGCTCGACTGTACAGTATGTGTGTGCCAAGCTTATAAGCTTTCTGTTTTTTGGGGAAAAATGAGACAAACACGCAACAGTCTCAGATATTGACAGAGGGAAATGGAAACTTAACAGAACGTGAAAAGGTTTTACAGTGTGGGGAAAAAAAGGGGGATTTTAAAAGGAGGTGGAGACAAAATGGTTGAGAAACAGAGTTAGAGGAAGACAGAAAAATAAGGAGAGAGAGAGTTGCTTGCTTTCCATCAGCAGTGCTGTGATCAATATCGGCGTCTCACAGGGCAGTTCTCCAGCCTCTCCCATAAATCACACGCACGCACGTACGTACGCACGTAAGCACGCACACACGCACGCACACACACAATAACTGACCTGCAGCAAACATACAAACACACGCACATACATGTAGATACTTACACTGTACATTCATTCATACAATGCCACACTTCAGCACACACACTAACACAAAATACTATTTATGTCTTCAAGGCTACATCCATACTACGACTAGATTGTTTTAAAACTGAAACAATCTCTGCCCACACAAGCTTTTTATCATTTTAGCTTTGTGTCAGTAACAATACCCGTCCAGACTAACACACCAGAACACGTATATCACGTGACCATTCACGTGGACTGAGCATGTGCGCACCGGTGTAAACAGGAAGCAGGTTGTCCACTCTGCGGATGGTTGATTAGTTATAAGAAAATACTACAAACGAGAAACAACAATGTTGAAAATAATCTTGGACTGATAACAAGTGACACTTAAAATAAGTGTTAACAAAGGGGTGAGCGGCATTTGCCAACATTTGGGTTCCTTAAAAAAAATATTTTGAACAACAACAATTTGTGCTTTGAGATTTGCACTAAACAATTACATAATGTGAATTTCTACACAAACATATTATTTTTGCCCATATGTGTTTAGATCATTTAAAGTAATTTCATGAACATTCAAGGGGAAAAATTAAGCCATCCTAATTTACATGAAACAATATGGTGGCTGTCCACTAAGCCATAGCTTATTAACAAGGTTAATAAGCAAGAGGAGAAATAAAGCTACAAACACTATGTGGGCATCAACCCACACACAGACAGCTTGGTAGAAAACCTGACGGGCAGCTGGACAAACAGACAGGACTCCAGACAGACAGATAACCAGATAGAGCTAACAATCAACCAGCCAGACAGACGTATTTAATAATGTAATACTCACTGATTCAGCTCCACGTCCAAGATGAATTCTCTACCAAATGCCTCGACATGGAAGCTTGCCTGGGCCACATGGTTCACCTAAAAAAAGGTGGAGACGGCAGGTTATTTACTTTGACTAAAGGCATTCATAATCATATTCATGGTTCAGTTCATTACTATATGCACAGATCAATTCTCATCTACATTGATGGATGACTGTTTCGTCCTTTTCAGCATCAATCAACAGTAAGAATAAGATGGTTTTCATTGAGCCATCAAACTCTGTCTTGATGGATCCCACAGTAACATGTCGGCTACAAATCAGGAAAACGTTTTTTGCTGCTCATGTTCTGAGTTATCATATTTTTGTCTGGCAGCAATGACATGCATGTACAAACACGCACCCTCTTTCTTCTCTGGCTGCATGTACTGTGTGTGATTGATTTGGCTTTAGGAGGGTCTGACTCATTCTCAGCGCTGGGCACATATGGCACAGGCTTCATTACAAACCCTCGGGTCAATGAGAACTCCCCACAATCATTCCTGTGCAGGTCCGGGGGAGTCCCAGAGCCGAGCTAAAACACAGACCACCCTCCCCCCCAGGCCTCAGCCCACGGGATACCTTCATTACAGACCAGCCGCTGTATGACATTAAGGGGAGGAGGTGTGTGAGTGTGTGAGCGTGTGTGTGTGTGTGTGTGTTTTTTGTTTCCGTTTGAGGTGACCCTGTGCTCACCCAAGAACGAACTAACCCCATGAGGTCCCCTGTGACCACAGACTCCATTGTTCGTCAGAGGGTGTATGCGTGGTCAATGCATATATGAGCGGATAAGTGTGTGTGTGTGTGTGTGTGTGTGTGTGTGTGTGTGTGTGTGTGTGTGTGTGTGTGTGGCAATCTCTTTCCACGGCACACTTGCGATGAAATCTAATCTGGCAGATTGGATCCTTGATGGGAGGAGGTACCAGTAATTGTGTTTAATGAAAGCACATCCCGGCTTGACTGAGCCGGGCCAATATTCTGAGACCACCACTGACTCTTCTTACATCGATTTCTGAGTTATAGCCGAGCCTGACTTTCCACTCATGACTGTGGAAGTTTGACTGTAAGTGCTGTCTGTGCGCTGCACAAGCACAAACATAAAGGTAGGCAGGAGAAAAACACACACACACACACACACACACACACACACACGCAGGCACGCACGCACGCTCAGACTGTTTCAACTGGAAGCGTTTGTTTTTCCACCAAAACAACAGGAGCACTTTGCTGAACTCACCAGTGCTCAGTCAGTGGTGTTTGTGCCCGAGACTGAAAATAGGCGATGCAAAAGAAGCCTTTAAATAACTTCCTGTGTGTCACACATTTTCAGAACCATCTGACAGATTTGTTTTTAGGCTATTGATCTAAAAACAGCCAATAACTGATCAAACTTTGTGCGGCTGACATCACAAGCGATAACTCTCCAGAGTATAAGAGACTCAAAACGCAAATCAAAGATGTCTTCTTTGCCCGTCTCCTTCTCCTCCTTCCTTGGATCTATTTCTCATTTGCAATGTATATTTTATGGCTTCATTTGAAGGTTGAGTCTGTAACTGATGCCTGTCTGCCCGTGTGCTAATTATTCTCATAACCATGAGTTGACAAAATACATTTTCCTGACACAGAAAAGATTTTTTTTTCCGGGGGCTGTAAACTCATGAATCACCTGCAAACCATAACTGACTCCAGAGTCAGGAATGAGTTATGCAAACACAAGGAGTTAGGCATGATAGGCAATAAATTGGATGAAATCTTCTTCAGAATCTTTGTAGAAAGTAAGAGGGAAATGAATCTCCTAATCTGAAAATGTAGCCCAGAGACAGCCTACATAAAATCAGCATCAGGAGAATTTTTTTTTGAAATAAATGTATAAGTTTATAACAGATAGCAAAGGGTTCCTGTTAGTTTTTTTTTACCCACCGGGCTCAAGTTCTGTCTAAGGTGTGAGAGAGACAAAGGGTTAACCCCTCGCTGCCTGCCACCATCTGCAGCCCTCTCCACTCGCCGAGCCCCGAGCAGACTCGTCCTCAGTCCTAAACTGCACAAATTAAAAACGCATGACAGGTTCGCACAATGCTAATTGACTCATCCCTTGAAATTAACCCGGCAGAACTGCTGCTTCACTGAACTGAGTCAGTGAACATATTTACAACGATTATGATTATTACCGCACTGTATCGGTAATTATAGACACGGCCAAATGGCTCTGATAGGCTTTCTTGCAAAACAACAGTGTTGTGCCCAAGGGGGGGGGTTTAGATATCACCAGCAGCTTTCTGCATAATTTGCTTAAATGGTTGATTTTGTGGATGATTGTGTCCAAAACAAAGTTTAAACCATGTACAATACTACTTTGACTGCTAGCCTACAGTGTTTGGCTGGCGACATTTAGACCTAAAAATTGTGTTAAATAACAAAATGTATGTACAAAATGTAATCAAATTTGAAGTCATGAATTAGGGGATCGGGTCCTCCTCATCCAGATGTCCTTCTGTTTATATCAATAAATATTCAGACAGTCAGTTGGGGAAAAAAAGTCCAAAAGATAAAGCTGATAATGATATTTGAGAGTTTCTTTTAAAATAAACACAGGGATTCCTCAAATATGGTTATTGCATAGTCATGACTATATGTACCAAAGCCATGAATTAAACAGATGAGAGATACCGTTGTCAGTGCCCTCTGGTGGTCAAGCTATGTAACGGTTCGTGATACATATGAACCAACATACCAAGATATATATATATATATATATATATATATATATACATACATATATGGTAAGTTAAAATGTGCAGATAATAGGCCACCAACCACACAGATATATATCGACCAAGCTCTCCCAGCAGTAGCTTCTGGTCAGTTTTCTCTCAAATATCAAGATGCTGGTCGGCCAATGAGTTCATAACTGTGCAGTGTGGACGAGGCAGGGAATAAAAACTGTAGCCCTATTACTCAACTGAAATTTTCAAATGTGGTTTGCTTTTTAGCTCCTGCAGACAAGTCTCATCAACACTGAGGTGTGTTCCTTGCTTTTTTCTGTTATGTTCGTCATTAACTAATTATTCATGTTCCCTGTGAGGACAGGGGCAGATGAGGAGACGAGTCAGTTCACACACAAACAAGCGGGGAACAAGAGGTGGGTCTCTCCTCCTCCTCCTCCTCCTCCTCCTCTCCATCCCAACAACAGTGGACACACAGCCGTGTACCTGTGCGGAGCCGGAGCCGGAGCCGTCTTTCACCCGGGTGCTGAGCTCGTCCCGTGTGATCTGGCTGTGGTTGTGTCTGCTGTAGAGCAGGCGCAGAGGCACCGTGTCCTCCCTCCCCACCAACCTGGCGGCATCGCGCAGAGCCTTGAAGCTCGACGAGGCGTCTCCTGCACACAGAGGAAACACACCGATGTGATTATTGCCCCCCGCCGGCTCTGCCCTGTACATGGCTCCGTGCGAGTGTCAGAGACATGTTCCCCCACAACGACCGACGACACCCGACACGTCGATCGGTACCGCTTCCCTCGATGACACGAAACAGATACACGGAGCCATGGCTATATTAAGAAAAATACAAATGAGCATAAGAATATCGAATTAAACCTTTTGGCCAAACGAAAAAGGAGTAGCAGTTACCATGTCGTGCATTCGGGCTGCTCTGGTGACCGACGTGCATCAGCCCATGGACGCACAAAAGGGAAAGCCACCATCTCGGACTCATCATCAGCATCATCACCTCTCTTTCTCCCTCGCTCCCTCTCCCTCTCCCTGGTTGGGAATTATGAAACAATGCGGTATTCCAGGAGCAGGCTGCCGGCGGTCCTGCCGTCGCTAGGACAGTTCGGGGCCGGGGCTGGCCGTGGGGTTAGCGCAGTCCCTCTGGTGGGGGGCCATCGGGGCGCTGAGCAGTCTGAACGCCAAACGCGTCTGAGCGCACCGAGAGCCGCGGATCAGCCTGCAACGGAGGAGAGAGGGATAAGGGGGGAGGAGGAGGGGAGGGGAGGACTGGGAACACCTCCTTACAACACATCAATATCCAGCGGCTCACTGCAGAAACGCCTAATGCATAAATATGAGCCGGGACAGGGTGGAGGGAGGCAGCGGGCCCGGCCCTCCGCCGACTGGGATCACGCAGAGCCCACCTCCTCCTCAACATCCCTCCGTGTTAGATTACTGCCCCTGTAAGTGTCGCCATGACTCACTCCATCATCATCATCATCTGCCAGCTCTCCACAAGCCAAGTTACAAAAACAGATGTGATGAGCACACTTGGCTTGTGTGTCTGTGGTTGTTTTGTTTTTGTGTTGTTGTTTTGTTTTTTTGTCCAAATGAAATAATTGTTTCCCCATGATTAGTTCTGCAACAACAACACAAAACCTACATCTGATCATCCTGTGATGAAACGATAAACAGCAACATGTTCAAAAAATGAATGACGAATAAAATTGGGTAAGATGTTTGTGAGCATTCATATTCTTTTTTGTAATGCTTTTTTTATTCTTCTTGCACAATCTGCTCCTTTGTTCCACTTCAAACTGTGGAGACAAGGCAGCAACAACAAAATCTTTTATGTTGCTGTAAAACCAGTGTTTATGGTCAGTACCAGTGTGGGTTGCCCCGGCGTCACCAAGCAAATCGTCAAGGACTAGTGAGCTGATTAGTCTCACCACCAGTTTAAAGAGTGTAGAAGGGGTTGTCCATGTGTATATGCATAGTAGACTCGAACAACCCTGATAGATGAGGAATGAATCCTTAACGTGTGCTCAGTATGCAGAAAGGCTGTGCACTTTTAAAGCCCAGTGGGAGCAGATTATAATCTGTACGAGAGCCACAAAAACAACAATAATGTCTTCATTCAGCATTGCCTTTATTTACAGAGACACTGTACTTGTACCTCACAACACATTGTTTCTCGTGTTTCTTTCTTAATGTCAGTCCCATTTGACCCAGTGCATTGGTGTGAGAGCAGTGAGTGAGAATATCGGCACTATATGCTAATGCACTAGACGCGTGGAAAAGGGAGACGCTGAGCTAATGCATCAGGGAAACCCACATGAAGGCCGGTCAGGAAAAGTGCACTTTGCACCTAACCCATTCTTCATTCAATTCTTAAATGTCACATAATGTCAAGTGCCAATCTACAGGTCATTCACATTAAATACATATATACAAATAGTAAAGTACGTATTTGATGCTACACATACAATCAGTTCCTCATGTCTGGGAAGAGTCAAGTCTTGTTTCTTTAGATGAACGATGTCACCGTTGAAGCTTTTTGTTTTGTAAATGAACAACACTCATTAATTGTTCAGCATGCATGCAGACTGTAAACCATGAAAATAATCACATTCAAAATATATATTTCTTAGATTTTTCTTACATTTTACACTTTCGTTCAAAATGTATTTACTTGGTTATTCCTAAATTAATAGCCAAATTAATTACTGTTCTGTCAACCATAAATTCCCATTATTACCTTGTGATGGGACTGAGAAAGAAGAGGAGGCTCCTTTCTCCACTTCATGGTGTCTGGATGAGAGTTTTGTCAGACTTTCATTCATGCATTTACCATGCATGTTCAAGTTTAAAGGCTGCACTTCCTGTGCATTTGACCCAAATCTGATTTGGAAAAATAATCAATTCACAACTCTTTTGTCTAAAACTGAAGAATGCATAATTTGGTGTAAAATTATTTCAAGAGCGTGGTAACTTCTACCAAGTGGGGAAATAATGGATGTTTCAGTCCACAATGAATGTGCAAATTAATATTATTATTATAATTCAAAGGGCAGCCACTCAATTACAAGCCAAATGTTACTGACACATTGTAAAAAAAAAAAAAAATAATATTCCAATTCATCCCTTCAGCTCATTTGCTCTCGTAGGCCTCAAATCCATGAAACTCCACGTCCATGTCATCACTTGACTGGAAAAGCTCCCAAAGTTTCAGCATGGAGTTGTCAGGAGAATCGATCGGCTTTACACATTCAACATGTGTGTCCACTTTCCGTCTTTTGCGTTTATAGACTCTGATCCTTCTCTGTATTTTCCGGACTGGAGAGAAGCTTTGCGGAGGAACCTCCCCTTTCATGTTTTCTGCTAAATTGTTCCCAGTCATTTTGTTGGGCAAAAAACTTTCATCCTGCACAGCCTCAAACGGTAAAACATCTTCGTTCGCATTAGACTCTTCTTGTTGATTTGTCACAAAATGTAGGCTTTTTGAGGAACCCTTCTGTGCATTGATGTCGTGGAAGAGTGAGGATGAGCTGTCTTTGAGAGACACATGGTCCAATGAGTCGACCTGAGGAACTCTGGAGGGGAAAGATACGAGGCATTCGCCTCTAGAGGACGCTGTTTCTCCCCTGGGCTGAAGAATTTCATCCTGCTCAGCTTTTTGTGTGCAAGTATTCAAGGAAATCTTTCTGCACGGCCGCTTGCGTGCAAGAGATTTGAAGTTGGATCTGTCTGAGTAAGTGTGGCAATTCCTCCTGACTCCCTCCCTCTGAATCAGAGGAGTAGAACCGGGAGCTGATCTGATTTTTGGAGCGTGTCCTGAATAAGATTCCCCTTCAACAGTCTGGTGCTGCTCCTCTTTAATAGTCTCTGCGGTATATTGATCTCCCTCGTGCCTTAGCTCCGTTTTCCCACATGGTCCATGAGCAACCAGAACAGAGGAAACACTGCACTTTGGTCTATTGGGAAAATCAAAGAGATAGAATTTAATGGAATAGAAAATATAAAAAGATCTGGATGAGTCAAAAAGAAAGATAAGAGAGATTTAGAAATATTTATTGTGAACATTCAATGTTGATGAAAGTTTAAAAGGAATGGGGCAACATTACCTTTTAACTTTGGCTCTGATGTGGATAAAGTTGCAGTGCAGTGTTGAAACCTGTCTGTCCACCACCAAGTACTCATCACTTTTGGAGAAAGCCTTGTGACGTTCACTCTGCAGATGCTGAACAAAAAATGATTCCTTTAAATTATTGATAACCACAGCTCTCTCCAGTGGAGGCTACTGAGCACAATTTCCTATGTTGCAGAAGCAATTAGATTAAAAATATTCTTATGTAAGCTTCCGCCACATAAGATGTTCACAGAGAATAAAGGCAAATGACTTCAGATCTGAACAGAGTATTATTGAAGTTAAACTAGATCTTTTGCAAGATTTGTTTGGCCCAGTTTCCCATTCATACATTTAAACGACTCATTTAACATCAGATGTTTTTAATTGTGGATCCACATTACAGTTCTGGTGCATCTCTCAATTCTTCTGTCTAGTATAAGAGGGGGGATAATAAATAAGAGTAAAACCTATAGTTTAACCGTTTAAAATGACACCATCAGAAACAATCACTGTTCGTAGTAAATGCTCTTTCATAATAAATAACTAATACAGTCATGGTATTGTTGTGACAAATGTGAAGACTTACCGACGTGAGGTTTTCATATTTGAACATACAGCACTCGCAGTAGCCGCCTCGTTTCTTGTCTTTGTTCTTCTTTCGGCCAAGAGCTCTGTCTTCACTGGCTGAGGCTTTCGCACCTCTGTTCCCAGAGGAGCCAGGGGTTAAACAAATAAAATCAGACTAAGATGAAAATAGATTTTGCTAAATTTAGTCTTGACAAGCAAGTGGCTCCAGCAGTACAAACCAAAGAAGCGTGGACGAGCACATTTCAGTAACCTTAAGAAATCTTACTCAGGATGCGAAATTTCAACAGATCGCAAATACATACTTCATCTGAGCCTGACCTGAATAAGGAAATATTCATACAAAGCAATGTTTTAGGGGTTAGTTGGTTACCTAGTTAATTAGTCAGTTACTCATTTAGTCAGTTGGTTAGTCATTTTAATCCATGTTTTTGTCTGTGGCTTCCCCGTGCATCAGAATTAAGGATTAAGAGCAGGACTCTTTAGAAGAGATAGATGTAGTCATAAAACTGAAAAATGCAAAGGAAGCTGGGTGCAACATTGCATTTATTATCAAGTTACTAATTCTAAAGCTACCTGGGGGGGAATTTAGGTTAAATATTTAAGTTGGTTAAGTTGTTAAAATAAGAACAAATAACATACTCTACTGTCCACATTTTATATTCACTAAAGAAAGACAAGAGAAGACGGAACCACACCTTTGTCCTTCCTGTTTGTTCCCAGGGGGAAGCTTGTCCTCGACACAGAAGGGGCTACAAGGAGCAACAGTCTTCAGGTTGAACTCGGGCATTTTTGGCATTGAGAGGCAGATTGGACGGTAGTGTCTGAAGTTGTGAAAAGAAATATTTAAGAGCACAGAAATATGAGACGGTGGGTGGATGTCAGATTAATTAAATCTATTGTCTTTTACCTGCTTGAATCCTCAACCTTGACAAAGGGTTTGCTGAGTCGTCCACCTGGAAAAAAAATATCATATTTAGTCAATTTCAATTTGAGAAGGTATTTACAGAGTATCAAGAACAAGAGGCTACATTTCAAGCAAAAATACATAATACTGACTGGGTAATACCTACATCAGCCCAGCGAAACTGTTTAGTGGTAGATTAGACATTTACCTTTGCATTTCTGAAAGCCTAGCCTAGCTGCTGACACAACTTTGACCTATAAAGCACAAGAGAAAAAGCACTTTAGAATGTCACTGTTAAAGCAATTCACTTTCAACATAATAATCCATTTTCACAAAGAATGTATTTAAGGTTTTCAACCCATAAACTTACATTTGCCTTGACAGCGGCGGTCGCAGGACACCGGCTGCTGACAATCTTTTTTCTCTTCTGTACATATGCCATTGCATCTGCATAAAAAATACAATAGTCAAGTCAAATCAAAAAATAGTTACCACAGCAAAAAATCAAAATAATATAAGTAATAATTTAAGCAATGAAATAATCTGGAGGACATACCGTCTACATAGAGGATTTTCACACCCCACTCCAGAGCATTTGACAGGATCTTGTTCATCTGTACCCTCTCCTGAACACAGACAATGTCTGTTAGCACCAGAAAATAAAAGAAGTAATTAACAGTCCTTTGTGAACTCATTAGTGTTGACTTAACAAACCTGCTCTTTCACCACTTTCTCCACCAATGATTTCCCTCGACTTGTCACAAACTGCAAATCAACAACATAAATTTGAATTTAGACGGTTAGAATTTGTTTTTCATGTTGATCAGAGAGCAAGTTAAAAATGTGAGATAGAAACAAAACGCATATCTTGCTTTATGTCTTTATGTCAAGGTGAAACATAGGCAGTCATGCAATAGATGGTGCAACAACAAAAGTCAACTTACTGTGTCTGTTTGAACCTGAGACCTGCTTCTGATGTTGTCCCCATGGCTGCCAGGCCGGTGCGGGTTTGAGTGAGGGTGAGGTGAACTCTGTCCGGAGTCCGGGCTGGGGACCGGAGAGTCCTGCTGCCTGAGGCACTGCACATATCGGGCCTCCCTCTTGTTGGACACCAGATACTTGATTTCCTTACTAAAGAACTTCTCAACAGTCTGAGTGGAAAACAAGAAATAGAAATTATAAGCTTTTTTTGGAATTCTTGAAGACCAATCTTTTCCAGAGTAACAACTGCAGAACTGTGCAGATATTTTTTTAATTCAGATCAAAATTAGGATTATTTTAGTCCACTGGGAGCTGGTTCCAACAGAGAGGAGCCTGGTAGCTGAAGGCTCTGCCTCCCGTTCTGCTTTTAAGCTGCATCTCTATTATGGGAGAAATATGTCTGATGTCCTTTTCTGGTTTGTGTCAGTACTCACGAGTCGCAATGCAGAATTTGGATGAACTGGAGGCTTCTTTTAAAAAGACATTATGGTACATACTGATAAAAGGGAATTACAGGAGAACAGACGTTTCTAATTTTAATAAAATTGAGAAGGCGGAAGAAGGCTGTCCAAGAGAGATTTGTTTTATGTGTGAGTCAAATGTCATGTCCTGGTCAAAAATAAACTCTGAGGCTCTTTACAGTAGAAGTGGACGCCAAAGTAATACCATCCGAACGTATGACTATATGATCGGACAATGTTTTTCTGAGAAGTTTCGGGCCAAGTACAATGACATAAATTTTGTGTAAATTTAGAAGTTAATCATTACAGGATCAACTACCAGAGTAATAATAATAAATCTCGTTTATAGAGCACTTTTCATTGTTAAAAGCAATATCAAGGTCCTAAACGGAGTAGTTTCATCTGGCTTCAGAGATACATACAGATGACGAAATATAGGTGTTGCTTTTTGATAATATTAACTAAATGAAGCATGTATAAAGATGAAAAATACTGATCGTAGCACAAAACCCCGTGGAACGCTGTTTAGCACATGGCGGAGTCATTGTTAATGTAAACTAAATGGAGTCTATGCAATGAGTATGACTGTTCTGGTTCTTTAAATCCCACACTTGTGATCGAACGTGTCAAATTGTTGCTATAGACAAGGCTTTAGGGGGAATTCCTATAATGCAACCAGCATATATTTCACACCAACATTGTGTCTTCTCTCTTCTGTAGTTTGTGCTTTCCTTCTCTGTCCTCTCTCTCTCCCTGGCCTCATTCTGCATCTCTGACTCCAGAGCATCCACAACTACTCAACTATTATTATTATTATCATTATATTATTAATTAATGTTATTTATTGGTGTGGGCTCAACTGCTGCTGCCATTATTGATAACAGCATCACATAAACAAGTTTTGCGATTTTTATTGTCAATGTCATTACATCAGTGCTTGAATTCTCTCTTTCTCCGCTTTTTCTCCCATTCCATATTTATACTACTGTAAAGGTCTCAACCTTACTCTGTAAAGTTCCTTGAGATAATGACTGTTGTGACTTTGTATACAAATACAGTTAACTAGAAAGGTACAAGACACAGACACGAGAAGCTTTTCAAAAATCTAAATAGAGTTTTTGTCTCACCCCTCCCAGTTCTTTGATGTCACTCTCGAGGGTCTCTGCTGCTCTGTTTGACGGCAGGTCCAGGTAAAACACTTTTCCGGCAAAAGGTTTGCTTCGAGCCGAAGAGGGCACATGTGACGTGGGCTTAGCTTGGCAGAGTGTTGTCGTGTCGCCTGTGTTAACGCCCTTTCCTAAAAGACCATCATTAAAAATCACAGACAGAGGGAGAAGGAAAATGATCAAATCCACAAGATAATAATCTCATCTGATTACATGAATAGTAGATATCACTCAGTTTACTGATTAACACAAATCGAGTCCATTCATTTGACTAGCTGCTTGAACGGTCTTCACGGTCATACCAGCAGCAACTTCAGATGCCCTCAATCCAAACATTTTTTTTATTTTGTCAAAAAACTCTAAATGCTACTATACTTAATATTTACATAAAATGTATACATTTTGAATTTAATATACCTGCTGATATAAAACCGTTTCTCAGCAGCTGTAGGGTTTAACTCGACTGCTCCTGTCTGCAACATCGATTACATGTCTGTTCTTCACTGATGTATTCCATCTATTTTTTTTCTGCTGTTAAGGTTTTTAAGAGTTTACTTGACCTGCCTTTATTCAAACCAGGGTCTTGAGGTCAAGCTTAGTTTAGCTTGGACTCAGATCTTCACTTAAAGTGACACCGCTTATAGATTTGGTGGAGCAGATTAGTAACTGATAAATCCCAAAGATTAGATAAATCGTTATATTTGTCAATGAATGTAATAGTCGTCATCAAATACTTAACCCTACACGTTTCACCTTTAACTGGGACGCAGGAAAACAAAGCCTTGGTAATACAAATAATAATACTACTAGAGTAAGGTAATAAACAAGAGCTTTACCTTGCCAGTTGGGTCCTCTGGGCCTATGAATGCGTTTTGGCTTCATGTTATTCTCTTTCATTGAGGAATTCTTTTTTTTACTGTTGTCCCTCTATGTTGAGGGTAATCCTTCGTTGAGCCCCCTGGGTGTCTCTTTAACAACAGTGAAAAACGTATCGGCAAAAAGAGACGACGTGCTGGCTGTTGACTTCGACTGACGGTGTCTGTCGAGCAAGTACGATGTGTCCAAGCGGACACAAAGCTTCGACGGTTACCTGCTTTGCGTCTTGCGTTACATTGTGTCGTTAAGGTAAGAAGTTCATACGGGTCTCCAGAGGGCTGCTAGCATGTTCGTTAACACGCGCCATCCGTTGACCAGCTGCTTTCAAATGTTTTACCAGCTGGGCTTAACTTTTTAGATCACAAAACATCCGTTTCCCGCTTTAAATCCAACGGTGGCGGAAGTGTACGTTGCCACGTTCGATACTTTCCGGCTACGTTACCAATATCTCAGTCAAAAGTGCTACAGTTCCCTTTTGTACCGTTAAACACAATAATCTGGAAATATTGAGAACCCAACTATCCAAATTCAGAAATGTGCCATTTCTTTTTTCGATTAAGTCAACCTTGTCATCCATTCTTTCGCGAAAGCAAGACGTTTTGGCGTTTTTGCAGAAACCACTCAAACATGGCAACACAGGAAATACGTAAACACAACCCTTGTGTTTGAATGTGATGATTCCACAATACTGTACGTAAACGAACATTATTAAAAGCTTCTAAAAATATATATTGACAAATTAAAAAAATATTTATTTGGTTGCGTTTCATGTATTTTTTATTGCATTTAATATAAAGTAAAACCGAGAAAAATCTAAGAATGTGCTCAGTCGAATTTTAGATTACGCCGCTTACGTCACCACCGTCATGTGTTTGCTATGTAAACTGTCAGCCGGGCTGTTACCAAAGCACGCGTGTCTCAGCTATGTTGAACGTCCAGAGCCTGTAGGACAGCAGTGAGTGACACACTGTGGGGAAACTAAACGCACAGAGACGGATGTGTGTGTTCATGGCAGACTCCGTGGATGCTTGGACATTTTAGCAGGTAGGAATTTGACTTAAGCTATTAGCTAACTCTGGTTAGCCTAACTACGACAGCGTTCCTATGGTCTCGCATTTATTATTTTGACAGAGTGATTGATTTTTTTTTTTGTATAACTGACATCTACAGTGAAGGTTAAAACGTATCCAATGACGAGATGTATATGTGTTTTATGAAGAAGGGGGGGACAACAATGATTGGGCAAAGTTCAGCTCCTGCAGCCGGCGAAGACATCAGTCCCCTCCAGCAGATGGTGGCGTCCGGCTCTGGAGCCATCCTCACGTCCCTGCTGGGTGAGAGCCTCTGACTTACCTTCTCCTTGTGCAGGTGTATACGTATACGGCTAATGATTATTCTGCCAGTCATAACAAAACAATGAGACTTTTCTCTAAACAATAATTCGGTAGTTTTGAATGGCAACACAAACTACAGCCTCCAAAAATATACATGCAGTTGAGTCCATCTAAAACGGAACTAGGGCTGCAACTAACAATTATCTTCATAAGCAATTAATCTGTCCATTATTTACTCGATTAATCGATTAGTTGTTTCGTCCATAAAGTGTCATAACTTGGTGAACAGTGTCGATCGTGTTTCCCCAAACCCCAATATGATGTTTTGTTTCGTACACACACCAAAGATATTTAGTTTACTGTCATAGAGGAGCAAAGAAACCAGAAAATATTCACATTTAAGAAGCTGAAATAAGAGAATTTTGACTTTTTCTTTCATAAAAACTACTTGAATTGATTAATCGATTATCAAAATAGTTGGCGATTAATTTAGGAATCGATGACTAATCGATTAATTGATTCATCGATCAACTGTTGCGGCTTTAAGCGGAACATTATAACTTTTCATGAAGATGAGATTTAATTATCTTTACCTTTACTAGTTTGAGCGAGGTGTACCTAATAAACTGTGTGTAGAATGTCTGTGATTTGTTTTAAATGGACTAAAAAAACTTACATAACATAGATCAGTAACTGTCTACTGTAAATACATGTACAACAATTAGTGCATTGTGTTTTGGATAGTGAGACCACAGTGGAGCTACTGTACTTATGGTGAGTTGTTGCATATTTTTCAGTCACACCTTTGGATGTTGTGAAGATCCGACTTCAAGCACAGAAAAACCCCTTCCCCAAAGGTATAATGAACATGATTATAACTTATATTGGTCTGGTATTATGTTTCAAATTACCCCATTGTATAGTAAACGCTGGTTGACCATATATGTGTGTTTTCAATGTTCAGGGAAATGCTTCGTCTACTGCAATGGACTGATGGACCACATATGTGTTTGTGAAAATGGTAACTCGAAGGCCTGGTACAAAGCTCCCGGTCACTTCAGTGGCACACTGGTAAAACATTTTACATTCTTGATGCTTGTAATTATTCAATTTTCAGGAGCTCCTGTGACATTCACTTCAGTGGGAGGTGTAGCCTATTCTCATGTGTAAAGCGAAGCTACACTGTCATATTGTGATCGTTAAAAACCTCTGACTGCTGCACGGCTCATCTTCCTGCTCTGACTCTACACTCTGTATCTCCGCAGGATGCCTTCGTGAAGATCGTACGCCATGAGGGAGTAAAGGCATTGTGGAGTGGTCTACCTCCAACCCTGTGAGCGTTAAGTCTTCTGCGTGGTGTACACCGTGTTGCATTTCATTCTGCCTACTCTCAGCTGAAAGACTAGTTACATGGTCTGCTGACTGTTGTTCAGCCTGAAGCTGATTCACTCATTACTGGTGCTTTGAAGTTGTACCATTCAGTGGCAAACCACCTAAGGTTTTTTTTTTTTGGGTGATTACCGAGCATTTATTTATGTTAAGTATTATAACAATAGAATCTTCTTGAGTAAATTACGTTTGTTCATTTTGTTCATGTTGTTTTTGTGGCCGACTCCTTGCCTGACTGTCAAAGACATGTAAATAAAGTGTGATTTGTGTTTATTGTCTCCAGTGTGATGGCCGTCCCAGCTACGGTGATCTACTTCACATGTTACGAGCAGCTTTGTGCAGCACTCAGGGTCAGGATGGGCGCCTGTGCCGACGAGGCCCCCCTCCTGGCGGGATCTCTCGCCAGAGGTGAGCTATGCTCTGCCATCTCATCACTGAAGACAACAGTTTCATAAATCGATACACTAAATTTTAAAATAAATTAATCTACCAAACAAATTTTCAGTGTTATCTGGTGTCTTTTAAATTGTGTTTTTCTTAGTTTGAATTTTTTCTGTCCAGCACATTTTTTTTTTACTCTGTTTTGTCTTTGCCCTGTTCACATCAGTGGGTTCGGCCACAGTAATCAGCCCCCTGGAGCTGATGCGCACTAAGCTGCAGTCTCAGAAACAGTCGTACAGGGAGCTGACGCACTGCATCCGCTCAGCCGTGGAGACGGAGGGCTGGCTGTCTCTGTGGAGAGGTCTAGGACCCACGCTGCTCCGGGACGTGCCCTTCTCGGCAATGTACTGGTACAACTACGAGAAGAGCAAGAGCTGGCTGTGCGAAAGGTACAACTCCAGAGAACCTTCATTCAGCATCATCTTCTTATCTGGAGCAGCGTCTGGCTCTGTAAGTGCATCAGCAAACAGCACTCTGACAGACAGTTCATGAGTCAACTGTAATCTGTTTTGTTCATTCATATTTTGATTTCTTTCAGATTGCGTCCGTTGTGACATTACCTTTTGATGTTGTCAAAACAAGAAGGCAGGTCGAGGTGGGAGAGCTACAAGCGAAGAATTGTAATTATGAAATAATTTTTTTAAATCATTTTAATAAGTAAATACTTCTGAAGAGTGTAAATGTTCTACATCAATGATTCCCAACCAGCAGTACAGGCACCCCAGGGGTACCTCTGCAGTTTTCCAGGGGTTATTTAGAAAATCTTGGAGTAGAAATACATCAGCATATTGATGTTAAGGAGGACACATGTAAATAGGAATACAATTTGATGTCAAAGAGATGTTTTGCCGCTTTATTGTCATCGTGCACAGAAAGTATATATTGCCACTTAACATAACTGCATGACAACAACATCCAGTTTAAAACTGAAACTCAACTGTACCAGTGAAATTTAAGATGTCTAAATAGATGACAAATAAGTCAAAATACAAAAATAGTATTTTACTTGTTTCGAAAGGCAGTAATGGGTCTTTGACGAGTGTCCTCTTTTCAGTGACGAGTAAGATCTCCCCCTCCACCTTCAGCGTGATGAGCAGAATTGTTGCACAGGACGGCTTTGGTGGACTGTTCGCAGGTAGACACATTTCTTCTGCTTTATTTTGTGGATCATTATTGTATTTTTACTAAATCCTCGGTTTTAACTCTGATCTGCCCTCTCTCTCTCTGCCAGGTTTCCTCCCCAGGGTGATCAAAGTGGCCCCAGCCTGTGCCATCATGATCAGCAGTTATGAGTTTGGAAAGGCCTTTTTCCGCAAACACAACCAGGAGAGGATCCTCGGGCCGCTACAGACCAACACCTGAATTTTTTTTCATTCACTTCTCTCAATGACTACTGCTACATTATACCTGTGAGGGGGAAGATAAGGTTGCCAAATTTAAAACAAGCAGAAATGGGAGTGAAAAAAATAAACCGCTTGACCCATTTCTACATTACAAATTCTAGCTGATCAAAATATATATAATAATATTTATGATTTCATATTCCATGACTTTAGGTTCACTGCTTTATACCCTGTACGCACAACTTAAAAGAAATAATTTCGATGTTCAAATCCCATGGTATTTGATGCATTAAACAGCCAGCAGATGGCAGCCACAGTTTTGTAAATAATGTAATTACCCAGATCCCTCATCACTGGGATTATGTGCATTGATCCTGAAGTCCTTTAATTTTGTTCGACTGTGTGTAAGTGTTTCTCACAGTCAAAAAAAAGATTTTTTTGCACTTGCACTTCAATCCTGTGAATGTGTTTGTAGACATCAAAACTCCCTCAGAACTTGCAGTACATAGAATAAGTTAATTGTTGGACCGACACGTTTGGGCTTGTGGCCTTCAGCACAGTCGAAACTCATTATTTTATAAATTTAAAGAGCCGTTGTCGGGCATTGCTTTGAGAACAGAATTTTTATTGCTCCCCCTTCCTACACCAGTGTGTCTAACACTGCTTAACTGTATAACTGCCCCACATTTAAGCAGACGCAACATGTTAGATGGTATTCAGCTCCAAGTGCCTTTGAAAATGTGATTAAATTACCCCAAAAAAATGGATGAACCCGATGTCTAGCAATGAAGTTCTGTATACTAAATGAGTTGCTGGAGTTTTATCCCCTTCTCCGTGCACTTTGGAAGTAGGTGAATTTGTGCCAGAAACCTCTTTTATCACCATACCCGTTCATTGTGTTATAAAAACTCAAATATTAGCATCCAATTTCACAGTTTCAGCAAGTGGAGTTTATTCAAAATGAAGATTAAAAAGGTAAACATCCATAAAACATTGTGTGTAGTATGTCTGTGCAAATGACTGCTGGAAAGAGCTAAAGGCAAAGTCATAAGTTCAGTATTGAGGTATTCGGCTAGTCACCAATAAGATTAATTATATATCAATTATTCTACTGATATTCTGTCAACATATTTTCTCATACTCAATATCTCTATTGCAATATATTCATTTGTGTCCTAACAGATTATCTTAAAGTTTAAGGATTGATCTGTTTGTGGTAACTAGCCGTTAAAGTATAAATACTGCATTTAAATAAGTAAAGGGAATAAGGATGGTCTAAACCCAGAACTGATGGTTGAATATTAATCATAGTGGTCATTACCTGAGAACAAACCCATTTGATATTGCATTATGTACAACATAAAAGACTGAGAAAGGCGCAAGAACATGATGTGAGACTATGCAAAACTTTGATAATGTAATGTGACAACAGTGAAAGTACCTTCATTATGAATCAAAGAAATGAGTAGATTAAAAGAAAACATAACTGGTATCAGCAGTAACAGCACAGAGGCTATCAAAGGACCCTTTTAACTACAGGAGTCAATTTGTAGTGAGAAACAAGATCAAACACAGACCAAGGCTTTTGCACCCTAAACTCTGATCAGTATTTTCAGCATGCAGTGAAACCTCCTCGTAGAGGAGGGAAGACACACCCTCATCGGCGTCTTCTCAGTTCTATGAAGTGACATAAACTTCATACGTAAACTCCCTATTTTTTTTCCAATAAAGAAAGACAAATGATGCAGTACAGATAAAAACAACTACAAAACAAAACCAATCACATTGATTAATCTCACAAGTGAGACGAGTGACCAGTGTTTCAACTCAGACGTGCATTTGTTAATCGGTCTGATGGTGCTGGTCTGAGTTCTATCACAAATCAAAGAACATGCTTCAACAGATCCTCAGTTTTAAAATATGCTGTCGATCTGTCAGGAATGTGGGCTAAATGTACATAACATAAATCTCTCTGAGCAGAAAATCAGGATCACCTACACTGAGGTGGTTCCTGCATTGTCGTCCGTTGTCGTCTGTTCTCTATGAAGGGGTGATTCCTGGGCTGCTGATTTCCGTTGCAGGACTGACCAAACACTCGCTGGACTTCAGGCTGGCCAGAGACTTGTAGCTGGCGACGGATGTCAGGGAGCCACACAGACCTCTCAGAGAGGGAGTTTCCTCTTTATCTGAACGAGATGGTACATGAAGTAAGCACTCAACTCGGAGTGGAGACTTTCTTGTCAGCAGTGCATGTTTTGCGGGAGGCAACGTACCCTGGTGGCGCCACTGTGTGCCGGCCAGCCGGGCCTCCAGACTCAGTGTGTGTGACGGTTCAAGAGAAGTCTGGGAGAGGCTCATGTCTGCAGACAGCTGCTCCAGACTTTGGAAACTCTTCCTGTAGACAAGAGGATTGAGGATCAATAAAGTGCATACCTATTGTTGACAAGGACAGAAAACGAATCTGCAGCATTTTTGAAATTTAATTATTGATTTGTGTCATTTAATAAGCGAAATATCAAACATCGGCTGGGCCCACATTCATTGTTAAATTAAAAAGTCAGTAGTGGAGTAATAATCATCAGCTGCAGCAATAATACACACAACCACACTAAACGTGGAAGCGGGGCGATGTGAACTCATCTACGTACTCCTCCCACTGTCCAGTGCTCTTCCTGTACAGCAGTGTGTCCAGGGCAACAGCGTTGGCGTCCAGGGCATCAGGGGACGGCCACTGATTGGTCAGATGAGCTGTCAACTCCTGTCTGGACCGCAAATCATTGTTCTTCAGCACTGTCCTAAAAACAATAGTCAGTTGTTTGGGAATTTTTCTTCCGTCTTCCATGACATACAGGCTGGCAGCTGGGCGGTTTTTCTCACTGATAAGAACATTAATGGAACGACACGAGCAGCACCGAGTGTGACTGGTTTCAACAACTCACAGATAACAAACCACCTGCAACCTCCAGCCGTCTGACTGTGTCCTGAATGTCACATTCACAGCTGGATCTGCTGCCAAATCCTCTTCACCACCATTGACACACACACACACAAACACCCACACACCCACACACACACAGAGAGAGAGAGAGAGAGAATGAACTCACAGTTGGTCCTGTAGTTCCAGTATGATGAACTCCAGCTGTTCCTTCTCCAGTGCGTGGGAGAGGTGTGTGTCTGCTAGGTTCCGCTGAAGAGCTTTGTTATGAGACACGGCCGCCGACAGCTGGGCTTCTCGCAGACGGACCAGCTCCTCCAGGTAACCCTGAGGCAAACAGATGCGCACACACACGCCGTCCTTCCACTAGTTTGTTTAATGCCACGAGGGCACCGATGTGTGAACACGCAGCCACGTTCTTTGTTCTTTCGCGCGGAGCAAATGAAACAGCCACAGAGGAAAAGACACAATGCGGATTCAAGCCTCTAATTATTATGCAGAAAGCAAGGGAAATGTCACACTGGCATATATTACCATCCAATTTATTAATCAAGAAATAACATGCATGCAGTTGACCGGCTCGGACACACGCGTACCTTCTGCTCCAGCACCACGCGATACTTCTGCTCAAAGCGTTTGCACTTGCTGACCAAGTTGCTCTGCTCGGTGAAGATGGAGGCGGCGGTGGCCGTTTTGTCGGGGGAGCTGCTCTCACTGCCACTGCTCCCGAGAGTCCTCATCTCCTCCTCATCGCTGCTGATGCTGTCTGCACTGCACGGGGAACCACAGTGTGGCCTCATATTAGCACAAATACAATACCAGCAGTGGCAGGCAAGATCTAAGATCTGAGCTAAATCTCCCCTCTCCGCTGGGTCAAATATCACCCAAGCAATGCTGTTTTACCAATTTCACAGTTGAAAATTTCACAGGATTATTCACAAACCCGCAGCAGGAAATAATGTAAACACATGGCTCATGTTAATACCAATAGATAGGACTTTTGAACATCTAATACCGACCCCACATGAAGAGCTGCAGGCTATTTGACTGGTGCATGGTGCTTAAATAAAGTCTAATAAACTTAAAGAGACAAACAACAAAAGTAAATGATTTCATTTATCATATCAGAATAGATTTGTCTCGACAAACAGTCTTTTCATTCAGTTACATCTTCAGTATATTCATGGTGCAACACAAGACATTATTTGGATGTTTACGAATAAAAAAATTTGCCAAATAAATTAACATTAACTGGTGAAACTCTTTGGCCTCACATACTTCGACATCTGAACTCCAAAAATTATATTTAATGTTATTCTTCTCCATTGAGAAGAGTAGATGAACCTAAATACAGTACATTTATTTTATTTGATCTAACATACCTCTGAGTGAACTTCAGGTAAGGCGTGTAGTCGATCACGGCGGGGCAGCTGCTGTCCAGACCCTCCCCCTTCAGACAAAAGCTAAAGACAAACGATAAGATGGACATTCAAAGCACTTTTCACCCCTTTGACATTAGCGTTCACCACCTGTGCTTTTCAATCATCTTTTGACCAAGCAGCTTGGACTGTCCCCTCGTCTTTGTCTGAAGTGAATGATGTGTGATAGAAAATCTGCTTATTACAGAAGTGCTGTATGAATGTGACTTGGACTGTAAAAGTGCTTTGAGTGATCGATAAGACTAAAAAAGTGCGATATAAATACAGTCCATTTATTTTCTACTCTAATTCTAATTCATTTTAGACTATTTTGTAGAGATCTGTTTTCATTTTGATGTGGGAGGGTTTTTTTCTGTTAGCCAGTAACCAAATAAAGCCACGTCCATGTTGTAAAACAGATGGGTACTTTCTTACATCCTTACAGTGGGGTCTGCTGAGGACCTTTCTGTTTATCTTAGAATGGCAAAATTGGTTTTTCCAACTTATTTCCAATCCTCTAAGAGATTTTATATTAGTTTATGTTTTAAAAAAGCATTATTTAGGAAGGTTGCGAACACAATTATTTTTTTTGTGCAAATTTAACATCCCATCTAAGGCAGTTTCCACACCCTGCAGTAATTTGATGAGGATAACATTGTTTTTGTAGAGAAAGAAGAGCTGATTCAACCCCTTGTGTTGGGTAGATGGTTTATTATTCTCTCACAGCTCTCCCTCTTGCTGCAGCACATAATTCTGCAATGCCCGCAGCTGATCCACCTGCAATGTAGGCACTAACTCTCCAGGCCTCTTACAGTTCCTCTGGCAGTTGCCTTAAGTGTCTGCAAAAACAAAAGAAACAGTTGATCGCCAGCCAGCGATACTCTAAATTACTTAGGTCACTTTTTGAACTGCAGACGCATCATCAATCAAAAACATTGCAAAAGAATGTGGCAACATACTGCACGTACCAAAAACATCATAGGAAAATGCATTAGCCAAGAGGGACAGTGGTCCAACATTGCCAGAAACACACCTAGGGGTTTGTCTGCTTACTGTAACACAGTCACCAAATAAATTTGTCTATATTAAATGCCACAAAAGCAGAAGAGTAGCCACAGCAATTCGCATAAGCATTATAGTCTTTAAGTATTATCATTAAGTATTAAAGCTTCGGTGTATTTCTATTTGGGGCAAGTGTAGCTGAACCTTTGTCTGTTACAGCTCTACGAAGATGAAAGTCTTTTGGGTCACCCCCTCAAAGTTGTTAAAGGGATTGTGTCTTTGCAAAAAAAGTGTTTTTCTTCCAGACACACAGTTAGAGTATCGCAGTACCTGAAGTCAATGGTGTTGAGTCCAATGAGCGTGTCTGCTAACAGCCCCGCCTCCTCTCCCAGCATGATTGCACCATCCTCGTAACACCTCCTAGAGTCAACACGGGCAAACATGACATCAGCTCCCACTCCTCCAACTAAGAGTGTGTGTGTGTGTGTGTGTGTGTGTGTGTGTGTGTGCGCGCGCGTGTGCGTGCGTGCACCACATGAAGACCTGGTGGTTTTGAAGTCCCTCAGTGCAGATGACATGTATTCTGAAAGTCTTTTCTCCATCAGCACCACTCTGATCCATGCCCGCCCCTGCAGAGAGAGGAAGACATCAAACTTAGTAGAACACTCTGCACAACATTAAGAGTCTGCACAACATAAGTGAAAACCTTGACCTCGCTGGTGACAGGTAAGTGATTTCTTTCGCTGACAATGATGAAATGTCTGCACAACCTTTTTTGCCCAAAAACTGTCAAACGGTTCCTGTGTATTTCAGTCTAGCCCAAAGGGTTGGACCGATCAGCAGTCAAATCAACATTGCCCTCCCTACTGTACATTCATGCTGAACGTATGGTTAAAGACGCCATGATGTACCACGTGACAAAGGACGTCAACTCTTTGAAGGATTGGTATTAATGACATGCCATGTAGAAACCTTTCCTTTCCTGGAATTCCTAACTCGTTCGAACTCTTTCTAACTCTTAACTCGAATTAACAAAGCTGCTGACTTCTCTGACTCCTGAAAAGGTAAGGTGATGAACTGATCGGGTGCGAGACAGGTTCGTTTTCACGGCCTGTTTGCAGAACAATGCTAGCTCCGGTTGACTGTTCTCTATCCCACAGGGTAAGACCGAGTCACATTTTTTTAGCATGTTAGTTCTTAACTCATTTTTTCTGTTGACTGTGTTCGATTTGTGCTTTTTCTAAGAGGATAATGCAAAGTAAGCTGAACTCACAAATGCCTGATTCTGAATTGCGTGTACTGGGAATCCGGATGTATTTGGCCTCGCAGCAGAAGATGTTGTACTATCAAAAGTCAAAAGGAGTATTTTCTATTGTGTTGGAGATCCATCTTATTTTGTTCCATCTTGCTAAAGGTATTTAAATCTGATCAACCAAATTCCTGATGAGGGGTTTAGCCTCACCTTCGCTCTTGATGATCGCACGTTTTCCATGCTCTCAATGCTTCGAATGCAATTGTGAGGGACTTTGCCGCAGGCTGCTTTTATGTAATCCCAGAAACTCCGAGGACTCTCATAGCCAAACCACGTCGTCTGACCTGAGAGGAGCAACAGAAAAAAAACAGAATAGTTAAAGGCCTGATTCTGAATTCATACCATTATTAATTTTAAGGAATACAGAATAACTCTACACTTGTTTTACAAAATTAAGGAAGTGACAAGTAAAATCTTGAAAGGAGTGACATAAATTACAGTCTTAGCTCATACATTTCTTTTAGTGGCTGTTAGGCCACTAAACTATACTCATACAGTATACTGGTCTTAGGATCAACTAATCTCCATAAAAGGAAATGAGATGCTGATCAGTATGTAAATGTCTGATCTAGATCAACATTTTTATGTACATGGCTCCCTGAAGGCCCCGGCAGTCTAAGACACATGCAGCCATAACCTCCCCTTTATTTCCTTCTGGGAGACAGTTATCACATAATCCCTCTCACTTTCTCTCATCTCCATGTTTCCTGTCAATCTCATATCAACTTTCAAAAAAAAAGACTGAAAAATAATATCGTATTCTGTTAAATATCCTGCTTGATTGAGATGAGCTTTGGGGGGAGGGTTAACCTTTGAGCCGATGATTAAGGATGTGCTCCAGGATGGAAACGAAATTAATGAACTCTGTAGATGAGTCATCTATCGTCTCAAAACAGGAGCGGTCGAGCAGAGTCTTCACTGAGAACCTGCACACAAAAGATAACGTACAGCCTGATATTAAAATCTGTTATTGGACCTGTAGCTTGAAGGGAATCTAGACCCATTTTTACACAGAGACTTTAAATGTGTGAGAGATTAATCACCATTTTTCTACAGAGACATGCAAGTATCCGGCATATTAAACTACTTTTTTTTGTTGCCGTCTGATCCCAGACTGTATGACATCACCAAAACATCACCAAATGCACACAATTAAGGACAAACTAAGAAAAAGTAGAGAAATCATCTTAATTAACATAAAGCAAACACTGTGATGTTGAATTGCAATGGAACCAGTTTCAATGTGCAGCCCAGTCATTAAAGCCATGAGCATCGACTGACCACCTAATCTTGTTTCAACAAATTAGGCAGGAAGAGTTAATGGACGAGGCGGCAACGTGTGCGTGTGTTCGTGTGTTTGTGTGTAATACAACTATATAATCTGACTTCAGATCTCTATCTCGTTGCTGAGCAGCAGGGTGACCACAGTGTGCGTGTGGGTGCTTCCGTCCTGTCAAAGTAAAGGTAAAAGATAATAAATTTACTCTTGTTCTATGCATATGGGTAAATTATCTACATGTTGTATTTGTCAAGTAATAACATCACTGTGAAGTCAGTTTTTAAACGCAGACAAATCAAGCCAATCGATCTTCCCATTGCGTCTGCTGAATAAAGCAATCCCTTATGGATCGCAGATTTATTAGGTCTTTAAAGCCTAAAAACATCTTCAGTGATGACCACCCACACAGTTGAGTACACACAGGACCCCTTTGCTAGGCAACTGACAACAATAAGCAACATACACTTAATCGTTCCTTTGTAAAAAAAAAAATTATGCAAATCATTTTTTTCTGAATTTCACTTCATGCCAATTATTGAGAGCAGTGACTAACCTCCGTTGATTTACATTCTTCATGTCACAGCATGAAAAGGGCCCAGGTGTAAATAATATCTTCCATTCAGACATCCTGGGACCCTTGAAATGAACAGACACAGCTTTCCCTGCTACGTCAAGTCAAAATGACTGATATGAAAGTGGCCAGCTGTGTGGGTGTGTGCACGAAGCACTCGCTTCTTTTCTCTCAGAGATGCCAGTAAACGTTTTTCTTTCAGACAACACTGTACTTGGATAGATGTTATTAAGAATCCTCTCAAATCGCTCAATGTTGCTGCTCTTCTCCTTTCCCTTTAGCATCCTGTACAATATTATTGAATACAGCCCGATATGCCACAGGAGGAAGCAGCCTCATGAAGACCGTATCCTCCGTCCTCCAAACTTTTGACTGGCAATGTCATGACAAAAATAGCCACAGTGATGATTAAAGTCTCGGTCAAAGGACAGAAAGATAGAGCCAAACTCTAAACCCTGAGGGGTTTTCTGATGAAATATGAAGCTGGTGTCTTCAGTTACAGCTGCCCAGTGTTAAAAGTGGAAATATTTACGATGAAGAGAGAAAAGCAGTTCACACCTGAGAGGATGAGGAATCAGTTATCAAAATGGTTAAGCTTTTCCTTTGATTCACATTATGACCAAATCATTTCAACTCTAAACCAGAGTGGAATAAAACAATTTTTTTTATTCATAAATATTAAAGGTTATTATAGGGGAGAAACTGTATTTTTAACACCCTCCCTCTACAGTTTTGTGTTCAGTCTTTCTTTCGATCCTTTTTTTTTCTCTGTGAAATACTTCTGTCATCTCTTCAATCGTGTTGCCACTTTGCCGTCCTGATCCTCTCTCTTTTCCCTCCTCCGCTTGTCACAATCAGCGAGCTGATGGCTGCTGCTGCTGCTGCAGAGGCAGAAATTACCAGACTGGTCAGCGAGCAGCACCTGTCTAATCACTTCCCCTTCCCCTCGGTTTCAAGTAAATGAAGGACGGTGGCCCACGCACGTCACACCTGACCATCATGAAGCCTGAAAATTATTATTATTTTTATATTTTCCTGGAGCAGGTGAAGTATAACCACTGTGTTTTGTGATCTGTTCCAATTAGTCGGTGCACCGCAGGGACTGTCATTCAATCACTGACATCTGCCAGCAGCACTGACAGGGACACAGATCAATAGTCAGAACACATGAGACTTTCACCTCTGCTGATGCAGGTGAAGTGTGTGTGTAAACTATCTATCTAAGGCAAACACACTGTTTGCCTTACCATTTAAAGTATTCATTGAGGAATAGATTGAGGACACCATAGTCGTGTCCTCAATATTGTTTTTGGCAATGTTTATTGTATATACTTTAAAAACACCCAATTTATGCAGCGTTTTCTAGACTCCACACATTTAGATAGGAAAAGTTCTAGCAAATAAGTATGTGTTGTTTCTCTCTTTTAGTTATAGGCCGCTCCTAGAATAGTTTTACAGAATTTACTGAGATTATGAATTCACACTTACATGGGGAGGGAGGGAAGTAAAAAAAAATACATAAATACAATAAACAAACAATTTACGAATTGTCTTTGGTGGGTAATCCACGATGTAATGACATTTGGACCCCAGGTCTCAGTATTTCTAACATCCTGGCCCTGCAGCTACTGAAGAGATTATGAAGGTGATTAGATGGAGGGTTTGATGGTGGTGGTGTTGAATGTGAATGTGTTTCAATGAATGAAAGAAAAAAGAAAAGATAATCGCGTGACAGGGGGGAATTACCTCATGTCATCCCTCTTTTAAAGGTTCAATCACATCTTAATATCACTCATCCTGCAGACACAGTGACTTTCTTCTCTGTGCGCATTAAGTCATAGTTTTAATTAAAGATAATGATCCCAAACAGATGCTATAGCGTCGGAAATTAAACAATCAACAAATCTGCCGTCAGAAATGCAGCCGCGGCTGCAGACGCGTGAGGGGTCCCCACCTGCACACCGTGAGCAGGTTCCTCCGCTCCACCGCTGCGCTCCTGCCCGCTGCGCGCCGCCGGACGAGATGCAGACCCACGCCGAGCGACGCCATTCCCGGCTCGTGTCCGTTTCGGTGTCCAGTCCCCGCTCCGCTCCCTCTGCACCAGGGCAGGGCCAGCTGTCTCCGACACCCCGCAGGAGGACACGCTGCTCGGCTGGAGGAGGAGGGGAGGTGGGACACAAACACACGTCAAGACAAACTCAATGAGCTAAAGTGTTTGAGAGGACTTCCTGGATGAACTTTCAAAATAAAAGTGTATAAATCTGGCCCGCAAATAAAATGTCAGTTAACTGTCAGTTATTATTTTAATATTACTTTTTTTCTAAATTCTGATCATTTTTGCGTGTAGATTCCCTGTGGATTCTTATTACCCTGCATTTCATTTCAATGTTCTAATGTTTGCCTATACTAGCCGGCCTTTATTTTGAAAATAAATCTTTAACAAACGGTAGTGAGGATGTGGATAAAAGTGAGGAACAGAGGATGTTCTGTGAAAAAAACGGAGATGTTTTTTATTTTCACATCATCCACACACACACAGAAGATGACGGCGCTCTTAATAATGTAATAATAATAAATGTTATTTATTTGACACTTCTCAAGCTTGAGCACAAAGTGCTTTCTGATTGAATAAACAGAGTGGATTTGGGCACATGCAAATTTTAGAACATGACATCATACATAACACCAGCACTGAGCCCGTACAGTGAAAATGGATGTACAAGTTATTATTGTTATTTACAAAATACTTAGTGTAGTCAACAAGATAAAAACAATAGGATAAATGTGGCTGCAAATAAGATAAGGGGATGTTAAATGATAGGCTGGTTGTTTTTTTGTTGAAAGCATTAAAAAGCTGATTCATCCAACAAAACGATTGAATGGCTCCTCTTGATTAACGTTAAATGCTCAAACAGTGAGTTGTTCTGTTTACCGCGTGCACCCACATGAAGGGGTTTGCGTGATAGATTTAACATTTATCATTTTAACAGTCTCTCACTTAATCAAAACGCAACCACCCAGTGTAGGGCTATTTTTAAAAAAAACATTTTAACATCCTCAGCAAACATTACTGATCATGTGCTTTAGTGTTTATATCTCTGCCTTTTATTAAATAAGAAAATATCTATTCTCCAGTCCTTTGTTTTAAATTTGATTCTGGTTGGTTTTTGCGAGGCACACACCGCTGATTGTGCCCTGCAGGGTCCCCTCACAGTCAGAAGTCAACACGAAGGAGGAGCGCGCCATCTCCTGGTCTACTGGTGAAACAGCAGGGCGCTGGGATCACTCCAATGTCCTTCCTATTCATCATGCACCTTCTCACTCCTGACCTCACTGAGCTGTGAGCCGGTTTCTGCCGTACTTGTGTATCTATGTTTAATACTTAATCAAAGTCAAAATCAAATATTGTGCTCCCCCTCATTTCAAATTAAATACAAATGATGAGATCATAGAATACAATGCATTGTGAAAGATTAAACAAGGGTTTACAACCTTTCTGGCTTGTGAAACTTTGTCGCGTTTCAGTTTGTAATGTTACCAATGTTAGAAAAGAGCTGCAAAATATCAATCATCTACCTATCTATCTATCTACCTATCTATCTATCTATCTACCTATCTATCTATCTATCTATCTATCTACCTATCTACCTACCTATCTATCTATCTATCTGTCTATTCATCTATCTATCTGTCTATCTATCTATCTATCTATCTATCTATCTATCTATCTATCTATCTATCTATCTATCTACCTACCTATATATCTATCTATCTATCTATCTATAAATCAGCTTAAGATGAGCCAACTGTCGTCCCTGCAGTCACAGCAGTGGACACAGTGAGAAATAATGACGTTGTGCTGGGCGAACATGAAAATGTTCTCAAACTGACTGCGAGGAAAAGGAAACAAAAAAACAGGAAAGGTGGTTCTCAGGCCAAAAGAGTGGCAGTGGGGGAGGAGGTGGTGGAGGAGGGGGAGGGCGAGGAGACGGTGATGGAGGAGGAGGAGGAGGAGGACTGTACTACAGTCAGTCAGCCTCTTACTGACTCATGTAATGAGTCACGTTACTGACTCACGTCATGTAAAGTTTGAAGACCATTTTGGGGACTAAAAAGTGTTATTAGTCTCAATGAGAGCTCAGATGAACCTTAGAGGTGAAGGAGGCTTCACAGACCAGGAGTTCTACAGATTGAAGAATCTGGTTCGGAGGATCAAACTTGAGCTTTTAAATGTTGAGGTGGATGAGGACATGTGAGACGGTCCGTCTGCTGTCGGTCTCAACTTTTGTATCGTTTTTACTGTGTCTCTCCTCGTGTCTTTAGAAATGACGATGTCGTCTGGAGGCCAGTAGCCAGCACCTTTTTAATGGGGGTAGCAGGTCTGAGTCTCGATGCTTCATTGTTTTTAGTGGACTGTGGTTTTATCCCTTTGTGTCAACTGCCTCATTTTTATCAAGGACTTTTTAAAGCATGGACACTTTTTAAATGGACCAGACTGGAACCTGCAGCATCTCTGGTCTGGCTCCTGGAGGAGCCTCTGGTGTGGGGGGCCCGGCTGGATCTCCACGATGGCAGCAGACCCGGACTCACCGAGAGCCTGACGAGAGCTGGCGTGACAAAGCTGAGGGGATCGTGGAGGCTGCTGGTCCTGGTCTCCAGAACACGGAGGCAGTAGCCCCTCTGCTGGGCCTGAGGTCGGCCCCCCACACCAGGACCATTCTGAACGAGTGGAACAAAAGACTGGACAGTGAAGAAAGAGGGATGCTGCGGGACTGTCTTCATGGGACCGGAACCCCCGATAGCGGGAGACCCTTTTCTGGACATTGAGCTCATCTTTCACTCTGTGTTTTGATGACTTTTTTATTTAATGCATTCTTTGATTTTTTTAGTTTTCTTTTTAATTGCATTTGTAGAACCGACCCTGGTTTTTCTGATGATTTTTTTAATAAAAGTTATTTTCAAAAATCAAAAAAGACTATCTGTCTATCTGTCTATCTACCTACCTATCTATCAATCTATCTATTTGTCTGTTTATCTATCTATCTGTCTATCTATCTATATATGTATCTATGTATCTATCTATCTGCCTGTCTATCTATATGTCTATTTATCTATCTATCTGTCTGTCTATCTATCTGTCTATCTGTCTATCTATCTATGTATCTATGTATCTATCTATCTGTCTGTCTATCTATGTATCTATGTATCTATCTATCTGTCTGTTTATCTATCTATCTATCTATCTATGTATCTATCTATCTGTCTATCTATTTATCTATCTATCTATCTATGTATCTATCTATCTGTCTGTCTATCTATCTATTTATCTATCTATCTATCTATCTGTGAGTCTGTCTGTCTGTCTTTCTATTTATCTATTAATCTATCTATCTGTCTGTCTGTCTGTCTGTCTGTCTATCTATCTATCAATATGTCTATCTATCTATCTATCACCATAGTCATGTCCTTAATATTGTTTTTGGCAATATTTATTGTGTATACTTCGCGACCCCATAACTTCAAATATGAAAACAATACCTCAAACAAGTATTGAGTGTCTCTCCTTTTTAGTCACAGTATACTCAATAGAAGACTTTTACAGAAATGATAAATGCACACTTAGATGGATACAAAACATGGAAGAAAAAATATGTACATAACATTTTTTTTTCTAAAAGAACTGTCTTTGGTGGTTAATCGGAAAAAAATATAATATGACATTTGGCCACCGGGGGTCTGTATTTCACAATTCCTGACCTTACACCGACTGAAGTAATCAATGATGAATGTTTGATGGAATGCTGCGGAGGCTGCTGCCCTGTGTATCTAGTCGCAGTTTGTTGATGGCTGTAAAGTTGTAATTTTACCACTGATGACTCTAAATTTAATAGGTATGGCATGCAAAGGTTGCATGCGGCATAATTACACATTCGAAGTTGCATATCAGCAGCAGCACTATGAACATCATTTATGGAGTGTCAGTGGTGACCTGCAGGTGAAGTCCTCCTGGACACAGAGGCAGCAGGATGGACCAGCACAACTGGAAAAAGAAGAGGGGCCCGTCCATGCCCAGATTCAAATCTGATCGAATGATTTTGGAGTTATGTGTCGAAAAAAGAAAACCTGAGAATTATAGCGTCTTTCGAGGAGCACAGTTGAACTGAGAGGTTTCGTTTTATAAAAATTTAAAAAAAAAAATGTAGATGACTTTATGTCCAGTGTGTAATTTCCCATCTCCCTGTGCCTGTTTTGTGTGTCTGAATCATTATTTCCCATCCCTGTGTGTTGTTACTGTTGTGATTTTCAATTTTAGTATTTTTTTTATTTATGTGTCTCTTCCAAGTCATTTTTTCATTTGTTTGTGGTCGTGCTCTGTCTATTTTTTTCTTTTCTATTTCTTATACCTTACATTTCTGCTGTGTGGTGGTTTTATGTCTTTTGCAGTAACTGAGCTCTGACTCAGAGTCACATGTTGGGCAGGTAATCTCTCTCTCTTCGAGGGCAGAGGTCCTGTCCCGCCATCATGACGCTGCCGTAAAGCCACGTGAGGAGACGTGAGGAGGGGCGGGGCCGGGGGCGGGGTGGGGCAGGAGGGGCGGGGCGGGGGAGGATGGGGAGGAGGGGGAGACACGATAGACGGGACCTCCTCCCATCCGAGCGTCTGCAGGTACCTCTCTTCTGTCAGAAACACAGGGAGAGGTGGTTGGAGGAGCAGCGACGGAGGAGCAGTAAGTCCCACCTGTATGCGTAAAACAACCTAACCGTGTATTTTTACGCAGGTGAGTTTTTTTTTATTCCAGAAATGATAACAACCTCTCTCCTCCTGGAGGATTTTTTTTTTTTTTTTATCTATTTATTTATTTTAAATGAAGATGCCTTTTGTTTAGATTGTCGCTGTGAAGTGTAAACAGGCTTTGCTGGCCTGACAGAGACCAGACATGGATGTGAAGGACGAGGGGAAAAAGCTGCCCGTTGCCAAGCACGAACCAAATGGGGATATGAGGTGGAAGCTCATTTTAAGATCAGGTTTAAGACTGATGATTTAAAATAATAATAATAATAATAATAAAAATACCTTACCTGTAAGTAACTAAGTGAATAGTTGAAGTGCCTGAAGCATTTCTGTTTTAATTATAGATTTTATTTTCGATTTTACCCCGTGTTTTTTTCTTCTTCTTCCCTATATTAACCCTGCAGTGAGCGCAAGAAGGATGGCGAAGAGAAGAAGAAGAAGAAGAAAGAAAAAGAGCCTAAGCTGCCCATGGTCGGCCCCATTGCTCTGGTAAGCTCGGCACTGTAATCTCTCTCTGTGTGAGGTTAATTTAGTTTAGTTTATTTCAAACAGCATAATTCAAAATACATACAAAATAAATCTGAAAGTACGCGTGGGGTGTGGGAAATAAAGAGTAAAGTCTTAAATGAAAACCACACCTAAAATATAAATAAATGTATGAAATTAAAATGGCACGTCTTGTATTTATTTGTGTGTGTGTGTGTGTGTGTGTGTGTGTGTGTGTGTGCGTGCGTGTGTGTGTGTGTGTGTGTGTGTGAAGTAAGAGAGGGACATCCATGTTTGGGTGGACTCCACCAGTCCCCTGCTGTGAGAATATAATAGCTGCTTTGGGTTTAAAGTTTCTTCCTGTTCTGTTATGATAGTAAAAAAAAAATATTTCACACCCAGCGAGATACCAGGTGGACCTACAAGATACGAATGACTGATTTCTTCTGTTCTCTCTTTCCCCACTCTCTCATTTTGTGTGTGTGTGTAGTTCAGATTTGCGGACAGCATGGACCTTTTGATGGTCTTTTTGGGGACAGTGATGGCCATGGCCAATGGGGTCGTGCTTCCTCTCATGTGCATCGTGTTTGGGGACATGACGGACAGCTTGGTCAATTTTGACTACCCTGAAAACATCACCAGCCACCCCAGTGAGTTTTTAGTTACAAGCGTGGGCACACATAATTCTGATGACCGAAATAGATTGAGAAGCAATAAAATAGCTTTTAACAATATTTTGTTGTTACCTCGTGTCTGCAGATTTCACCTACGTACCGAGAAACAACACCCTACAGGAGGACATGAATAAGTAAGGCTTTAATCGCTCAGTATCGACAGATCACACTGTCAAAATTTGTTAGACGTGACTTTGATGTAGTGTTGATGGTCGAGTTTCATAAGTGCACAAAGGTCAGATCATCTTAAAAAAAATCACAATCACTTGACAAACAGTTGCCTCAATTTTTGGTTAATTTGCTGGAATCATCTATTGCCATCAACTTCCACTTCATGAGACAAGTTTGACAATTTACAGTTTTCCTCGGGTCTAAGCAGATCAACTTTTATTTGCCATATTCGTCACAATTCTTCCACCTTCTCCCAGATATGCCATCTACTACTCCATCATGGGAGCTGTGGTGCTGGTGGCAGCTTACTTGCAGGTTTCCCTGTGGACCATAGCAGCGGGACGGCAGGTCAAACGCATCCGCAAGTTGTTTTTCCACCGCATCATGCAGCAGGACATCGGCTGGTTCGATGTCAACGAGACAGGAGAGCTCAACACGCGTCTCATAGAGTGGGTGACTCACACTATTTCACATTTCTCATTTCAGTCAATAATCTGACCACAAGCAGGGCTGCAGTTTACAGGAAATAGTGGAAAAATCACGTTGGAAGTTGGAACCAGCGAGTTTTTAATCGTGATATCAGCAAAAAGGTTTTCATGAAATGTTGTGGTACTCTGAAGATCATAAGTGGTTTATGTTTGCATGCTTTAGTGATGTCTACAAGATCCAAGAGGGTATCGGTGACAAGGCGGGGATGCTGATCCAGGCCTACACCACCTTCTTGGCGTCCTTCGTCATTGGCTTCACCAAAGGCTGGAAGCTCACTCTTGTCATCCTGGCTGTGAGCCCTGCACTGGGCGTTTCCGCCGCACTTTTCAGCAAGGTATAGGTTCAAAGTGTCTGTTTCTCGATCTTTCTGCCTTTCTCTTTCTATCCACATATTTCCACGTCGATCGTCAGAATACAGGCTCCTGCCGGCACTAGCGATGTCATTGTTTCCTTCTCGTCTGATCAGGTGCTGACGAGCTTCACCAGTAAAGAGCAGACGGCATACGCCAAAGCAGGAGCTGTCGCAGAAGAGGTGCTCTCTGCCATCAGGACTGTGTTTGCTTTCAGTGGTCAGGACAGAGAGATCAAGAGGTGTGTGTACACTGTGTTGTACAGTATCTGTACGTTCACATAGCTTGGACACACTAAATGTGACCCCTTCTCTGCGCTGCGACGCCGTGTCTGTAAACACACCTGTCGCTTGCCACGGCGCTGTAAAACCACAAACATTGTGGTAACAACTCATTTCTATTTCTGTGATTATTTTCAACTGAACAAAGAAAAACATCTGTGAATGGCAAATTATGTATATTTTTCCATCAAGTGCTCATAGTCCTATGAAAAGCTCCCATAAAGACGGCAACCGATCAAAGTCCATTCAAAAATGTTTTCTTCAGTTGATAATGCAACTTTTGTCTTTGTCAAAGGCTCCTGTTGTCCTGTAGTCTAATTTCTATTCCAACTTTGCTTTCCCTAGAAGTAGCACTCATACTTGTGTCTGTGTGTGTTGCACCACAGATATCAGAAGAACTTGGAAGATGCTAAGAAGATGGGAATTAAGAAGGCGATCTCTGCGAACATTTCCATGGGTTTCACCTTCTTGATGATCTACCTGTCCTATGCCCTGGCCTTCTGGTACGGCAGTACACTCATCCTGAGTATGGAGTACACCATTGGGAATGTGCTCACCGTGAGTAATGACCAAATCTATAATTATTATTTCCAACATTTAACATAAAGGAGATTTTGAAAGATAAGTCTAGTGCAGCTAAAACCGATGAGTGTGTGTGTGTGTGTGTGTGTGTGTGTGTGTGTGTATATGTGTGTGTCTTCAGGTTTTCTTTGTTGTGCTTATCGGAGCGTTCACGATGGGACAGTCCTCTGCCAACATCCAGACTTTTTCCAGTGCCCGGGGAGCTGCACACAAAGTGTACAGCATCATTGATCATGTAAGGAATTTTACATTTTCTACTCAAAGTATTTAGATTTTCCTCAACAGAAAATACCACTCTCCTTTTTTTTTATTAATCTCCTTGCTGCTGGACACTTGTCAGTTTGTATTACTTAACATGCACTGCTGTACTCTGGCGCTGTGGGAAGTCACTGATGCAGCCAACAACCTGGAGTCAGTAATGAGGGTTTTTTGCTCTAATTTGACCACATGCTGTGTGAACGAAGATCGTAGGTCATCCGGTCGATAAGCCACACCCGGGACTCGCCCCCCTCCTGAACTTTTTGTGAATCAACTTCCACTGAAAAATTGTTTCAAAGAGTTCAAACTTGAGCAATGTGATTTATAAGAATTTCATATTAAGATACAAACCAGTTTTGCACCATCATCATGAGAGAATCTCTATGAATTTCATATTAAGATACAAACCAGTTTTGCACCATCATCATGAGAGAACCTCTATGAATTTCATAATAAGATACAAACCAGTTTTGCACCATCATCATGAGAGAACCTCTATGAATTTCATAATAAGATACAAACCAGTTTTGCACCATCTTGCATGCACCATCATCATGAGAGAACCTCTATGAAACCTCTATGAAACTGTAGCAGGACAGAACATTATTTTAAATGTGAAGCACTTTTGCTCATATGAAAAAGTGCTTCATATTTGCTTTTCATTTTATTTTTCATTTTGCTTTTCATTTTATTTTTGATTTCATGTTGTGTCTCTCTCTATGTGTTTTGCTTTTGTCTTTTTTTCGTGAATAACTTTGTGACATCAAACTTTTTGAAACACTGTAGAACCAGAGCTGTGTGTGTGTGTGTGTGTGTGTGTGTGTGTGTGTGTGTGTGTCTGTGTGTCTCTGTGTCTGTGTGTCTGTTTGTGTGTGTGTTAATGCACCGAAACAAGCGGTGAAAACACAAAGAGCTGTAGAAATAAACATTTGCCTCATTCGATACACTCAGTCTAACCTGGAGGGCTCACAGCCTTCCTCCCATTGTCTTATGATAATAATCAGGCTCTGTATCCCACTGTGTCTAAACTACAAACCAAAAAGGAGCTGAATTTTTGAAGTGAACGGAAAAAATTGTTGACTCTCGTCTCAACAGAATCCGAGCATTGACAGCTTTTCGGAGGGCGGCTTCAAGCCCGACTCCATCAGAGGAAACGTGGAGTTCAGGAACATTCACTTCAGTTACCCCTCGAGACCGGAAGCAAAAGTAGGTTCCCCACAGACAATTACAGACATTACGTTGCATTGAACTGTATCTCTTGACTAATGTTATCATTTGTAGATATTAAACAACATGTCTCTGAGCGTGAAGAGTGGACAGACCATAGCCTTAGTGGGAAGCAGTGGCTGCGGTAAAAGCACCACGATCCAGCTGCTGCAGCGGTTCTACGATCCCCTGGAAGGATCCGTAAGTGATATTTCTTAAACATATCATTCAAAGGATTGATTCAATATTTGTCATCATATCCAGTCTGACTTCAAAGAGTACTGACTTAGAATCACACTCCAATAACCTAGAAAAAAAAGAGGCTAAAATCTTGTTTGGTAACGATGTGTAAAAAAAAATCGGACACTATTCCTTTAACAATAAGAGAAGAATTACTTTTTTCAAACATGCATAGATTAGAATTAATTGCTGCACCTGTTACATCCCCGGTGGTAGGTGTGTGTTGATGGTCACGACATCCGATCTCTCAACGTCCGCTACCTGAGGGAGATGATCGGCGTGGTGAGCCAGGAGCCCATCCTCTTTGCCACCACCATCGCAGAGAACATCCGATACGGCCGCCTCGACGTGACGCAGCAGCAGATCGAACAGGCTGCCAAGGAGGCCAACGCTTACGACTTCATTATGAACCTTCCCAATGTATGAATGTGTTCAAGACTCCCCGTTGTCTGTCCTTATCGACAACTCTGTCCACCACTCGCTAACGCCGAGCCTCTTACCTCTGAGCAGAAGTTTGAGACGCAGGTCGGAGACCGGGGGACTCAGATGAGTGGGGGACAGAAGCAGAGGATTGCGATCGCTCGAGCTCTAGCCCGCAACCCCAAAATCCTTCTGCTGGACGAGGCCACGTCTGCTCTCGATGCTGAGAGCGAGACCATTGTGCAGGCGGCACTCGACAAGGTACAAACAGCTTCTAAGCAATGCAATTAAACTACATCTCGTGTAAATTAGAATATGTGGTTTTACTAAGAGCAGTAATCCCAAGTACAACTTCAGCATGGTTGTTGCCTTATCGTAGCTTGTGGTTTTGAAAACATGCCATTTGCAAACATGTCGCACATAAATACACATTTTAGCTTCCTCCTGTAAATCGAATCTTTGCGTGCAGGTCCGACTGGGTCGCACCACCATAGTCGTGGCTCATCGCCTCTCAACCATCAGAAACGTGGACGTCATCGCTGGTTTTCAGAAGGGTGAAATCGCAGAGGTGGGGACACACAGCCAGCTGATGGAAAAACACGGAATCTACCATACGCTGGTCACCACGCAGGTAACACACACACTCACTCGCATGTGCGCATAATTAGGTTGGACTCTAAACCTAATTTTCTAACTGCTCTGTCCTTCATATTGATTGCGTCTGTCGTTTCCTCCCCTCTCTCCCGACTGCAGACGTTTCAGAAAGCCGAGGCGGGGGAGGAGGCGCAGTGTGAGCCGTCTGCAGAAGAGAAGAGCCCGTTGGTCAAATCCCTCAGTGAGTCCACGCCATACAGGAGGAAGTCCATGAGAGGCTCCTCCGTCTCTGCCTCAGAGAGAGGGAAAGAGGAGAAAGGGAAGTCTGATAATGACAAGGACGAGACCGAGGAGGTGAGACTATAAAGGGACACAGCCGCACTGTCCCCCCTCCCCTTTGTTTTCTTTTGTCCTTGCTATGGAACCCATAACTTTGTGGGGGCTGAATGTTTACGGTGATTTCTAATCAGCGGTGGTCAAACTTTTTTTTTTGAATATCTTCCCAAAGAAAAAGGACTGAGAGGCAGACAAAAAGAAAACGTGACTCGACTCTCTCTCTTCCACTTCCTGCAGGATGAAGACGTGCCCCCTGTGTCCTTCCTGAAAGTGTTGCGTCTCAACCTCCCCGAGTGGCCGTACATTGTGGTGGGGACCATCTGTGCCGTCATCAACGGCGCGATGCAGCCAGCGTTCGCCATCATCTTCTCCAAGATCATCACTGTAGGTTACTCTTAGTGTCTGCACACCATGAAAGTTGGTTACATCATTTATCAGATTTTGTAGAACGCTACCAATGAGATATCCTTCTCTTCTCTCAGGTGTTCGCAGAGCCAGATCAAGAGATTGTCAGGCAAAGATCCACTCTATTTTCCCTCTTGTTTGCTGCTATCGGAGGTGTATCATTTGTCACCATGTTCCTACAGGTATGCATGTTCAACACGCTATACTGTACTATAACCATATATGTCTTAACTGAAAAATAACTTTGGTTAAAAAGTGAGCTGTTGTTATAGTGAAAGTCTATGAAAATTCTGGCACTCAAGTTGCATTGTTGTCATCATCATACAAATGAAACCAATCAACATCATTTTACAATCAGTTTTAAATTGTACCTTTAATGTGAACTCATCAAATGTAAGTTTTGTCACTTGAAATCTGCATGTCCATCTCTCACCAGCGCCCAACACCAGACTTTTTAGCCAATACAGGTGTTTTTATGATTTACGTACATAGGTTTTGAATGCCTGTCACGCCAGATCCATCTTCATTGCTTTACATTACAATGCAAATATTGGAAAGAGGTGTCAAGGTGTTGTTTAAACGCTGAGCAGCGTCCATGGTTTTTTTTCCCAAATTCCTACCTCAAGGCACATGAACACACCGAGGTCGGAACAGCGACTTCACAACTCGGGAAATTAAACCGTCTGAGGAGCAAGTGAATGCACAATTTACAACAGAGGCTCATAGTGTGATATCAAGTGATGTTAGGTGTAACCAGCACATACAATGCACACAACAAAAGAGTGGTACAGATTAAACATGTGCAGGTGACGGGACAGTTATAATATCCTCTCTCTGTATATATATATTTTTTTTTTACAGGGTTTCTGTTTTGGCAAATCTGGAGAGATTCTGACCCTCAAACTGAGACTTGGGGCCTTCAAGGCCATGATGAGACAGGTGCGTGCAAGAAACAGTCGGTACCAACGGGTCAACAATGTAATAATGTAATGACTGTAATGTAATATATGTGGCTCTGTTGGAGAAAAAGCTGATTTAATATTAAGTAATTCATATTTAATGTTATAGAGAAACAAGGTTTTCTCACGAGTCTTTTTGCCTAAGTTAACTGTTATGGTTTGCTTAACCCAAAAGCAGGCAAACTGGCACGGCACGTTGTGAAAAACAGACAGTTTGATTAACCAAGGCTCACCGTCTTAGTTGGTGGCACGCAGACAAACGGAAACTCCAGACTCAGACGCAAAACTTAAAGACGTGGAGTCACAAAACTGAGGAAGTGTAACTGACAAAGACAAAAGGGAAGCACAGAGACTATAAACACTCACAGGGACGGGAGACGGTGGGACACAGGTGTGACACGTCAGGGCAGGTACAGACAACCGCAAGGGAAGGAAACGGGACAAAGACAGGAAGGTAAACATACACAGACACACAAAGAAGGTCATTTTAACTGAGAGACAAGTACAAATTCCATAAATTTAAAAAAAAGAAAAGAAAAAAGGTTTCACAAAGTAAATCGAAATCCATTTCAGACATATCCAAAATGTCCGACAAAAGTTCTTGTCACAGGCAAAATCGTGACACTATTATTTTTTTTTCCTTGGCCAATGAAAAAAAAGTTTATCACAGTTGTTGTTGTTTTTTGTAGGACCTTGGCTGGTATGACAACAGCAAAAACAGTGTTGGAGCGCTCACCACGAGACTGGCCACAGACGCTGCCCAAGTACAAGGGGTAAGTCTCACCAGTGGCTGAGCACACCGACCGCCACTGTGAATCTCCGGATCAAACCAGTGATCTGATCGTCCGCTGTGTTGCCACCTCCCACCTCTGCTCAGGCCACAGGAGTACGCATGGCCACGCTGGCACAGAACGTTGCCAACTTGGGCACCAGTCTGATCATCTCCTTCATATATGGCTGGGAGCTGACGTTGCTCATCCTGGCTGTTGTGCCCGCCATGGCATTGGCTGGAGCCGTGGAGATGAAGATGCTCACTGGACACGCTGCCGAGGACAAGAAGGAGCTGGAGAAGGCTGGAAAGGCAAGGATTCAGTGCCAGAGCAAGACTCACAAGAAATGTCCCTTTCTAAAATTTTCCTAAGGAGAAAACGCCGACCTTGTGATGTATACTAGATATAAGATATAACGTTACGTGTGTTGTGTCCCTACAGATTGCTACAGAGGCTATCGAGAATATCCGTACTGTCGCTTCTCTTGCCAGAGAACCAAAGTTTGAGTCTTTGTATCAGGAAAACCTCAAAGTACCATATAAGTATGAGGATTTTGTTAAATAACAGATGCACAATTTACATAAGATCCATGAACAACAGTTCAAGCATGTGTCAAAGACTGACCTTTTTTCTCTCATTCTCTGTTCAGGAACTCTCTGAAAAAGGCCCATGTGTACGGCATCACCTTCTCCTTCTCCCAGGCCATGATCTACTTTGCTTACGCCGCCTGTTTCCGATTTGGAGCTTGGCTTATTGAGACAGGAAGGATGGACGTTGAGGCCGTATTCCTGTGAGTAAATGTTGCCTTGTCTCTTAATCAGGACATGCATACAAGCAAGAGGACATTTTAGTTTGTGATGAAGAAGATGCCCAACAGTTTGTGTGCACTACTAGATTACAGCATGTTACATCAGACCACAGCTTTCCTGCTGGGACGAGTGACTGTTTAATCCGGCTTTTAATCATTAACCTGCACTGAAGCATGTGAGAAGCAGCTTCACCTTTACCTTTGGTGTTCAAATCAGTTATGATGTGAGTTATAGGACGGTGATATGTAATTCATTGTCACGGCTGGGAGGAGCCTCTCCCCCTCGTTTGTTTTAATCACAAAGAACCGCTACACAAAGACGTAGGCCGGATTTCATCACAGCCGGAGCTTCTGGTGGACTGTAAAACTATAAAACATGTGGTTATTACTCTTCACCCTCTCGGAGCATTTTATATAAACACATGTAACACTTCTAAACCCTCGATGCGTTTGGCATCACTCAATATTAAAAATGACGTAGCTTATATGGAAACAAGTAGATGCAGAATACAGTACGTGATATAAAATGTCATTCATCAATTTGAATTCCTCTACCAGTGTGATCTCGGCTGTTCTGTACGGCGCCATGGCAATAGGAGAGGCCAATTCCTTCGCCCCCAACTACGCTAAGGCCAAAATATCAGCCTCACACCTCATGATGCTGATGGACAGAGAGCCCGACATCGACAATCTTTCACAGGAAGGAACAACACCGGTGCGTTTACACAAATAGATTCTCACATGCACAAAACTTAAATCAAAGCTCTTTTTTGTGCGTGCTCACATGTATCGCTCTTTTTGCCTCATCCCCTAAAATCTAGGACAAGTTCTATGGCAACGTGCACTTTGAGCGTGTCAAGTTTAACTACCCTTCGCGGTCTGACGTGCCCGTACTCCAAGGGCTGGATCTGAATGTGAAGAAGGGAGAGACGCTGGCCCTGGTGGGGAGCAGCGGCTGTGGAAAGAGCACCATCATCCAGCTGCTGGAGAGGTTCTATGACCCCGCCGAAGGGAGAGTGGTGAGAAGACAGATAACACGCCTCATGCCTCTTCACCTACTGTCATTCAGATAGTGGTTAGCCGGCCGGAGTATTTATGGCTACTTTACAACAGAGCACTGATGACACAGGGTCATTATGAGGCCTGTGTAGCGTGCGATACTCTCTGCATAGCAATAACCAGTTCATGTTATCTTGATGGGCCCACTGCTGTTGCTGACAGTCCTGTGAGACAGTAAAGAATCATATTTATTGCTATCTCCCATGTTATTGCAGTAGAGCCGTCACTGTCATCTTCTGTCACAACATGAATATTAAGTTTTTCAAAATATAATATTTATTTCTAAATTTCCACCTACTGTGATTTGGCATTGCTCTCAGATAATTATCCTCTGACTCTCCCCTCAGCTCTACATAGCATTTTAGCGTCTTTCAGCTTATTGTTTTGTTTTTTCCAGCCGCAACCTTGACTGTTATAGTTCAGTGTCAATGCTCTAATTAAAGAGAAATTAAAATCCCTGAAACCAATGTACAGTATATAGGTATTTTGTAGTGTTGTTGATTGATTTATTTCCAAATCTTAACATTTAAGTTCAAATGGTTTGAATTTTTGAATGTGGAGCATTTAGCAGCTAAAGACGATATTTCCCTAAGGTGAAAATGGAGATCAAAACAAGATACAAGAGTAATATTACATTCACACGCTGCAAAAATACTTAAGAAACAACTTCAATTGGTAACTCACAAATAAATGAACTTTTTTCAACTTAATGTTTACAAGTTAACAAGTCAAGACAATTGGACAAAAACTGAATTCATTTGTTTGTTACCAATTGAAGTAATTAATTCAAGTTGGTCAAAAGTTTTTTCTATTTTCAGTGCAATGTGGCCAGAAGCACAACTCCATACGGAGGCTAATGATCGGCTGTCGACTTACTAGTTGTCCCACATGACCTCTGTGTACCAGATTGTCAAATCATATATAAAAAATAAAAAAAATCAAGCCCCTGCACTCCTAATGCAATCATTTCTGCTGCCATTTTCCCCTTCAGGTGCTGGACAGTGTAAATGTAAAAGACCTGAATATCCACTGGTTGAGATCCCACATAGGCATCGTATCCCAGGAGCCCCTGCTGTTCGACTGCACTTTAGCCGAAAACATCGCCTACGGAGACAACACCCGCACTGTAACCCTGAAGGAGATTGAGGCAGCTGCCAAGGCGGCCAACATTCACAACTTCATACAGGAGCTGCCACAGGTAACCCCTACCCCTGTCTGTTACTGGGCCGGGGATAATAAACCAACAACAGAGTATGAGGACCCTTTTGAAGAAGAAAAAAAAGTCATAATTGAGATCATAATCTTGAAACAAGAACATTTTAGATTGATGAGGAAAAAGTCATAATATTAAAAGAATAAACAGGGAAGATGAATCACTCTTTATCAGAATAGACATAGTTTCTTGCACAATCTTTTCAAAGTCCTGATGCTCATGATAATGTGGCAGTGGTTTGCCAAAAGTTTTGTATTTCATTATTTGTGAAACCAGTACTGTAACTTGAGATGCTCCTCATTCCTCATTTTAACACAGGAGACAGACTTTGTCTCGAAAGAGTTACGACTGTATTAATCACTAAATTATAACTTTATTCTTCTGTTATTGCAGTTCTTTTTTTTCTAGAATTACGAATTTATTCTGGAAATAAAAAAAAACAAATAAAACACAAGAGTTTTTGACTGTAGGCCTTTTCCACAGATGACGTGTTGACATGGTACGGTAAGAAAAGCACGGTTGTAAATAATTAAATGACTGACGGCTGAATTCCACTCGGCTGCTTCCGTTACATCGTCCCGTTGTCGTACAGTTCACGTTGATCACTGTCCCGCTGTCAAGGACTTACGGAGACACGTGAAGTGAACAGAGCAACATTGTTAATGCGTTCAACAATAACACGTGTGCGTTACCTACCACGACATGTCAAAAGGTTGCTAGTCAAAGGCCGCCAGTTAGTTAGTTATTTAGACTCATTTGTCCCTGGGACAAATTCATATTCCCTTTATCCATTTAAAGAATCATTCACTCTAATTATAAAAGGACCGTTTGAGCTGTATTTTTGTAGTAATGTCTGTGTCTGTTTACACTGAGGGTTGTAGTGTACACAGAACAAAAAAAGGATCTATCCTTTCAGAAGACGAGTCTGTTAGATAACCCACAGAACACGGTGTCAACAGTTCACATAAGGACCTTTGGTAAAACTTTATTTTAGGAGCCTATAAAACTGTGTCAGAGGTAAAATTATATTGATATACAGTGTTCAAATGTGTACATTTTTAATCAATTGATTTAAATCAACAGTTCTTGTAACCTGGAGAAAAAAGTTTCCAATGATTAGTAAATAAATTATGAATTTTAACTTGGAATATCAGACACTTCCTCTCAGTTTACTAATATATTCAACAAAATTTTTCCAACCAAAAGAACAAGCACTGACCCGTGAAGAAAGAAAAAAAACGTTACCAAAACATTTTGTCAGTAGAAAGTATTTACAATGAAAACTGCTCACGGTGAAATGAGTGGATTACAGGATCCTTCTGTCTTTATTTTTGAATACTCAACATTATGTGGCCTCTCTCCCTCTTTGTATGAGCAGAAGTACGACACTCAGGCAGGTGACAAGGGAACGCAGCTGTCGGGCGGACAGAAGCAGCGAATAGCCATAGCCCGGGCCATCCTACGCAACCCAACGGTGTTGCTGCTGGACGAGGCCACGTCGGCACTCGACACTGAGAGCGAAAAGGTGAGTGGCTCTTTCCCACAAGGGATGCTGGCACCAGTGTGAGTGAGAGTGAATGAGAAGATGGGATTTACAAAAAAAGCTAAACGGGGAAAAAAGAAGAAGCATTTAGCTGAAAATGTATTTCGATTCACCCGGTAAATATGAAGAAAAGGAAACAAGTGGACGTGTTCAAATCGATAGAGAAAGTGGATGTGACAACAAAAACAGAAAACGGTCCTCCTGTCGTCTCTGCAGGTGGTGCAGGAGGCGCTGGACCAGGCCAGCAAGGGCCGGACGTGCATCGTGGTGGCCCACCGGCTGTCCACCATCCAAAACGCCGACCGCATCGCCGTCCTGCAGGGAGGAGTCGTGGTCGAACAGGGGACACATCAACAGCTGCTGGCCAAGAAGGGAGTCTACTACATGCTGGTCACTACACAGTTGGGCCACGGGAGGGAATGAGAGAGGACAGGGAGAGCACACAGGGAACAATTCCACACAGACTATTTTTTAATCAACAAGACCTTTCAGCCAGAAGACCCAACATCTGCACTACTGTTCATTCGTTTTCGACTTTATGATTATTTTATACAGAAAAGTGTTTTTTTTTGAATTCCATTTAGCCGCATCAGTTTCAGGGTGCTGGTGTTGTTCAGGCAGTCTCACTCTCACTGAGACACTTTACCGGTGACACGTTTCCCTGTGATGACAAGTTGAAATGTGTGCTTTGAAAAAGGCCTTCTGCCTTGAACTCCTGTTTTCTTTATTCTTGTTTGTCGTAAACTGGGACTCGTTGATGGCCTCGTCCCTTTATGTCCACTGGACATCAACAAACAACAGTTTTTTTTCGTGCCACCTACTGTGACCAAAAATACCTAATACCAAATATGTAGTGATTACAGCCAACAACTCACTGGATTTGTGAAGCACTGATATTTATGATCAACCTGTGTTCTACAGTTAATGTATTTGAGAAAATGATTTGTATTTAAATACGTAATTGTGTAGTTTATGAATGTTCTACAGTCTTGTTACTTATGGAGCAGAAGTGCCTGAGCTGTCAAAGCATTGAAAATGTTTCATTCACAGCCCTGAGCAATTTGTATGAATCTTCATCCACACACTTTTTATTTCTTATTCTTTTTAATTCTTATTTTGTATGTACAAAATGCATATAATTACTTAGAATCTTTTTGGAGGATATGCTTATATATTAAAGTTTAATACGCAAATATTGAACCATTGCCTCAATCATTAAACTGCTTTTTTCAGTATTTAAATCAAGATTTAAAAATAATATTGAGCTGCTTTCATTCAGGTAATTGAAAGACGAACAATTGTATTCACACTCGACCATTTATAAAAGTTAAGTCAACAGTCACAGTCAGATTACAGGTTAGTTTAAGGCTTTAAATACAGCAGAAATGGGAAAATCGGAGGAAGATTTTTGAGGTACAGTCCTGTTTTTCAGCCTTTATCCGAATATGAGCTTCGTGAATATTCAGTCTTAAACCTGACAGACATTAAAACACAAAAGGAAAACTGCATAGTGCTCAGGACACAAGGTTCAGTGGCCAAGTTAAGAATGGAGGGGAACTTTTAGTTTTCAAAAAGCTGAAATAAGATTTGAATTATTTCCACCTTTTGAGTAAGGAAATACAAACTGTGGTGAAACTGTTTTGGGTTTTTTTAATAAAAAATGACAGATTTGAAATACTGTGAACATATTATGTGGCAAATGGACCTTAAGTGATGTATATGTATGATTTAAGTCACTGCCCACACAGTTATTGCACCAATCAAATTCTCGTTTTGAAATCTTCAAACGTTTGCCTCCTGGAAAACACGAATTAAAAAAATAACTTTGATTTCTTCTTTTTGTTTAGTACAATTTTGACCATTTAAGTACACGTTTCAGACTTAGGATATTTTCTGATTTCTTAACAAAAGAGATTATTGTCCAACTTATAACACTCTTAAGAGAACAGAGTGCTCTTGTTGCAGATTTCTGTGGATTTTCATTGGAAGACTAATCTAGAAACTAAAACAAGGCGAGTCCACTTTATTACTTGATTTATTTTCTATCAAATTTATTTTTGTGGATTTGATTGCAATGCCCTTATTATATCACAGTAGAGTCTAAGGCCAAGAGTCAGAGCAGCCAGCAGTTATTTTCCACGAGTCTCCACCTTCGAACATCCTCGGCTTCTGTGAAATCGTTACCCACCTGGGGCAAACATCATCAGCTCAGCTTAAAAATGGATTAACAGAGTCAACATTTACATTTAAACATTCTATACTGTACTGACAATCAGGAAAAAATATAGATTGAACTAATATCACCTAGAGGTACTGATTCTGTGATTCTGTGCCTTTGCATTGATCTGTGCTGACAATAAACATGACTATCGCTTGTTATTGATTATTAGCTGAGGGTTTGTGAACTGTAAGTGCATTAATGCTCAAACAGAGACACAGGGGTAAAAGGCAAACATGTAAATTAGCTTATGTTCAGCTCCACCATCCTTTTATAGCTGAGATGTGGTGGCCAGGTGAAGCATCTCGTGCAGGGAGCTACAGAAGATGTTGAAAAGGGACTGCGCATCTGTTTCATGGCAGGATTTCCACGCCGAGATGGAGATCACAATCCTTGAGGGAATAAAGAGAGCGTGGATTAAATCACAGCTGCAGAAATGTTGTCTCAAAAAAACATCTGCAAAGAACCCCAATAAAAACAGCATCAGGAAATTATAAAACTGTATATAAAACCATACAATGGTGACAACTGCATTAAGTAGCCGTTTTTTTCTGATGAGGAGGCCGTTCATCCCACGTGTCAAAGGTCTTAACATTTTATATAGCTCGATTTAAGCTTTAACATTCCACAAAGAAATCACGAGCAGAATGTTTTCAGAATATGTTTATGTTTTGTCCGTTTCACCTGTCATCTCTGATGCGGTAGAAGAAGCCATAGCCCTGGTGCACCATGGGAGCCACAGCCCCCAGAACTGTGGTGTAGCCCACCAGGCTGGACGACAGCACAAAGTTCCCACCACCACCACTGCAGACACAAACACAACCCTGTTACAGACTTGGTACAGAACGCTTGATAAGATCTGTATCGCAATTCAGTTTCTCAAACTGACCTTTTTTCTTTTTCTTTTCTTTAATTTACCATATCTTAAAGGCTAATAGCAATATTTGAGATTATTGAAAAATATATAATAATCGATATTTATTGTTTAAACAAACGCTTAGCATTGAGTAATATTTTGGCACTGATTCCTCAAATGTGGTGGTTAAAGTGTCATGAAAAAAGGCAACATGTCTTATTATCTTTACTAAGATGACAGTTCCACTAAATATACAATGACAGGAGAAATCTGAAAAGAAAGAATTCACTAGAAATTAAAACATAACACATACTACAAATGTGTACATAACACTTCTTGAAAAAGAACATGAATAAAATGCATATTTTTCAGATGAATTATGAAAAGTAAAAATTAAATACAGCCTCTAAAACATTTTACTTGAACATACGTGCCTCTACAGACACACTGTGATAATATCAGGTGACCATGGGGGACCTCTTAAAATATATCTTGCTTCTGTTTGACTATTTCAAACAGCAGATATTTTTGACAAGAAAAACACACAGGTAATTATAAAACATCAGTTTCAGTTGTGTCCGTTGGCTCCCTGTCGTGACGTACTGGATGGGTTTTCCTGCTACACCGATTTAAAATATATGTTGTGAGCAAAGGCTTATTAAAAGTAATGATGAAACAGCTTTTCATGAGCATTTATCATTAGTAAGTCAAGTCATTTTATATAACAATCCACAGTACCTCCTTGAGTAGAGGGGATCCATGAAGAGTTCTGGAGTGGGGCGTCCCTCTTCTTTGGCAATAAGATACAGGCCGAGGAGATGCCTGTCAAAACCTGGCAACAGTGTCACGAAATAGCAGGAGCTGATATTAAAAATACTGTTCTTAAAGGTTCACAAATATTCTCCAGTAACTTAGTACAACTCTCGTCTTGGACCTTGGTTTTGTTTAATATAGCTGTGCAACTTCACACAAAGTGACGATAAAATGAAAATAAATTCCATCAATAGAAAAATGTGACCTGCTTACAAACTATTTAACAGTGATATGTACAAATATTAGCAACAAAAACCTTTTCCCTCCTGGGCTTCGTCCATTAGCTCGTTGTGTCGACTGAAGGCCAGCAGCATGGCTTTCCTCCTGGCATTAACCTGAGGGGGGGGAGATATACTCAAAAGTCAAATAAGCAAAGACTGACTGACTCCACCTATTACCTGTGTGAGATATACACACACTCACATCACATGTGGGGTCCATCATTGTTTGACACCAGCTCACAGCCTCCCGAGTGCAGGGTCGCATCGTGTCCGTCCTGCCGTGGTAGAACTTGCGAGTCATTGCAGTCTCATAGCAACTACCTGGCCTGAGAGAGCAACGGAGAAAGATGCAGATTCATTCTCTTCATTCACTTCAAATATCACTTTGATGCAAACTTTATCCCGGTCCTCACCTTTTGTGCATCCTGTAGTAGGCCCACTGCATTGCCAGTTGGACAAAGGTGTCAGGATGCAGCTTTTTCTGTTTGATGACGGCTTTTCCAAACGCAGTGAAGGCGTAACACACCACCTGCAGGTCCGCCGCCTGCATAAACCACAGACGTCAAACAGCTCTGACTGAAGGACAGGTCATTTTGTATCAGGTGTTTTTCCGTAGCTTGGTGTTTAATAGTGACTCACCGACTCCAGGTATTGCTGTTTGGCGTGGCTGATGTCAATCAGCACTTTGTCGTCCACCGTGAACACCAGCTCCTCAGGAACGGCCATGGGTCTGACCGTGTCAGAGCCCTGGAAATAGTATTGACATCGACATGTGAAAAGTGGCAGGATACATTTAAAATCACTAATGAGAATTTTTAATAATTGTCAAGTTTACCTTCCATTTGCCTTCTGAAGCTTTGATTTGCTGGTCCAAATACCAACACATAGACACCAGAACCATGGCATCATATGGTGCATGCTGTAAAAACAAATTATACAAGTTTTTTTTTTTAAATTTCTTTAACAACCATGTTTTGAAGTTTTAACATAATTATCACATGATGATTATTGAGAGCATATGTAAAACTTCATGTTTATCAGTGCGACCATGGTATTGTTAAGTTCAATTTTAAATGAACATAATATGAAAGATGATATGAAACAATCTTATCTTGGAGGAACTTAGCCTGCAGTGCGCACACACACTAGCAGACAGCAGCACAACAACGTGACATGTTTTTACACTGAAAGCTTCGGTTTATATTACTGACAAATTATTACCAAGTTAGTCCCCCAATTCTGAATTCCCCACAACATTGACCTAAAGTAAACTTGTTTTGTGTTTGAAGTGTTTCCCCCTTTTCACAGCAAGTTTCTTGCCATGTTCTAGACACAACTGATCTGCAACCAGGTTTGCCTCAGCACTCTTCTAAAACCAAAGTATGACCAGGCTTTAGACTTCTCCAGAGCGCTTTGACTACCTCCATGTTTTCACTGCAAACACGTTGCATGTGGCGAACTTGATGCTGGACAGACAGCGAGTTTTCAAAGCAAGGTAAAGTAACACTTTCAGTGAAACTGGTAACAAAATTCTTCCCTATCTACATTCTTGCACAATCTTTACACTCATCTAAATATGACACACTCAGACTCACGTCACAGGTGGATCCAAATGTGCCGTCTGAGAACACGATCGAATTGTACGATTTGTCTCCCCAGCGGATGGTGGCGTTGCCTTTAACTGCTTCTCGGGTCACCTGTGTTCAGAACGACAGAGATGCAAAATCAGACACACGTATCTTTACCTGTGGCAAGAGCAGGATTTATACAGCGACACGTGGTGTCATAAATAATTCGAATTACGTTTGTGTAGTTCTCTGGAGTGGAGTAGGGTTTGGTTTCATCCAGTGCTATGACGAACAGGCTGCTCTGGATGGTTTCCAGGATGGTTTTGTTGTGAGGATCGATGCTTATTAGATGCTCCCTGGCCTGGAGACGCAATAAACGGAGTAATGTGACAGATAAATGCTGACTGTCCTGATCCTCACTTGTGCTTCTGTTACATGAGAATTATTATTTTTTCATAAATATAATCCACAGTCTGTGTTACACCTTTATTCACCAAGATATCTCCACCCTCACCTTGGCCCAGCGGGTCCTCTCCTCTGTGGTGAGAGCAGACAGTCCGTGTCCCTCCGGCTCTCCCTCACAGCGCTCCTTCACATAGCTCAGCTGCCTGCACACATTCACAGGCAAAGAAAATATAACATGGCAAGAAAACTGCAAGTGCAACTGCAAACTCCAGTTGAAATTTGACTCCCTAGAGAAGGCTTTATGCCGACACGCGTCGGACTTTGGGTTTAGCATGACCATGATGATAAAGACAGTTTAATTGTTCAAAGGGAAAATGCACACAACAATGTAACAATATCAACTCCATGTGGAGTACCTGTTGTATAGGTATGAAGTGTGTACTATGTAAGAACATAAAAACATCTAACTTCTCTTATCATGTTTCTCTTACTTTCCTATTAGGAGGAACTAAAACACGAGGAGGTACAAGTTAGAAGAGCGCGGGACAACAGGCTCCCATTGTTTGCCCTCTAAAGATACTTTAAGATGTAACGTCCTCTTTGCTCTAATTTCTGGAACAGTTGAGTTAGCAGTGTAAGTGGAAACCCATCCGTGGCTGCAAGCCCTCAACAGGAAGTTTGTGCTCTTGGGTACTAGAAGTCATATTTGGGTTTTGTTCTTGGGAGGGTCTGTACCTGTGTGTTTTACCAACCTGAGAATTTCTGGAGGAGTGAGGATTTGTCCGTCACATAGCGCGTCAAATGTGAAGATCCGTCCACGACACATCGCAACTAAGTGGGAGGGACACGGACCCTCACGTTCTGTGACAGCAGAAAATGCCCATTACACAATGGTAATATGTAAACAGAGGTGTGGTAGTGTTCATACAGGCGCACCTGAAGGTTACAGATAAGAGCCACGTTTATACTACCTGTCTTGAAGTAGTTAAAAATGGTGTCCTTCTTCACTCCAGGTACTTTGCAGGTGCAGAACAGCATTCGGAATTGGTCCATGTCTAATGCTGTTTTTCCAACTTTCTGAGGAGCCAGCTTCTCTCTGAAACATGCAGAGGGGAGATAAAAAAAATTATTAAAATTACACATTCATGTGACTTCGTGTAAAAAGTAGACAAAGCTCTGCTCAGCACACCTCAAAAACACAGCCTGTGAATGTGTGTGTGAGAATGTCTTACGTGCGCATAAGGTTCCAGTACTGTAGTGTATGCCATATGCTTATACTGGCCCTCTGCAGATAAACTCCCTCTGCGGGAGGCCAGCAGTGCTCAAGGTAGGGAGCCGGACCACCGAAGTTCACATTTAGCTGAGAGGGGATGCGGACCTCCAGATACGCTGTGTCTAGCCACCATTCTTCCAACTGGGGAAAAAAATAAAAATTAAAAAAAACAGTCAGGTAAGTTGTTCCCCCAGGACACATTTGTAAAACCATGCAGAGCAAGACATTTACAGCTGAGTTACACACCCAGTTCTTCTTTGTCTTGGCTCTATGCAGTAGTTTCTGGTGCAGCTCTTTGCCAAGACCCTCTTGGAATTTCCTCACAATGTCCACAGTCGCCTCAAACTCTTTCTCAGATGCAAATGGTTGAACTGTTGGCAACAGAAAATCAGTGAATCTGTGTTAGACTTTGAAAAAACCCAACCATTAAGTATATTCTGAAGTAAAAACTCTGATGTTAATATACAAAATCCTTACGTAGACAGTTAATACGAAAAATCATAGGATAATAGAACTGACCTATTTAATAAGGCATAAGAGTAGAAACATTAATCAAGCCTCTGTTCTTCTTCATGAAAATCTTCCAGCTGAGTTCGAAGTCAGTTGGAACACTACCATCATTATTATTTTTCTGTCTTAGCTAATGGTCTATTCCACTAGGAACCCGTTCCAAACAAGAGATAAGATAAAGGTTTTTCAAGGCTAGAGGGCAAAGTTACACAGTAAACCAAGGAAATCTTGGGTGATTACAAATCATACCTACTCTTCTAACAATCAGTTATCTCCCACTGGAGCAAAACATTTTGGATTAATCCTGGAAGGCTATTGATGCAGCAGAACATATGGACCAAAACCTGAAACACAATAAAGCTGAGTCGCAGCAGGTCGGACAGAGCCACTATCCTACCTGAATCCAGGTACTTGGAAAGGCTGCTCTGGAGCGACGGTACAGGCAGGGGAGGCAGGCTGCTCTGGTACTGGAAGGTTTGCTCCGGCAGAGACTCGGACAAAATATTCGCCATTTGTTCTCCCTGTAACACATGAAAATTGCGCTCCCATGAAACAGAGGCTGACGTTGCTTTGTATCACTGGTATGATGACAGAGTATGACTCGTTAGCAGGTTGCAGGATTTAAAGCTGATCCCATGGAGTTCTTCAGGCAAAACTAAATGTTGCTTTATTAATGCTGTCAAACGCAACACATGTAAGTATACAGTCTGTGAAATCTGTATGACATTGGAGATAAACATTTTAAACAAGATACTCGTGTTTAGTTCTATCTATCATTTTTCATTATTGATTCATCTGCCTTTTTTCTTCTAATTACTTGACGAATTGCTCAGTTAATAAAAAGGTCAGAAAACTGATAAATACGTCTGTTTTAATTTCACAATCCAGGGTGAAATCTTCAGATGTCTTGTTTTAACAGACCAACCTTCCAAAAAAGATAGAAAGAAGATCCCAAAGATGTTCAGCTCACTATCATGTATCATAAAGAAAAACAGCAAATCTCCTCATTTGAGAAGCTGAACTGGGAAACGGTTGACGACTTGACAAACAGCCTCAGATGAACCGTTTATTAAAATATAGCCGTTGATCGATTTTATGTCGGTCAACTATGAACGATCCACTTCAGGAACATTCAAACTAGCATTAAAACACCTGGCTGATTAATCAAACAGTCATTTGTTTAATCAATTCATAAAAATGTTTAAGCAAGCAAAATTCCAAACGGCCCCTGGTTTCATCCACTCACATGTGAGGAAATGCTGCTTTTCTCATTTCTTCTACATCTGAGGAAATGCAACACCTTCTGGTTTTGGACTTGAAATACATTTGCAGACCTGATCTTGGCCTCTGGTGGGCAATCATCACCATTTCCTCCTGACATTATGGACCAACGGAACGGTTTATCAAAACATAATAACCGACAGATTCATCAGTGGAGTCCGACCGATATGGATTTTTTGGTGTGTGTGTGTGTGTGTGTGTGTGTGTGAACCCCTTAGATGTCGTTATCAAACCTTTATGAGAAAAGAAATGTAATTGAGGCTTTATATATTAGTTTAACCATAAAATTACAAATGCAACCAAATAAATTGAATTTGAAATCAGAAAATAACATTCATTTTACCTATAATGTTAAGATAAATGCACATTTAAAGGCTCATATCGGTTGACATATGTCTGTGAAAGGCTAAAATCGGCAGATATTATCGGCCATCCGACACATCGGCCGGGCTCCATCAATCAGGTCGGAGCGTCGTTTTAACTGTAACTACGCGGCCACTGGTCGTTGAAACAAGAGCAAACCGGAAGCTCCTTCCACGGACGTTTCTCTGTCAGGCTGATCGCACATTAATCAAACAGGGGAACTAGCAAACAGAGCAGATCAGATCTTTACTGCGAACAGTCTGCTCAGCGTTCGAGGGGGAAACCCCGGAAAATGAAAATGTCTTCCGTTGCCATGTACAGCTTTATTTTGAAGGATCTACATTAAAAATAATCTCCATTAATAAAGTCCGTGTGCTGCGACCCGGAGGCTCGCTACACGCCGCCGGTGAGCAGAGACAACCCCTCCGGTTGAGAACCGACACACTGGTTCGGACTCTGAACGGTTCGAGCTACACGAGCTCACGTTAAGCGGTCGAGGTTGTATCAGCTGCTCTCGCCGTCGGTTCGCTGCTAATGCTACAACAACAACAATAACCACGACGACGTTCGATGTGAAAGGTTTAACTTTCTTAGAGAGCGTCCCATCTCTCCGTCGACCAGCTCACCTTCTTCGCGAGGTGCTGACTCCGGTGGTGTCGTCGCCCCCCGCTCCTCACCTTTACCCCAGTGATCCGCTGTCCCGCGGCCAGCACGGACCACTGCACTGCGCATGCGCCAGTGCGGTTGCGATTGACACGATGAGGTCAGTGTGCTGCCGAGGGCTTCGCATGGCTAAGTTTAGATTTATGAATACACAAGGATCACATTGTTCATATTAGAGTCTTTCTGTTTTGAATTCTTGTCAAAACCAAACAGTTCGTTTTCCCAGAAAAGAGAAAACTCAGAATAAAACCAAACACATCTTTCCAAAGGTTTTTAGTTGTGGGGGGCAATGCCAAAACAAGGTGCATCATTATCTCTGGGCATAAATGTTTGACTGTTTGTTTTTCATTGAAAATAAAAAAAAATAAAAATAGAATTGATGTATCTGCCTCTCCTCTATGGCCAGAGGTTTGTTTGCAGAAGTCAATATACCTTTGTGTACTTCTGGTCAAGCGAAATCATAAATGACAAGTCCATGTTCTCCCAATTTTTTTCTTAAAATAATCCTCATTGGGGCTTTAACTATCTATTTTCATAATTGATTAATCTGTCGATTATAAACTTGATTAATCGATTAGATGTTTGGTCCATAACTTGTCGTGGAATTGTGAAAAATGACGGTCGTGTTTCCCAAACACCAACATGATGTTGTGTTTTGTCCACAAACCATAGATATTTAGTTTACTGTCGTAGAGGAGCAAAGAAAAATATTTCACATTTAATAAGCTGAAAAAAGAGAATTTTTACGTCTTTTCTTTCATCAAAACTACTATGAACTGTTGCAGTTCTAACCCTCATATGCCCATTTTACATCAAAACAGGTTTGCTGGGTGTAATTAAGAGGTCCCTTCTTAGCACACTGCCAATGTTATTGATAGGAAACAAAAAGACAATCGATGTAACAGTCCTCTTTCTATGCAAAACTTCAGAGCTTGACCTCGGTTGTGCTGATGTGGCTGAAACAGACCAAATCTCTGCAGCTGCAGGTTCAAAAATCCTGTGGAAAATCTTCCCGTTGGAGCGGAGGCTGTTACATGTTCAACAGTCTTATATGGGTGTAATGCATTTCCTTGTCTAATATTTAATCATTCAGTTCTACTAGATGCAAAGGGAAGTCAAATTCCCAGTAGATAGAAAGCACACGTAACAGGAAAAAAAGTTTTATTTTTTTCTAATGCGTGCAGTAAAGAATGTTCACATTTCACAGCATTTACTTTGATATGTATGAGTTACATATCAAAGGTTCACATCATTAAAATGGACAATAGAGCAATTAGGAAAATTTAAAATCTTTACTCTTAGATGATGCATAGAAGATTCCCAGTTGTAAAAATGTATGGGAATTTGAACCCTTATAATCTAGGTAAAAACAAAATGATGTACCAAGGAGAAAGAAATCACAGTCAATTAAAAAATAAATCTAAAATCACACTGTATCCTGTTTACATATGGCCTCTGAAAGCAGAAGGCTACTTGTCACACAGGCAGCAGCTTTGTTTTAGTCGTGGAGTTAGTAGTCTGTTTTCGTTTTTTGCATTTGTTCATCCTCTTCAGTTTTACGGCCCGTACTTGCCGACGACTTCCTTTGCCAGGGTTATGTAGGCTGACATGGCATCGTCCTTGGACATTCCTGAAAGAGTGCAGAAATACACATTTCTCAGATAAAAATGACAAAGTGTCCATTTGTGGTGTGTTTTAGCCAGGTTAGCTGCATGGCTCTGGACTCAAATATCTCAACAGCTGTGACATCGACGACTATAAAATCTGGTGCAGATGTTCATGGTGCCCACCTTTCCTTTGCAAGCCAGAGCAATGCCGCATGTCGGCCAAGAATGAAACCAAATAAACCAAAACTGGCCAAAGGCATCTTGGCCAAAAAAGGCCCACATTGGATTTGGGCTATTTCCCAATTGGGCGACTTAAGGCTCACTTCCATTTTGTTTGGCCCAGGAAAAGGCCAGCAGTACCACATCATTGCCTGAAGTGGCCCAGATCTGTCAATGACATTCGCATTGTCTTCAATTGTCAAATGTGATCATTGCGATCCTAAGACGGTGTAGCTTCGCACTGCCATCGCTGTATATTAAAATCTTTCTGATACATTACAAATCTTGTAAAAAAGTTTTTTTTGACTTGTTACCTTTCCTGGAGTCCCAGGCGTCCCACTTGGCTTTTCCTTTGAAGTCGAGCATTCCGGGTCGATCTACAATATTGTCGAAACACATGGGGAGGAAATATATATTCTTGAACTTATGGAGCATTAAATTGAAGTGATTCTGTTTTCCTGCAGCAATTCATACCGGTGTTAACGTCTCCAACGAGTGCCTGCTTATAAAGACCGTACAGGTCCAGCAACTCCTGGTCCGTGGGCTTCGTCTTCACATTCTTCACGTCCTCCGCAATCTTCTCAAACTCTGCCTGCAGGTTACAGAAGGTCAGAAAAGTCACTCATTGTATTTCTCACAAATTCTACAAGAATACAGGAGTCGGATTTTCCACACGATAAGCAATGTGATACACAGATTTTTTGGTCTTTGCCAAGTGTGACCCAGCCTACTTGGGTGCGGTCGGAGTGTATGATTATCACAGAATATGAAAATGTGCATATTAATTAGTTACAGACAACACTGATAAGAAATACCAGCCTAGTTTACCATTCACAGTGTGGAGCCTGGGAAGCTGGAGTGAAACAATGGGTTTTTATTAACACTCCAGTGCCTCTGTGCCAATTTGAATAATCTACTTCTCAATGGATCCGGGGCCTTGCGCAACAGAGAACTTTAGGCCATAGGACACTTGTTACCCCCCTGTTGACTCTCAGCATATTAATATTTTTGTTATTGCTGCACAGATTATTCCCCTAAATCTAAATCATTGGTCAGATTGGATAGTACACGGCATAGTCAACTACTTCTCAAATATAAAAAAAAACAGATTCTGATCCCTATCCTGCATGATAACATTTTATTGATAATCTTAGTTTTTGAAAAACTATCTGTTTGTTATAAGTCAACTGCAACTGCGCATCGGGGAAACCAGGCAGCGCGAGGATGAAGCTGTTCAGACCCGGGTTTCTTACATGAAGCCTCGCAGACTCTCAAAGATGGATGACAGCACACACAGTCAGACGGCGTGAAAGAACCGACCGTTACAACCGCTGTTCATTTCAGAGCGATGGTCTCCGGTGAACGCGCTGAGGGGAACGATGAGTTGGGAACAGAAGCAGAAAGTATTTTTTTTACCTGGGAAGACATTTTCGCAGATGCAGTCTCGTCGTGGAGATCAAATGTGTTTCTACCTCCTGTCGGCCGAGCAGTTTTGCGCAATTGCCACCCGTCATTCGTTTCTCCGTCGCCAAACCAGACGACCCTACATTTGGAGCGCACCCCTACTCCAGCCTGTATGGTAGAGGTTTCATATCCGGTTTTCAAAATAATATGTTAATCTATATACACACTACAAATACCGAACTAACATTAATTGGATTATATTCACATGAATACACAATGCCACCCGTGTTCCCTATAAATTGGCATAATCATATCAACATGTGAGGGAAATTGGCTTATATATATGACTTTAATTCAGACACTTTTGCTGCACTCTCAACTCATAATGCTCCATAATTTAAGTCTGAAAAATTAATCCCTGATGGATTTGATTGAAACGCTGCCTACACACATGCTGAAAACCAGTCACTGTTACAGTATTAATTAAGAGAAATTACAAATTAAAATGGGACATTTTAATTGTCAAAATGACTTATTTCTGAAACGTGTATGAACTATCCTCCCTCCGAATTCAGATCAATATCAAAATGAAAAATTCCCATCCGACCTATGAATTGAATGAACATCGCTATTATTGTGAAGTCGGTTCTTACGCGCTGTTACCGTAATGCTTAGCAAATACACGCAAGTGGCGACAGCACGGGGGGTAGTTTGACCGCGCTCTTCCAGGAGGGGCTGGTCTGACTGCTGTGGTTTTGCGCAGCTGTTAAGTTGCAGCACAGCTGATCGATGCGTTATCGTCGGCCGCGGATAGGCCTGCAGGGGAGGGAGCAGGGAGCTGCAGAGGAGCTGATTGGCTGTCGGTCACCGTCACTCACACATTCTCACATTGCCACCAGAGTACACATCCTCACACATTGTACTTTGATGCACAGTTCAGAGTTCATCTGAGCTGCTGACACTGGCTTACATGCAACAAATATGTGTGAATCTTAAAAGATATTTTACAATGAATTATCCTACAGGCAAAACATCCACCAGCCAAAAGCACCAGTGATATCTGGTGATAACCATGTCATATAATGGACATGCTTATTCCAATAAATTGTTGTTTAACACAGTATGAAGTAGAGCTGCAACAGTTAATCGATTAATGGATCAGTAATCGATGAGTAAATGAATCGGCAACTATTTTGATAATCGATTAATCGGTTCAAGTAGTTTTTATTTTAAAAAGTCACGATTCTCTGATTTCAGCTTCTTAAATGTGAATATTTTCTGGTTTCTTTGCTCCTCTGTGACAGTAAAACTAAATATCTTTGGTGTGTGGATGAAACAAAACATCATCTTGTGGTTTTGGGAAATACACATTTTATCACATTTTATGAACCAAACAACTAATCGATTAATCGAGAAAATAATCGACATACGTCGATTATTACTGCACGGTACTACATGGACGCTGCTCGCTGCGCTCTGTACTTTTTAAATAAAGTTGTGTAGATTCAAACAAGATGGCGGCTGGCTGTGGCTCACTCATGTTGTTGCAGTTCACTGTGAAAGCTGCAGATTGTTTATGAAGCGTTTCATTTCCTGCATTAACAATCAGGTAAAGTAACGTCCATGTCACTCTTGTTGGCCGGTTGTGTTTGTGTGGTTTAGTATAATCATGTAGACAGTTACACTACGTGTTTGCTTGTTTTTCATTGTTGAGAGGCAGCGATCAGAGACGCAGGCGGATGTTTTTCTCGAGTAAAAGCAACATTAACAAAGTGTAAAAACTCCGCTGCAAGAAAGACGACGTACAAATTTACCTCTAGATATCTGTGTTAATATTTTTTATTTTCTGTATTTCAAATTTTTAGTAAGTACATTTCGTTTGTCTGTATTACAGGGCTAAAGATTGTTTTATTACAATTGAAAATCCTTACACCTGACAGACTGGGACCAGGGATCTGCTATTGACGTCATTTAATGAGACATAGTCTCTATTTAGTTTGTTTATATGTTTAAATTCCAAAAGTTTAAGTATTCATTATGCAGAAAATCTGAATACTGTACATTATATTCTTAGATTATAATTATTAGTTTATTAATGTGCATATCACTTTAATGTTACAGCTGTAAAGATAAGGCTAATTCTTAATTCTAAATAAAACTAAAAAAAACAAAAATAAACATAAATCTAGCTGAGTAGAATGTGTCCTTGTGTGCTCTCTGTGCTCTCTGGAGGAAATAATGCCAATGCTGAAAAATAACTTACCATTTATATTTTTGTACTACTATTTCATGTAATCTTTTTCTGTTGGTTGGGCTCCACAATTTACAAACAGGCATGGCTACTCCAGGAAAGCCGACTAAAAAGGAACATAAAAGGCCGATTCCAGCTAAGACCTCCCTCGACTCACCCTTTGCCCCAACATGGAGCCCTCTCCCCCAAGAAGACATGCAGTTCATCCTGACAACCCTGAAGGACAAGCTGCTCTCCATGGGTCTGGAGAAGAAAGAGGTGAAAGTCTTTCGTCCGTGGAGGAAAAAGAAGGAGCAGAAACCTGCCGCAGTCACATCAGAACTTGCTGACCGGGTGCAGGATTCTCCCAAGAATGGCTGGACAGATGTGGCGGCCAGGCGACAGCTGGCCATTGGCATCAACGAGGTGACCAAGGCTCTGGAGAGAAACGAGCTCAAGCTGCTGCTGGTGTGTAAGTCTGTCAAACCGAAACACATGACGAGTCACCTGATGGCGCTGAGCGCAACGCGAGGCGTGCCGGCGTGCCAGGTGCCCCGGCTGAGCCAGAGCGTGTCCGAGCCGCTGGGGCTGAAAAGTGTCCTGGCACTGGGATTCAGACACTGTGCCGCCAGTGACGAGGTCTTCACTGACACTGTCGATGTCATCAAACCCAGAGTTCCTTCGGTGAACATTGCATGGCTACAAGGTGCAGCCCCAAATGTGACGTCCGAGGACCCCGCTGACACGGAGGAGAAGACGGAGGCTGGACAGAAGCCCGGCCAGAAGAGGAAACTGGAGAGTGAGTGTGAGGAGTCTCCTCCCTCCTGCTCTCTGCATCCTCTCAAGGTGAAGAAAACAACAGCTAACCCTGCAAAGAAAAGAAGAAGTAAAGTTAAGACATAGCCTGTCAAATTAAAGAAAAAAATCTGCCCTAGATATTTAATGGACCATTCCTGTGTTTTTGCATATTGTCGCCCAACTTCTAAGGTTAAGGGCTTCTCTTGTATTGAATCACAAGTGGAGTTCTCAGTCCGAATGGAGACCAGTAGCAGCATGGATAGGAGGAAAAAGTCATTACACACAGGCTATGGTTTGAAGGTTGACTTTGTTACATTTTTTAAGGACCACGGTATGATCCTGTAAATTGAGTCAATTTATTAAAACTGGATTTTATGGGCCAGAAACAGACGCAACATGAGAAATTTAAGTTGATTATTTTGTTGTTTCTGATGTTGAAATAGTGTGTGTGTGTGTTTGATGGATTTTCGGCAAATATTTTCCTTGATTTTTGAAAAACGTGCCAAAAACTGAAACTCACAAAAATAAACACTCCTCATCCTCACCTGCTGGTCTTGGTCAAGAGTTTGTAATGAAAACACAATAAGCCACAGAAGTGCATCACTCATGTTGCTTTTTTTTTTCTTTTCTCAAGTGAGTTTATTCAGTCAAACATCCATGCTGGTATAGCCGACGCGTGTTGAAACACATTGTTATTTGCATGGGGTCATGTCTTTGATGCTGGTACATGTTCTTCAGCTTTTTCACAGCTTACAATGGATCTGAATAAAAATATTGTTCTTCAGTTAGAGAAAGCTGTATGTAGATTCAAAAGAACACCCTCCCTCACCCCATCCAAAAATCTTTAAAAAAAAAAAAAAAAAAAACATTTTTTAAATAAGGCAGGTACTTCGGGTTGAGTTCTCACTAAAGGGTGTAGCTAGTAACATCAACTCTAAAATCAACATGGCAGCTAAACTGACATGCTCAGTTCATTCAAACAGCTGCAGGCAACACATCAGTGACGACCAACATCCATGAGGCACACTGTTGACTGAATTTCAGTGTATTAAGTAATCCGGGTAACTTCTATCCGTGTGAATGCGTCTCATTCAACCTTTCAATGATTGAAAAAAAATAATATCTTTAAACCCTGAAGTGTTGACTGTCCATCAGTTGTTTTTTTCTTGCTAATTAATAAAGGGATGAAAGTAAATTACATCACGTACAGAAAAATCAAGGACAAAACATGGCGGCAGCCTTTACCTCGCACATAAAACATAAAAGTGACAAAGCAAAAAAGACCATTTTAAAAACATTTATACCCTTTGAATAAACAAGTGGTGTAACAACAGCGTTTCATCAAA